>NC_089868.1:9441519-9764519 GCF_036373705.1 Amia ocellicauda | reverse complement strand
AGTGTGTACTATTGTGCACTGTTTTTCCTGAATCTTACCTTCGGGGCAATAGCACATGCTGTATATGAAGGATAAAAGATTTGACGTATGTAGTCAAAGCCTTGCACAAAAATAGAGGCTGTATATTATTCTCTAGTATGTCTGCCAGGTGAAACTCTCCAACATGCCAGATAATTGAGTTGGGCAAAATTGTTTGTTGTTGTGCCACTGTTTGGCATGTTGTTTGGTGCGGACTTGATTAAATGTGACAGGCATCATTGAAATATAGAGATATATCCCTGTTGTTTGACTTTGTTAGGGGGCATATGATCAGAATGCTATGTGACAAATCTTTTGGATATTCTCCAACATGCAGCGGAGCAGCACAACATACTACTGTTAAATTATGAACACACTGCCACAAATGTGAACAGTTTTGCTTTCTCTGGAGAATGTTTGCCTTCACGATTTGTAAGGGTGTGTATTGGAAAGGCATCCTCTGTCATCTCGTGTTTGTGACGGGCCGCTCTGCTGCGTAGGCAAAGGGGGTGTTGGAAAGCCAGAGGGTAATTGGAAAAAAATAAAACTGCAATATTAATAAAGAGGAGAATGACAAATGATCCCATAAATAAGTAAAATATTAAAACCTGGGATGGTAATGGTAAATGAAAAGAAAGGAAAAGTAATGTGTACCCTTAAGAAATAAACTGGAATTTATTGTCCATAAAAGATCAATTAAGCATAGCAATGATACTGGCTTCAATAAGAACTAGACATTAAGCCAAGAGCATCCCGCAAACAAATCTTCACAGTGAATAAATACATTAATTCAAGAGACTAGGTTGGCATCACCTTGTGCTAGAAAACAATTTCATTTTATAGATGGCATAAACAGTTGAAAGCTTTCCTCATAGAAGTCTTATTTTGCTAAGTGAATTTGAATGTGCATTAAAAAAAACAGAGCTTAAAGACTTTGCACAGAGAACAAAATAACATGTATGTGTTTTTAAGTAATTCTATTTCCCTTAAAAACATTGTAGAAGTAATGTAAGTGGCTACAGGATCCACTATTTTGTGTTTGCAGTGCATTAATTAAATTATTTCCATGGTGAATGCAATGATATGTGTGGGGCAAAAGAAATTGAATAAAACACAAAGTCATTCAATGCTCAAAGCCATTGGCTGGAGAAATTTAAAGCATGGAATGTTTTGTGGTGGTGAATATTTTGAATTTAGTCTCTGGATTATTCAGTGTCAGCAGAAACACACTTGCATTTACAATGTAAAACAGGTCCTACAATATAATAACACCAATGCCTAGGATTAGGTAATATCTATACTTATGTCCAAGTAAATTGAAATTTCACCCCACCTACCAATTTCAAATGATATAACCCTGCACATCAAGATGGCTTTTTGTTTGCCAGAGGCTTCCTGCTTGTACCTAATAGAAACCTGGATTGAAGTGGTTGAGAAAGTGAAGGTTTGTAGGGCCTAGTTGGTCACAATTTAGATATAATCTGTGCCTTATTTAGACATTAGTGGCAGGTTTCACAGCCTGTGTTCAGAACAATAGGTTGCGTATGCAACCCTGGTTATCTGAAAAAGGAAACACTGCCCAAGGGGGAGGGGTTTCTACGCACTTCCGTGGTAACCTGATCGAAACGTCACTCTATCAAAGCTGCCATTGGCTCCTGCGCTCGTCACTCAGAACAGGTCCCTTCCCACTTCCTGTTCTATAGTAGACCCCTGAGGATGAAAAGCCATCAACTCAATAGGCCTGTTGACATGAAATGGAGACAGCACTTTCGGGAGGAACGCAGGGTTAGGCCGTAGCTTGACCCTGGAGCCATCTCCCGCAAAACAGACACACGATGGGTGTACGGACAGGGCGTGTAACTCACTCACACGTTTTGCAGAGGTGATTGCCAGAAAAACGCAGTCTTAAGTGAAACCAGCTTCAGTTCAGTGGCTCAAATTGGGCTTGGGAAAGTGCGTCCAGCACTACATCAAGGCGCCATGCGGGCAGTGAAAGGGTTCGAGGAGACCGTAGCCGTCGAGCTCCCTTTAGGAACTGCACAGCCAGAAAATGAGACCCAGGAGGCTCGCCATCAATCCGAACATGACATGTCGAGATGGCCGCCAGATACACTTTGAGCGTGGACGGGCACTTGCCCTGGTCCAACAGCTCTTGTACAAATTGCAATATGACCCCGATGGGGCAATTAATTGGGTCTTGACCGCCGTCTTGGCACCAGGTGCTAAACTTCCGCCAGCGGTAGGAATACTGCAACCTCGTAGAGGGAGCTCTCGCCGACTGAATAGTGGCAACTACCGCGTCCGACAGACCCCAGGCAATCAATCGCTCCTGCTCAGGGGCCAGGCCCAGAGCTGGAGGAGGCCCAGATTGGGGTGCCAAAGCGTGCCCTGCACCTGGGACAATATGTCCGCTCTCATTGGGAGCTGCCAAGGCTCTCCATGGAGGAGGGCGATCAGGTCCGCGAACCAGAATCTGCGAGGCCACCATCCCATCAGCAGAACTGTCATTCGTTCTCTCCTGACCTTCTCCAGGACCACCGGGAGAAGGGAGAACGGTGGGAACGCGTAAAGGAGACAACGCGGCCTGAGCGGTCTTGGACGGAGAACCATAGTGGGCAGTGTCCACATCTGCCCTGCCGAACCGGCTCCACAGTTGTTGTACCACAAGCGGGTGGAGGCACCATTCCGAGACCAGGGGGCCTCCTCGAGAGAGGAGGTCCACCGCCGTGTTGGACAGGCCTGGGAGGTGAACTGCTCTGATGGAGTGGAACTGTGGTTGCGCCCACAGAAGCAGACAGCGCGCTAGACAGTACAGTCTGTGCGACCGGAGACCTCCTTGCCTGTTGATATAGGCAACCACCACTCTGTTGTCCGTCCAGACCAGCACATGTCTGTCCCGCAGGACTGGCAGGAAACGAGACAGTCCAAGGAGTACTGCCTGTAACTCCAGGATGTTGATATGGAGGGCCCGTGATGGCTCCGTCCACCTGCCTCGGACTCCACGTCCGTCGCAGACTGCTCCCCAACCCTGCTTGGAGGCGTCTGTCTTCATGACTGCTCGGTGGTAAACTGGCCCCAGGGCACACCGAGGGTCAAATTGTGGGGGCTCCGCCACCAACGGAGCGCCCTCCAGCACGGCGGAGTAACTGTATGCTCGATCGCAGCAAGGGTGCATCCTGAGAGACCTGAACCACCACTGCAACGGCCTCTCCCTCCTACCACGAGCTGCCATGGGCTGCTGGGGGCCAGGGCAGCGAGCCTGGGGGGGCACCTGATTGATGCTATTGAGAGCAAGGATGGCCTCATCACTCTCCCTGTCCGCTGAGCCTGACCTCCTTCGCCGACGGCGCAGCTGGGAGGAGGCCAGTGAAGATTCAGAAGAGGGGGAGGGAGCCCGGGGGCGTCGCTCCACCGCTCTTCCTTGTCGCTCACGTGCGCATGCGCGGGGGGCACACGCGGCCGCAGCGGCGTGCACCGCGGGCACTACAGGCAGGGTGCGCGTGGCTGCCACGGGGGACGCAGCTGCCATGGCAGGTGCGGAAGCAACAGCCAGCGCAGCAGCGGGGGCAGGAGGAGACGCAGGTGCAGGAGGTGCGGCTGTCTCCGATCCTGCAGCCCTGGAGGAGGAGACGGGGGGGGCTCGGGGAGAGGTGGAGGTCCAGGACCCCCGAAGCCCCCCCGTCACTCGCCGGAGTGAGGGATCTCTGGATGCGGCGGCCAAGGGTAGTAGACCACCAGCCTTGCGGGATCTAAAACCAAGGCACGCACGCACGGACCGGGAGGGCTAGCAGTGCTCGTTCTCAGCGAACTGAGAGAGCGAGATCTCCTACAGCTGCAGCTGTGGGCTGTAGTGCGGGCGCAAGCCAGCAGAGGAGCACCTCACGCGGGCAAGATTATTACATTTGTTATTACTACATTATTACAATAGTTATTTCGTTCTTGTATGCATGTGGAAATTGCTTCTAGTATGTAATTACCATTATATTGTGCTTTGAGAAAAAGTAGTGTTGCTATTGCATCAAAGAAAGAAAAATCTGCAGTACAGGGTATTTTATGGGCAATTTAATGTGCAAACGCAAATCCAGAAATGCATGGATCAATACAAATGAACGATTCTGAAGATCACTCCAAACTCTGGACATAGCTTGATAGTAACGGATATGAGTGAAATATGTATGTCAAACAGAAGTCTGCACCCAAGAGTACTAAAACAAAAGCAGTTTTAAATGACCGTCATTTTAAGAAAAAAGCTGTGATGAACCACTAGATGCTGTCATGACCCACCAGAATTCAAATACATTCTGTATTCTCCTCCATTGAACACATCCTTCTCTGTTTTCAGACCCATTTTAATGAGAGTGGCAAGCAATTGTTTTAATATACTAATGTGTATGTGTATGAACATATATGTATATACATATTGATCAACATTAACAAGTAAAATGTAAGAAATCTTTGGAAAATATCGAATCTGAGCTTTTTTCTGTAGAGATTTCAATCAACATCTTGGTATATTTTCACAAATCGGCAATCGTATATTTACAAAAAACATCTATGAATATATATAATTTATTTAGTAACCCTTAAAATGCACAAATTCATTTAAAAGAAACGTTACTGGTGTTGTTTTGTTTAGCAATCAGGCCTTACTTACAAACGTCTCTTCTCATGGTAGACCCTTAAAAGTAATTAAAATGAATGTTGTCATTGAAAGTCATTGTTTATAAGCTACAATTTAAAGTCTGTTTCTCTCATCTGCACCAGTGTTCTTGCACCTGACACCTGCTTTATCAGTTGAGAGCGCCAGGGCTGAGAGGGGCCTTTGGATTGGGTAAAAAATATAATCTCTAGGGATGATGACAGACAATAACGTCCTTTCCATTGGTCAATACCATGCACGCCAGCAAAGACGCAATTTAACAAACCGCATGCTTCTCTTCAGCAGAATCTTCGCTACGCAGCAGAAAATTCATGTCTATATCGTTTCCCCATGAATTAATACGTCGTTTATGGTGAATACTTATCTGACACAACAACTGTGTTAAATAAATATCTATGTAAAAATGCATTATTAGAAGACGTATGGAAATGGCATAATAACAGCAGCCCTTTCAACTCTCGTCTTATTATTGATGCCGACATTATCACAACTTTTTATTGTCACAATTTCAAATTAACTATAAAGGTTGTGACTATTTGTTTATAAATGAATATTTTGCAATTACATCTGTAACCAATATGTTTTTCTTTATCAATTTTTATACATTTTCATTCAACTGCCAGTTTAGCAATGTGAGCTTCAATGAAAATGCCTTAACATTAGCCTCCTTGTGGCAATGTTTTCTGGTCACAACCGCGAAATAGAAAATGTATAAGACCTATCTGTCTAGCTAATTTATACAGTCTACTTGACTAAACAATTGACTTTTCCTCTCCACACCACACTCAGACTGCGGCTCTATGTTCGGAAACAGAACTGTGCGTTGGAGTAACAGCGAATAAGAAATAAATAGCAATATTAGGATATGTGTGTATTCATTTGTGTGTTGCTCCTCTTTCCTTTTCTGTCATTGCACAGGTAGTCCTCTTGACAAAGTATAAGGCCTTTCCCAGTTTCTACGTTTACATGTTTCGCTACAAAGACCTTGAGTCTCAGCAACCAGGGATTTTGGAAGAAACTGTCATGTATGCACGACATGAACACAGGTAGTTGAGACTCGGCACGTTTTGAGTGTGCACTGAAATACGGAGTGCTTTTCAGTGTTTCTAGGAACTTTACAATGAAAAACACAACACAAGCTTCTTCAACGCAAGCAGCCCAATCACCCCTACACCGCCAACTCCCCACCTTCCCCTTCCTTCCAGTAGCTACAATGCCCTCCATATATTAATAGAGACTTTAGTTTATGGTACACAAATTGAAAGTTATAAATGTTTTATAACAAAGTTATTAACAAGTAGTTATTAATGTACAGAGGATTTATCTGTGCAATTAATGATTAGAAGAGAAGCATTTTTAAAAGGTTATCGACAGAGGTGATATACTGAAATATTTTTAATATTTGTATTGCCAAAAACTGGATTTATTGTACATTTGTTTGTTTATTTTTTATGTATGTATTACTGCAATTTGTGGGTGCTGGATATGGACACTGTGTATTAAACTCACTAATGTTTCACAACTATTCGATATTCTATATTTTCTTCAACTTCACAGCCAACTCCAAATGCACCTGAGGGATTATATCAAGACAGCATCCAACCACCTGCACAGTCTAACCCTGATCCCTTGCATTATGAAAACATAAGACTGTTATATTCAGCTGACACACTACCTTCAAGGTGCAATACATTTGGCACCTATTTTACATATTGGCTATGCTTTTAACTTATTGATAATGTGTTTCTTATTCATGTCAGCAGTCAACTTTAATGTCAGAGTCTAGCTGGCAAAATTAATATCTAATAAAGCTTGTATATTACTTGATTATCTGAAGTTGCACTGATGTTAAGAACATTTTGATTGCATAACATTGCCTCTCACACAAGGGACATGCAAAGGACAATGACCAAACACATGAATTTCCCTTGATGGATTGCATTCCAAAATGCAAGGAAATTTCACAGGTGCCTAAGCAGCTGTTCAGCCTCATAAAAAGAAGGTTAAGGAAGATTGTATGTCATTTTTTTTATTGTTCATTAAAGGACTGATGGATGCATGTTTTTGTTGTTGGTGTTGGTGTAAATAGAAGGCATGAGGGCATTATTGCTTGGTTAAATATTAAACTAATTACAAAGAGTCTTAGCAAAAAGTGTTGCCTATAGTTGACAGAATAAACTAGGAAATAGATTATAATGATTATAAACAGATAGCCAGAGAGATAGATTACCTTAACAATCAATCTATCTATCAATCTTTGTGTTTCAGATGAACAATAATTCACTGTATGACTTTTGAAAAGAGTATTTGCAATACACTGTGGATGTTTTATTTCATACTGCATTTATGTTTATCCTATGACTGCATATTGTTTTTGCACTCAAATCCCAAGTTTGGAAAGTGCTAAATTAAATGGAGTGAGTCACTGGGGGAAAGGATGATATTGCCGAATATTCTTCTATGTAATCCCTAGTTTATTAATTTCTTGGCATCCATGCTTTTTTGAAATACACATTATGAGGTAAACCGATCTCTTATAAGCAACAGCATTTGCTCTACAAGGGCTACAGCTGTGAGGGGATATGTGATCCCAACTGAGAGGACTCACAAATATAATAGTGTCCCTCTAATAAAGGATTTTTTTTTAACAAATCGGAGAAATTAACATTTTATTTGCAGGTCATTTTACTTAAGTTACTCTATAACATGCATACTATGTTAATTGGACAGTTATTTACATGTGAAATCAGTAACACCAGATGAAGATTTGACAGTTAAATATTATCCTCTCATCCCAGTAGAATTCTTCAGTAGAAGAATTAGAAATGTCTAAAGCAGCAGCAGTCTCTCTCGATCCACTGTTCCACTTCTGGATGTCTCTCGATATATAAAACATTGAAGATGGAAACGAAACTGTATATGACCATTTATATATATTGTGGCACTGTGTGGGGTTGGACACAATATGCTTAGTTATTATTTTACAGTGCTTGGTGTGCTACACAAAATATACAGAAACACCAATTAAAACCTACCTATAAACATATAACAAATCCCTACCTACACGTAACTAATACACAACAAAAAGGAAAAAACAACATAAAGTGTCTCAGTAAGGTGTTGGGCACCACGAGCTGCCAGAACAGCTTCAGTGCTCTTGGCACAGATTCTACGAGTCTCTGAACTCTACTGGAGGGATGAACACTATTCTTCCAAAAGATATTCCCTCATTTGGTGTTTTGATGACGATGGTGGAGAGTGCTGTCTAACACATCGGTCCAGAATCTCCCGTAGGTGTTCAATTGGGTTGAGATCTGGTGACTGTGAAGGCCATAGCATATGATTCACATCATTTTCATACTCATCAGACCAGTCAGTGAGCCCTCGTGCCCTGTGGATGGGGCATTGTCATCCTGGAAGAGACCACTCCCACCAGGACAGAAATGTGTCACCATAGGATAAAGGTGATAAATAACTTTGTCATGATTTGCAGTGACCTTTCCCTCTAAGAGGACAAGTGGACCCATACCATGCCAGGAAAATGCCCCCCACAGCATGACAGAGCCTCCGGACCCCCTCACTGTAGGGGTCAAGCAGTCAGGCCTGTCCCGTTCTCTTGGTGCAGCCACACATGCACTCGCCCACTTGTCGAGAATAGGGTGAAGGATGAGTCATCTGACCATTTCACTATTTTCTGTAGACCAGTGCCTATGATTTGTTCACCACTGAAGTCTCAGATGTTCATTTGTCTTTGTAATGAGGAGTTTATGCACTGCAGCCCTACTATAATATCCCTCTCTGTGTCGTTCTCGATGGACTGTTCTTGCTGACACAGTCTGATCACGTTCTGTATTGACATTCTCAGTCACCTGGGAAAGAGTTGCTCTTCTGTTTTTCCTCACATATCGCAGTAATGCACGAGCATCACGGTCATCGAATGTGCGCTTTCAACCACAATTTCCAACCCTATTTACTGATGTCTTTCCCATAGATCTAAATGCAGATGTAACTTCAGTCACTGTTCCAACTGAAACATGAGCCAGTTGAGCGTTTGTGTGACTGAGGTTCCTGCCATTCGTGCCCAAATAATGACCCCTCTTTCAAAGTAACTTAGATCCTTTCCTCTTGCCATCTTAATCCAAAATCGAGGTCAACTGATCCTGCTCAGCATTTTTATACATGCCACAGAGCATGATAGGATTTTAATTGCTTAATTGTATCATACAGTACACCTGTTTGGAAGCATCTGCATTCGTTATGTTCCTCCATTCATTTATTCAGGTTTTTCCTTTAATTTGTCACCCATCTGTATGTATCATCACCATCACCATCATCAGTCTTTATCAATCCACTGCTGAATGAAATCCTTCCCAAGACACTTCCACTGATAGATATACACAACTACTACTGCGTTTTTGTGACATTTTTGTACTGTGTAATTATTACAAAAGTAAACGTTTATCCCAAGAAGTTGGCTACTTAAAATGCTTCATTACTGAATTATTTTAATTGCTTTTAAAAAACGTGATTATGTTAAGCATATATCCCAACCATCCTGAATGATGTAATTAAAAGCAATTTTGTTCCACACAGAATTGCCTTGAAAAAAAACCTGCATTTGCATTTCTTAGAAAGTGATGGCTTTTTGAAGTCTGTGCAGCTCAGTGAGGTGGGCGCCAGCTGCTGGCTCAGAGTACTACAGCAGACCTCAGCTTTCCGTATGATTTTTCCTCTCTGCACCTCTCTCATAATATATAGGCTTGGGATCAGAAGACAGTTCTTCACTGGAACCCAAATCATAATGTACACTGTCAGTCATGACTTCACAAGAGTGCAGCTAAAGCGATCTCTGTGAGAAAACCAGGGAAATTATTGATGTGCTGGTGGAGATTTATTAGACATTTGAAATTCCAGAAACTGACTAAGTTATATCTGAGATGTGCTATAAAGGCTTTTTCTAAAATTAATGTCACAGCTATCAAAGGAGAATTGCATCATCGATATATCTTTTCAAGGCCTCTTTGTGTAATTACAATACACTTGCTTTTAACTTGATATCTGTGAATGCTGTGATCTGCAAATCTCCTTTGACTTTTGGGACTCTTTCGTTCAAGGAATAATTATTGCCCAATTCCGGTTTCTTATTGGGAATGTCCTGAAGAAATATTGTGTAACTTGTCAGGATCACTTTGATGACTGGAAATTCCCCATATCAAGTCACCACTTGAGTGGGGGAGTTAATTAAAAATATTAATTTATTACATGTTGGACATATTCAACCATTGAATTGTATGACCGTCATTTGCATTAGTAATTCAAATTGTGGTAGAATGCATTTGGTAAAGAACATTACGTGAATCATCATCATCATCATTCTGACATCAGATACCTAAGTAGTTGGAGCATCAGTGCTTAAGCTTGCCACATCAACAGGGAAATCAAGTCTCGCTCTGTCATAAAGCATTGCACATTTACCACAGGATAGATTATAGTCTTCACACAATAAGATGCAATGGCAATGCTCTGAGGAAGATTAAAGACAGAGAGAACTGCAGTTCCTGGAAAAGCAGAATCAATATGCACAGCAACCCAAATATTCAGTGTAGGCAGACGGTAATTTAGCCGTTTTGACAAATACGCTCCACTTAGAATCGCAATAGGTTTCTTGTAAAACCTGATGTGTGTTCACGAGGATAGGACCCTACCCTTTGTGTTTCCTGTACGACTTCACGAAATTAATTGTGCTGCTTAATGGGAGACTATAATATCTATACAGACAAGTGTTTCACAAATACTGCATTGAGGTTTTTCATGTAGTGAATTAGGTGATGCTGGTCTGCGTTCAAAAATATGTACAAAGCCAAAGACAAAATTTGCATGAACTAACTAGTAGCTGCTGAAAAATATTCCCTCTGCACAATTAATTCTTGTTGCTTTGCTTGTCATTTTTGTGAATTTGCTTCATTGCGTTGCATAGCCTTTCCTGGGAAAAAGCCCCGATGCAAGAATGATAAAATGACTGAGCAAATTATTATTATTATTATTATTATTATTATTATTATTATTATAAACATATTAAAGATCCTCCAGGTCTAATTCCAGTGTGTCGTCTTCACCACACTAAGCATGAATTCCTTTATGAGTTTGAAGCTCATAGTTTCAAAGTAGGTGGGTGGTAAAACACTTCATTAAGATTTGTGGGAAGGTATTCAAGTTACCAGACCCAAGGGCACATTTTATGTTCTCGTGTCTGTCTGCTGTCTGTGCATGTGTAATTTTTGGTTTGCATCGCCATTATGTTAATAATATTTGAATGTCCTCTTTTTTTTCCCTTCTCCCCTTGTTTTTTTTTTCTGTAGCAATAATTGAACCTACCACTTCTAGTCCTGTCTCAAGCCCAGGTCAGTATCCACATACTGTACGCAATCAGTATATTTGGGTACTCTAATCTGACAACCTCTGTGCCATTTGGATTAGATGATCCTGATTGGTCGGAATGCCTGCTGGTGTACAGCTTTCTGTGTGATATCAATGTGGGCAGACGTTTCATTACAAACTTTCTCACCTCCTTCCCCCACTTCCACAAGATGATGTGTCATTTGTGCAATTGTCATTTGTGGCTCTGAGACCAGTGCTTTATAATTTCTTGCCAGCTTTTATCCTGCTCTTTTACTCCTCCCATGTGAGTGCAATCTGCATGAAAGAGAGGGTATGAACATTAGGCTATTGTATTTCTTTGTTTGCTTTGTCTTCATTGGCCTTTGTGATTTCTCTTTCTAAATAGCGCATTCTGCTGTATCTGAAATGTAAGGCATTGAAAAAGCATGGGGTTTAAAACGAATCGATGTCATAATGCAAGAAAATGTTCTACTGTCAGTCAAAACTATTTCGTAGCTGTTTTTTTGTGCACTAAAAAGCTGTTTCTACTAGCCTTGCCTACATCTTTGAAGTCTACTGCTAAATAATGAATGCTGGCCATACATTCACACACAAGGAAATATAGGTATGTAGAAAGAGTGGTATCTACTACATATGCAACTGGATTAAAGTTTATTAGGAGCTTGTAATCAGCTTTATTTAATGTACTTGTAAATCCTTGAAACATCGCATTATATCAAAGCATTGCTTTTTTATGATCATGTCTTTCCCCGTGTCCCATCCCTGTTTATTTCAAATGAATACAATTATCTGGGGGTTTCTTCCATACAAGGAACAATTGGCTCCATGGCAATGTGCAGGCCTTAGCTTTCATGTGGTGTAAATACTTGCAGAACAAATTACAATTTCATGGTTCAACGCTACACTGCCATATCAACTGTTGAAGCAGACTAACTCAATATCCCACTGCTATTGTTTTGTTTTGTTGGGTTTTCCAATTGTCTTTATGGGCAATTTCAAAACATCCCAGTCGAAACAGCTTTGCGGAGGAAAATCGGCATTGACTGGTGTCACAACAGATATCACAGCACATTGAACCAGTCTGATTCCATTGATTTTTAATGTTCGTGTGATGGGCACATCCAATCGAATGTGTGTACCTAAAAGAGTACACATCAGTACATCAACATGGTGGGAAGGCCACAGCTGGAGGAATACTAATGAAGCATCACGCCAGAGGTCTCCATTTAAAAAAACGGAGAAAAGAGCATTCTGAAATTACTGGTGTTGAAGAAAAGAAGCTACACTTTACCATCATACTTGCCTTTGTCCATTTGCTTCAGACATTAATCTGGAGATTGTTATAAGGTGTACAGTGCAGCTTGATTCAGTTAAACGGCTCCTTTAGTCATCAACGAGGGTCAAGAGTAAATAAAGAGCTGTCGACATTATAACAGATGGGTTACCATTTAGAAAGCTCAACAGTTCGGCATTCTCTCACCTGGATAATTGTTAAGTATTCCTACCTTGAAATTCTTGCGAGTGTTGCATTATGTCAGAGAACGAAACTGCCGGCTTCCAAGAGATTTCCAATGATTTTATCTTGTCAACGGTTTTTGCACTTTGTCATCTTGAAAAAGACGGTTGCCGCATGATTGCGGTTCTGTGAATGGTAATACCACAACTTTGCTAACAGTGGGTGTCTTTGGCATGCTTGTATTCCCACTTGCATTCAGCCTGCACATATCAAGGAATACTTTTATCTCTTACCCAAGTAAACGTAGAAGGAGTTTTGTCAGAAAAATTGTACACCTCAAAAACGTGTGTTCTGTATTAACTACATATATCTATTTATTTAGTTTGTTTTGTTTGCTTGTGTTACTTGGTTATGGATATACTGCATGTCCTCACATTGTCTTTAGTGTGCTTATAACAACTTTGTAAGCATTTGTAAGTAAGGTAAAGAATCTTTAGTCTTGCAGTCCTTAAACCTTGGAAAACGTCTCAGTGTCACAGTTTAACAGTGTCACTGCTGCACTTAATGTTGATGTAGCTGAAAGATTAACTGTGAAGCTTTAATTACATCCAAATTCGAATTAATAGTCCCTGAATTACTCAAAATGTTGCTAGCTGTCATATTAACATGAATGCAGGTTAGGCATTCTTCTGGTTGTGGAATTATACAGTGCATCCGGAAAGTATTCACAGCGCTTCACTTTTTCCACATTTTGTTATGTTACAGCCTTGTTCCAAAATTGATTAAATTCATTATTTTCCTCAAAATTCTACAAACAATACCAAACAATGACAATGTGAAAGAAGTGTGTTTGAAATCTTTGCAAATTTATTAAAAATAAAAAACAAAAAAAGCACATGTACGTAAGTATTCACAGCCTTTGCTCAATACTTTGTTGAAGCACCTTTGGCACCACTTACAGCCTCAAGTCTTTTTGAGTATGATGCTACAGGCTTGACACACCTATTTTTGGGCAGTTTCTCTCATTCTTCCTTGCAGGACCTCTCAAGCTCCATCAGGTTGGATGGGGAGTGTTGGTGCACAGCCATTTTCAGATCTCTCCAGAGATGTTCAATCGGGTTCAAGTCTGGGCTCTGGCTGGGCCACTCAAGGACATTCACAGAGTTGTCCTGTAGCCACTCCTTTGTTATCTTGGCTGTGTGCTTAAGGTCGTTGTCCTGTTGGAAGATGAACCTTCGCCCCAGTCTGAGGTCCAGAGCGCTCTGGAGCAGGTTTTCATCAAGGATGTCTCTGTACATTGCTGCATTCATCTTTCCCTTGATCCTGACTTGTCTCCCAGTTCCTGCCTCTGAAAAACATCCCCACAGCATGATGCTGCCACCACCATACTTCCCTGTAGGGATGGTATTGGCCAGGTGATGAGCGGTGCCTGGTTTCCTCCAGACATGACGCTTGCCATTCAGGCCAAAGAGTTCAATCTTTGTTTCTCATGGTCTGAGAGTCCTTCAGGTGTCTTTTGGCAAACTCCAGGCGGGCTGTCATGTGCCTTTTACTGAGGAGTGGCGTCCGTCTGGCCACTCTACAATACAGGCCTGATTGGTGGAGTGCTGCAGAGATGGTTGTTCTTCTGGAAGGTTCTCCTCTCTCCACATAGACATGCTGGTTCTTGGTCACCTCCCTGACTAAGGCCCTTCTCCCCTGATCGCTCAGTTTGGACGGGCGGCCAGCTCTAGGAATAGTCCTGGTTTCTATACCCTTCACCAGATCTGTGCCTCGATACAATCCTGTCTCGGAGGTCTACAGACATTTCCTTGGACTTCATGGCTTGGTTTGTGCTCTGACATGCACTGTTAACTGTGGGACCTTATATAGACAGGTGTGTGCCTTTCCAAATCATGTCCAATCAACTGAATGTACCACAGGTGGACTCCAATCAAGTAGTAGAAACATCTCAAGGATGATCAGTGGAAACAGGATGCACCTGAGCTCAATTTTGAGTGTCATGGCAAAAGCTGTGAATACTTATGTACATGTGCTTTTTGTCTTTTTTATTTTTAATAAATTTGCAAAGATTTCAAACAAACTTCTTTCATGTTGTCATTATGGGGTATTGTTTGTATAATTTTGAGGAAAATAATGAATTTAATCCATTTTGGAATAAGGCTGTAACATAACAATATGTGGAAGAAGTGAAGCGCTGTGAATACTTTCCGGATGCACTGTATATAAATAAAAAACAAAAAAATAAGAAATGTTACATATATGGTTATTACCTGTATATTTTGTATTGAGTCCAAAACGTCAAAAAACAAAACAAAACAAAAACACATTTTCACATGATTTATTGTCTGGTTCCTTTTTTCTTTTTTTTTCTTTGAGAGATGCATCAAAACATAATTTTTATAATAAGGAATTATGAATACACAGATATTACCATCATAGTGACATAGACTTTCCGGTTCGTGAGCAATAAAATTGGATACACTAAAAAAGAAGCATTATGATCGTATTGAAGATGCTGGCACCACATCATGAAAGAAGCATGGTATATAATGTCTGTCATTCTTTTACTCCTAAAGGTTTTGCACACAGTAAAGACTTGCTTAGACGTGTACATCGCTGTACTCACCTTTGGAGTAATTTCATTTGTATTTCTTTGTATCCATGGTTTGCCAATAATCGCCTCATTTACAGCATAACATAAAAGTGAAGAGCTATCAAGACCAAATTCAGTTATGAATTTGTTCGTCTTCAAAGAGTCAATATCATGCATCAATGCACACTCAGCCTGAGGGAGATTACAGTTTGCATTTCTACACATTTAAGGGTATTAATATTGTGTATCTTGTTAATGTCCTCACCAAAAACCCTGATAGACTATTTAAGAACAAAATGTACTAGCAAGCAGTTTGTATTATCACCTATTATCTTCAGAATGTATTATTAAATTCTTGTGTTACAGAAACCTGCAAGTTATATTATGGCAAATAAAATACTCCTAGAGAATTTTTATATCTGCATAAATAAATGACCTAATTTTGTGTTTACTACAATATTGCATGTCTGTATGCAGATTTGCAGTGGAGCTCTATAAATCACAGCATACTTAATCATAATCCTAGTGTCATTTTTGTATTTCCCTATTTTTCCATAGAAACAGTCTTACTCTGTTTGGGTAGACATTTTCTTAAAAACATAGTCAGACAGTCAAGTTTAACCAAGACAATTCAATTCAATTCAACTGATATAGCGCCCTTCGCAAACGAGGTGTCACAGGGTGCTTTCACAGATATAAAAACAGTCAAGGATATTGAAGTGCACTCACTCTGAGCACAGGCTTTAGAATATAACCATCAGACACGGAGGAGAGAAAAACTAAAAACTCCACAGGAGGAAAATAAATATCTGGGGGTCCATGGCCTGATGGTTTGTCTCCCCTCCAGGCAGTTACCTAATTGTGATAGTAATCGAGTAGAGTTAAGGATTAAGTGAGTTTTTCCTGGTGGTTAGAGTAGATTTGTAGTCTTTAGGGACTAAAGATGTTCCTGTACATTCCTGTAAATAAGCTTTCTAACCCTCCTTGCTTTGGAGATTTCTTGAAACAAAGAGGTCAGTTTGTCAAATTAACTTCATGCTTTTATAAGCCTGGTAAATGTGTTGCGTGGCATCCAGGCACTGTAATGTCTGTTTGAGGTATTCAGATATTCAAAGTAACATTATTTAATGTTTACCCTGTTATTGATTTGCTAGTGTATGGAAAAACATAAAATAAAAAGAAAGATGAACAGGGAGGGAGTGCTTTTGTAAACACAGACTATACACTAGTACACTATTCTGAAATATCTCCAGGAAGGTGAATTGTAGGTGAAGAGCTTTTTATTCAATGTGATAATATCCTGAACAGACACAGACTAACCTAAATTACTTAAATCAGAAAGATTCAATCAGAAAAGGTTTTAAAATTGATGCTCAGTCTCCCAGCTCCCTGACCTTAATCCTATTGAAATATTATGCAACGAATTGCACAAGAGAATGAAAGGATTGAAGAAAATAAAAAAAGAAGAAGAGTGTAACAACCATAAATATGCTTTGGTAGGTTAATAGGATTGAATGAAAATGCATTACTAAAACTGTCTGAAGGAATGTGAAAAGTATGGGGAGCATTCATAGAAAATGTTTACTGTAAAATGTAGTTAGAATATGTCCTCTCTTTTTTTATATTGCGATAGTGATTTATTTATTTATTTTTAATACATATTCTTATACTATACTTATATATATATAGGCCTACATATTTTATATCTGTAATCTCAGTCTGAATTTGAAATACTAATGCAAAGCCTTGTGTTCAGATAAGGACAAATATGTCTCTACAGTTGCTGATGTTTAACCCTTTGGTACATTTATATATAAATATATCAGAATAACCTGTGTAAAAAAATGAGTTATTTGCTTTACTGTCAGTCACCCCTGGCTACCCCTGCCTGCTAACTCATTCATTGAAATGTCCCAAAGCTGTGTTGAAACCATGCAGACTGCTCTTAATGTAGAGTACCCCTAGATGCCATATATTGTTCCTTGACTCAGGATATAGCTTGTGCTGACCATGAAACATTAGAAAAGCATTGATTTACAAATCCTGCCTTCTGTGAAGGTGCATTTGTCGTGATAAGGTTAGGGGGTAAGCTATAAAAATAAATCTGTGATCACAGCCATTTCATTTATTCAGTTTCCAGAAGGCCACATGGTCTAGCAACCTTTGAAAAGTCTGTGCATGGTGATTTTTAACTCCGTATGTCATAGCAAAATGATTAATATGTATTTCTCAGTGTAAAGAATGGAACAGGCGCACTAAGGCTGCTTTACAATACCATTAGTTTGAATTCCAGTGTGGCCTGTCAGGGGGGGAATGCTAAATGTAGTCCCGGCCTGTGGCAGTTTTCTAGTAATCAATCTCGTATGCTAGCAAGGTTTGAGGGAGGTTGCCTCAGGCGAAGGGAAAGAATGGGAAATTAGAGTAACTCAAGCAGCAGGTCTGTCTACTCGGTAACCTGTGGCAGGCGCCAGTCAAGGGATATCCCCAGTTCACTTAAGCAACTTTCACCTTAGGAAAAGGCAACAGCACATTGGACAAATAAGAATCTGTACTGGTAATTAATTACAAAAATTTAAATAATAACTGCTTCAGGAAATGAGATGGATAAAACTGGAGTTAAGCTCCAAGCTGATCACTTAACATGCCATGCTTTGCAACTTTGCATGCAACCTCAGCACAGGGACTGGGGTTTTAAAGTATTTTATGTTTGGTCAACAAGAAAAAAAGCTATAGTTGTAGTTTTAAAATACAGTATTTATGTTGTTTGTTTTTTTATAGATCGTTTTATCATCTATCACATATAATTTTAAAAATCAGGCAGTGGAAAGATTTAAAGATTGTTTACAGACAAGGGGAATTTTTCTTCTCCCAAAACAGCTAGAGAAAATCACTTTCTGTTTCTACAATCCCAACAATTTGTATTTGTTTTTCAGCTGGAAATAAGCATTTAAAAGATTTTTACATTGGCACTGTGCTATGCTCTGTGAAGGTATTTTTGAGATTGTTGAAAATGAATAAAGCAAAAGCAGGAAATATATATTTTGTCATGTAACCATTTCAACCAACTGAAACAATTCAGGATATTTAGATGTCTTTGAAACATTGACAAACAACATTCTTGATTTTAAAGGTTAAAGGTTTTCTGAATTAAATTAAAGGCATTACATTACATGTTCTGTGATTAAATAATTACTGGTACTTTAACCTTTAAGAAGCTTGCTTCATGGGAAGCATATGCAAATTAATCTTACTCTCAGTCTTTGGAAAATATTGAGCAGCATGTCTTCATTTTGAAGAATCTTATTTTTGTCTGTTCCTTAATTTTACACTGTCAAAATAATTTACTAATGTTTTATAGATCAGCTAAAGTATTTACTTCAGCTATTTCAACTTTACTTCCTTCAGTAGTTTTGGAACTGCTTCCGTAAATCACGTTGTTATGCATTGTTGCAAATTTTAAAACTGTAAAATGTTAAACTTACCAAATAATGGCGGATGGCAAAATCCATTCATGTATGCTCTCTCGGTTTGTTCATATGTGTTGTGTCTCAACTTCCTGGATAGCAGAAAAGCTACAGAATCACCAGGGCTGTATACCAAATCACACACTTGCTCTCTTGTTACCATCCTCTGCGTGGCAGAAGTAATATGGTTGCCATCTTAAGGGGTGTCCCAATACTTTGGGGAATCAGTAAAGTTAGCCTATATTAGCTCTTGTGCCCTTCACTGCTGCCTTGCTTCGACGGAGTGTACAGTCAACATAACACTTTTGCAGAAGTGTTTTAGTGCTGAAGTCCCGGAACTCTTTGCCTTTGGCAGCAGCAGGTGCATATAAATATAATATAAATAAAGCTATCTAGGCAGATATTGTTACGTTATTTATCAAGGAAATTATTGTATAATATGTATGTTATATGGAGTGGCATATATAGTATAAAATGAATCTATAATATATGATTAGAAAGTACAGCAATAAAACATTGTGGCACCTATCAATTAATTAATTACTGAACTAGTATAAGAGGTATTAAGAGGTTATATAAGTGAACAATATATTTCCAAATGAATATTATGATTATAACAGTGCAAATGCTACAGCAGTCTCCATTCTTTCAAACTACAAGACTGACAAGAAAAGATTGCGTAGCTGTGCTGAACGATGACGCAGAAGTTTGTCCCAGTTGAACACTTTTAGCTTCACCCTGCACCCTACACCCCCACTCACTCGATTACACACTCTGAGACGTCAGCACAATGTCATGAAGCCCAAATTTGTCTTTCCCGTGTCAACTATCAACTCTGCAATCTGTAGCAATCACTGTGACCGTAGTGCTTTCCAACATTTATATCACTTGATAATGCCACTCGCCTACGCTGGTTTGTGTGATCTGGCTAATTCACAATAATGTATGTTACAGTGTGTGTGTGTTCGCCACCTAAACAGTAACTTTCTTATTCCAGTACAATCTGCAAAAAGTAGTGTTTTTCGCCTTTTGGAATAACAAAACAATAAGAAAACGTATGATCAAAATGATTGCTTGTAGATATTATTGCTTATCATGTTTTGTCCAAACAGAAATGAAAATATTCTCTTCCATATACAAACAACAAAAGCTGACATAAGTACATGTTTAATTGCAGCAGTGTGAAGTAGTGGTTAGGGCAATCTCAGGTGAGGGACACTGCAATTGTACCCTTGAGCAAGGTACTTTACCTGGATTGTGCCAGTAAAAGCCCAGCTGTATATGTAGGCAATTGTATGTACAAATAATGTGATATACTGTAGTCATCTGCTAATAAATATAATAATTTATTTGATGTATAAAACCATCATTTCTGGTTACCGTGCATGCTTCACCTTTAAGGCTAGACAAATCATATGAGTTTGCTCCCCACAATAAAAAAATTCTCATCCCTGTGAAGAAAATACTGTTTTCACATCTTTTAATAGCAATTGCATCGTGCAGGGTCAGCAGTGGTTTATCAGCAACACGTTTCAGAGCCTTCATGACTCAACCTACCCTGGGTTTTGCTTTCTTTAACCCCATAGAAGAAAAAAGGAACCTGTTTATAGGGTTTGAACTATAAACTAAATAATAGCACCTTCCTTGTACTTTGCAAGCTAAGCTGAATATGGAATTTATTTCCGTTTGAAAATTAAACATATTTCCCTTCCTGGAGAGTCTATCACTTTCTGAAGTAACACATCGAGATCTGCAGCAGTGCATAATAAACTCTTGCACTCTACTCCAAACATATGGTGAGACATATGCTGACTGTGTCCACATCACTTGAATACTGATTGCTATTACAATATTGAGGTTTTACAATCTGAAGCTAATTGAAGTTTCTCTTGCACTTCCTAGTCCTTTCATGGTATGTGGATGAAAGTGTGCAGTCAAGAGCAGTCCCTTTTCCTCACTTTGATTCCTACTGAACCTTTGCTGGCAAGCCATAATTAAAATGTCACGTACTTACAAACGTCATCACAAAAAGAAAAATGATTTTGTAGTTGAAATAAATCACACCCTTTGTAGCAATGCTAGGCAATTAATTGTTCATAAATATTGTAAATGAAAAGTTACAAGCAGAAGTCAACCTACCAGACTAAGGAGAAAACACTGAGTAGTCAAATTTAGGACACTGACATGCATATATTTTGGAGCATACCATTTTTACACAATGACAGTATATATTCAGAACAGCAAGGTGGGTTTGTTTAGATTTTTGTATTTAGTGTTAAGCTATAATTTGTTATCAATGGTATTTCACAGAGTTTGGTGAATATTGATTCCAAGAACAGTAAAGATTTGTTTATTGAACTGAAGACATTTACCTTTATTTATTTTGAAGCCGATAAAGGTTCCTTTTGTCTCTACTGGTGACAGTGTATAAGACGTTTCAAGCTCTGTTTTGGTAAACATTTGGTAGCACAATTTTCAAAATCATTCGAGAGTACAGAGTTCTGCTTCACTGAGCAGCCGTTGCCCCCAGAATTAGTCCTGATTGGATAACGCTGGCCAATTTAAGGAAGACAAAAATTGTGCCTATCAAAATGTAAACTTTCCATGACTTGGTTTCATCGACGATTTAGAATTAATTAATCTTCTTAAAACGTCACATGGTGTCAGAAAACGTAGTCTCGACAATGAATGTATTAGTCTGGAGGTAGTGAATGGTTGTCACTAAATATCAGTTTCTTATTAGCTATTATCTTATTATAGATTATTTTTGTATTACATCATTCACCTTTAGATCCCTTTTGTTCTTGATGATTGTTGGCATTGGTATGTGTCACTGCGTATTTCAAGTGAGTGAGTGTGTGTGCGTGGGGTTGAGGGGTGTTCATATCTTTTACCAAACAGCCCACCTCTCAACCACTAAGCACTGAGTCTCTAAAAATGGGCAAGGCAGTATATTCATAGTTGCATCTCAAGCTCAAATTGGTCCACATCTGCTTTGATGTTGTCATTTTCAGGGTCACTTTAGCCCTAATGGCAATCTGAACCTCTTCACAATGTAAAATTGAAGCAGGTGCCAGATGATAACATGCAATCTTTTTATTTTTTTCCCCCCACTCTCATTTTCTCTATCTGTATGCTGCAGAGATTCTGTAATTCCCATCTTCAAGTCTGGAGCTGTTTAAATCATTCTGGGCTACTAGCCGTGATGGAGTTTTGTATGCCTTTCCTTTACCATTTGCGCACACAGCACTTGGCTGCAGACAGAATTGCTATGTTTAACTCTATGATGTTAAACGATGTAGTCAGCACATGAAGGCATTTGCATTAAAAGGTAATGTGTAAGGCTGTTTTTTTTTTTCCTAGTCTTTTTTTTTTTTCTTTAAAGAATAATACATGCTTTTCCCCAAAGGAATTGCAGGTAACACCTTTAAACGTGGAGATGATTCATCTCTCCTGGTTCTAGTGCTCAGAGCAAGCGTGTAAATTTGAACTGTTCACAATTACTAGCTTTTATCTGATTTAAGCTTCACACCTATGTAAACCGGTGTACTGCTCCCAGAAGCGTGAACAGAAGATGACATTAGGCCACTATTTTTTAAATAAAATCCTAATACTCTTGTTATGTGTGTGTGTGTGTGTGTACAAAACAATTTCTGAATAGCAGTTACAGTTCAATCAGAATCATTATTATTTTATGAAGACTGTTTTGTTATTTATGATGTTCTGCCAGGTCATTTTAAAAAGACTCTGAGTTACATTATATTGTATAAATTGAGAGCTAAAGGATGAAGACATATCATGACAGATATATATTTTGTGTGTTATGTCTACAGTGTTTCAGCAGCGATAAAGCCCCCTTCCTGCATTTTTCTTTCGTTTTATCTTAATTGACTTTGTTTATCCAACTGCCTGTCATGGATATATTTCCTTTCAATGCAAATGTCTTAATTCACAGTGATATAATGGTGATATCCATTTAAGATGCACTGAAGAGAGTGTGTGGGAACATAATTTAAGGCCTACGGAGCATTATATATATTGTATATATATAACATGTAAATGAGATGCTGTATGCAGTCCATTCTGCAGAAGTGGTTCGACAACAGTTGATGATAAGAGTGTCGATGGCAATATTGTAAAGATAGAGTTAAGAGTTAAGTTCAGGGACTCAAGCGACTACCTTCAACACTTCTGCAAACACTGGCTTTATTTATTCATTAATCATTTCAAATAGTGTTCCACAACATGATATAAAGCAAACACATAGCATACCAATAAGGATAAGTAGATTTTGTAAATATGTATTTATTTATTTAGGGAATACTGACCAGTAGACTCCTTTTAGCTACCAACAGTATGTATTTCTTTATTTGGGTATTATTTTGCTGCTTAATTTCAAATTATAATATTTTACAAGACAGTCCTCTGCACAATTAAAAACACTACAGGGAGTACAATTTGCATATATATTGCACATATATTCACATTGCCTGTGTGGACTATAAACAGTTTGCATTGAAAGATGACACGGGGAGAAAATATGGTTTTGAATTAAAATGTCCTTTGTAATGAGTACATATTGTACATATTGCTCTTCAAATTAGGTTGTCTGTGTCTCTGGCTCTTTAATTTGAAGACTCGCTGTTGTGATGTCTTTGCATCTCTGTATTGAGCACCTGATACAGTAATGGGTGCATCTACTTAGGTAATGGCAGGTTTGTCTTGGAGATGTATGCAATATATTTTTAGTATTGGAAGAAAAAGAAAAAAGATTTTCAGTGTGCAATGTTCTGAATAAACTTTCTTCTCTAAATATACAATACTGCATTCAGATTAATTAGTTTACATTGCAGCCCGGAGCACTTTTTGAAGTAGCTAATGTGAGCTACACAAATTATCAGTGCAGAACATACGAAAATGTGGCCATCTCAAAGGAACTGTTTATGTTTAGCCGTGTTTAACAGTAAGTCTCCCAGTTACAGTGTATTTACATAGTAGGTACTGTGTAATTATGCATTATTACAATGTACTTAATGTGTAAAAATGATTTACAATATATATATATATATATATATATATATACACACACTCACCTAAAGGATTATTAGGAACACCTGTTCAATTTCTCATTAATGCAATTATCTAACCAACCAATCACATGGCAGTTGCTTCAATGCATTTAGGGGTGTGGTCCTGGTCAAGACAATCTCCTGAACTCCAAACTGAATGTCTGAATGGGAAAGAAAGGTGATTTAAGCAATTTTGAGCGTGGCATGGTTGTTGGTGCCACACGGGCCGGTCTGAGTATTTCACAATCTGCTCAGTTACTAAGATTTTCACGCACAAACATTTCTAGGGTTTACAAAGAATGGTGTGAAAAGGGAAAAACATCCCGTATGCGGCAGTCCTGTGGGCGAAAATGCCTTGTTGATGCTAGAGGTCAGAGGAGAATGGGCCGACTGATTCAAGCTGATAGAAGAGCAACTTTGACTGAAATAACCACTCGTTACAACCGCAAAAGCATTTGTGAAGCCACAACACGTACAACCTTGAGGCGGATGGGCTACAACAGCAGAAGACCCCACCGGGTACCACTCATCTCCACTACAAATAGGAAAAAGAGGCTACAATTTGCACAAGCTCACCAAAATTGGACAGTTGAAGACTGGAAAAATGTTGCCTGGTCTGATGAGTCTCGATTTCTGTTGAGACATTCAGATGGTAGAGTCAGAATTTGGCGTAAACAGAATGAGAACATGGATCCATCATGCCTTGTTACCACTGTGCAGGCTGGTGGTGGTGGTGTAATGGTGTGGGGGATGTTTTCTTGGCACACTTTAGGCCCCTTAGTGCCAATTGGGCATCATTTAAATGCCACGGCCTACCTGAGCATTGTTTCTGACCATGTCCATCCCTTTATGACCACCATGTACCCATCCTCTGATGGCTACTTCCAGCAGGATAATGCACCATGTCACAAAGGTCGAATCATTTCAAATTGGTTTCTTGAACATGACAATGAGTTCACTGTACTAAACTGGCCCCCACAGTCACCAGATCTCAACCCAATAGAGCATCTTTGGGATGTGGTGGAACGGGAGCTTCGTGCCCTGGATGTGCATCCCACAAATCTCCATCAACTGCATGATGCTATCCTATCAATATCAATTCAGCACCTTGTTGAATCAATGCCACGTAGAATTAAGGCAGTTCTGAAGGCGAAAGGGGGTCAAACACAGTATTAGTATGGTGTTCCTAATAATCCTTTAGGTGAGTGTATATATATATATATGTTTTTTTCCCAAATGCACGTGATTACATATGAAACTGGTCCCAATTTTTCATTTCAAAAAAGCAAAATATGTTTTGAGAATGAGTGACAACCATTGTCCATGCAATGTAACCACTGTTACACAGTGTAAACAAATTATGCTTATCCTGGTGAGGGTCACTGTGGCAGCAAACTAAGCAGGGCGACCAAACCTCCCTTTCCTCAGCCACGGATTCAACTCCACCTGGGGGATTCCCAAGCCAGCCAGGAGATCAAATCCCTCCAGCGTTTCCTGGGTTGGCCTCGAGATCTGCACTCAGTGGGCCATGACTGGTATAACTTCAAAGATAGCCTCCCGGTGGGCATCCTTACCAGATATCAAGGCTTAACAATAGAGACCAGTTTTATATGTAATCATATATGCATTTCAGAAGGAACTGTGTACTTATATATAACATTCATAATTTTAACACATTAATTACATTGTAATAATGCATAATTACACTGTACTTATGAGTAAGTACAGATGTGCAGATGTGCAGTGAATAACAAAGGTAAGCGGTAAACTGCCAGAGGTTAAAAAACAAACTTTAGGTTAAAAAAATTAAAAATAATGTACATTTTAGAGTTACTACACCCTCTTAAGCATTATTTGGCAGTGTTACTTGCAGCTCCTGTGCACAGAAGTTACACTGTATTCCTACAATGCACACATCGTTTGAAAGCTTATTCTCTTGGCTACCAGCGTGTTTCATTCTCAAACACATTCGATTTACAGTTTCCGTGTCACCCGCCATCATTCAGAGCCCAGGGGGTAAACATGCTGTCTGTTCCAGGGGGGTCTCATTCAGATGGTCACAGATCACTCAGTTTCGATCAAATTTATTTGCAAATAGGCTTGTTTTGTTCAGAACAACCTAACAATTAATCCAGTATATATTATTTGATGTTCTATCAAACACAGAGAAGTTCAGATCCAATCATGTAAAATCATTGTGTATCAGTACACTGTAAACAGAGTTTTCCATCTTGACATTTTGAGCTCTCTATGGGTGTGTGTGGCTTCTACCAAAACGTGGATGGTCTTGTTTTGATCAGTAGACTGTCTGGTTCCAGAATATGTCATAATTGTCATAATTTTCTGAGATTTTGTATTCCTACTCAGACCCAAGTTTCCCCCCACACCCCCATTTCAGAATTTGGAGAGGGGGAGCGTAAATGCAGGGAGGTATAATAACCACATTCTTCACATCAGAGAATGCGTTAGAAAGCTGAGAGTCTCAGCTTTCATGGGACACCAAACACTTGGCAAACAACACAGCAGTGAAGAGTACACATGGGATTAAAGAGAAGCACACAGATTTGGTGGCCTTTTAAGGGTACCAGAGGGGTTTGTCAGTTTAAGGGGTTAAATTGTGTTAAACAAAATGATTCCATGATTTCTTTTTTATCTCCAATTGTTTAATAGACATTAAACTGCGTACATTTCATTAAAAACTGGAAAAATTTAGGTGTTCTAAAACTTTTGACCAGTAGTGTAGTTACTGAACACCTATTATATAAATACACAAATGGTTTGTAAAGTGTTACCACAGTGTTGGTTACCTCCAGTTCACAACCTCACGCATTTGTGACCAAAATATGACAAATAAAAACGAGCCATTAAGTTTGGAAGTATTCAGACTAGACAGATTAGGTACATATTTTAGACACTAAAAACTTCATAAAACCAAAAGCATGTTTGCAAGTTCAACTTGGGGCCAGATTAAATCAAAACTTTGACCCACCCACTAATAGAAAACTACAGAACTGTACTCAGTTGCAGCTGCATTTTTAGTAAGATGCCACTTTCTTCTAATCATAAATATAACCGCTATGATGTACAGGTTTGTAGTTTGCTATTAGCGGGTGAGTCAAAGTTTTTATTTAATCCGGCCCTTGAAGTGCTACGCATTGGTCACTTCTCCGCAGTTATTTTTGTGGAACAGGTTACACTGCTCGAGTTACACCCTGATGGACACAACTGCCTATCTTTATTATTTAAATCATTTAGAAGAGATTAACCTTTTCTTTAAATACTTTTCACGATCGTTGACTTAGCGGGTGGTAGATGGTGCTCAGTGGCACATCTGAGGATAATCCTTTTTGGCAGAGTGTTTCAGGTTCAGTTATCCGATATGGGGCATATCTGAAGCTGTGAGATCCAAAGAAATGTAATGTAACAAACAGAGTGGTTAGAGTAATGCCATAAGAAAGGCTAAGAGTTGTTATATGACCTTCTTTTGGCTCCAAATTATAAAAACAAACATTAGCAGGTGCATTTTGAGGAAAATATATATTGATCCCTAGATGTTTTGCAGACATTTTTGTATTCCTCCCCAGCCCCAAATATACCCTACTGAATTACTGGGTAAACAGTCCCTCTTTTTAACATACATTTTTAAACTTTCATTATAATTATTCTTTAATTATAGGTGCACGACAGTTTTTGATAAGAGCAGCTTTTTTTTTCAGGGATATGTTATCTTTCAGAAGCATTTCAGAACGCAGGCAGGGTGCAGTTTGTCAGGCGTTGCGTCAGTGTGACGGAGAGAGTGGTTATTCTACAGTTTTGTGAGTTCTGTTAAAAAAAAAAGGTTTTAAATGAACCCGCCCACTGCAACCACCTGGCACTTCTCCCAGTGTGTTTCCCAGGATGGCCAGGAAATGCGGCAGGCAAGAGCACCGTGGCAGCTTTCCTTTTTTTTTTTGTTGGCTTACCGTTGCTTAAACTACCAAATACATACCAAATGTGTGTGCCATAGAGTTATTTTTAAAAGATACATTTTATCACATTGAAGTACCTGTGGCAACTGCATTATACTGGCAGTGCACACTAAATTGTTACTAGTGGTGCAGTGTGATACATTCTGACCTGTATGAATTCAGCAAACCTTTTATATACATCATAAATACATTTATAAGATTTTTAAGTCTGCGTTTTCTTTTTCACATTGTTTTTATTTTTTTTCATGCAAAGTGTGCCCTGCCTACTCAACCAACAAACATTCAGTTCTGCATATTTTTAGATGCTTTTTTTAAATCCCTTTTGCACAAAGTTCAAGTTGAATTGACGAAACATGACAAGCACTGTCGTGCTGTTACTGTGAAGGCTTTTTCGTAGTGTTTCAGTGGGCACAATCGCAGTCTCTCAGGCCTGAAACAGAATATTTTGCACAAGATATCGAGGCTGCAATTAGATGCTTGGGTTGTCCTAGTAAAGCTGTGAAAAATACACTCATGTAAGAAACAGATTTCCCAGAATGGTAATAAACGCATTATTCCTCTTACTGGAATCAACTTACAGTTCCTAGTTTAACTGGGAAGGGTTTCCCTTAGTGAGGCAATTCTTCAGTTCCAACAACGCTATATTACTACATTAAGATCTGATTGAATGCATTTAAACACACCAATTAAATTAATGTGTAACATTAAATCTAAAATTGTTTTCTTCAACATTCAATTATTAATGGGTACAGAGCCTGACTAAGCAACATTTAAGTGAATGTGTGTAGGAAGTGGTCATTTTCAGATATATTTTCAATGCTTGATATTTTGACAATTATGTTTTAGTTTTTTAAATTGACATTTGTCAATTTCTCTCTCTCTCTATCTCTCTCTATCAATATATATACACAAACCATAGTAGATGTTCCAACCTTTCTTTTATTCTCGTATAGAAACATGGTTCCACATTTTATGGTTTCACATAATATGTCATATAGGGAGCAATGAAATCACAATTTTCAATCAAATATATAGTTCTCGAGTTTACAACAGGATGAAAAAAACAATTTGATCATTTTAAGCTTTGCCTCACTATTTCATTTTCAAAGGGATTACTGGTACTGGATTTAAAGGTCTCTGTTCTGAATTGTGCAACATGAAGAGCATGGAGAGCAGTAAATAATACCTTATTTTCTAGGCCAGTTGCTTTTTTTTTTATCCTATAAACTCAAAACAGACACCATCATATTCTGTTCTATCCATTGTAGAAAAAACACAACTAAAAACAGTTCAAATATGTTTTATATCTCCTGTCCCAGAGCTGTACATAGCAGTTAGGCCTTGTACACTACATTGTTAGAAATAAAAACTCATCATAGTTTTGGCCTGCATGTTTACAATTTTGAATTTCTACGAAATTATGATAATGAAATAATCCTTCCCAGCATCATTGAGGGTTTGTGGGTTTTGTGTGTGAATGGGTTTTGTGAATCAATTAATTAAACAGTACAGTACAGGCAGGTCATGGTGGATTATAGACCTTAGTGAAACAAGACAAACAAACAGAAAAACATAAGGCTTTTTATAACGGATGGCAAACAACAAATCAACATATATGTATCTCTATGTTCTGCTGAAGAGACATATATTCTAACTGTCTGCTTGTCTAACCATCCACAGGTGAAGCCATGTCCTGCCAGGCCATGCTAGTTGCAGGAGGCCATAAAGCAGAACAAATGAAAACATTTTTTATTACAAATGTTACGATTTGGCATGGAAATTGCAGAACCGTCACAGGTATTCAGGTAATATTTGAGTGTGATGATGGTAAATCCTTTTTGGTACAAGGACCAAGGACACAAGCCTTCTTGAATGTCATCACTGACTCTAAGAACATGACTTCACAGTTTTTCCCCAGATTCCCACAACCTCATCATGGGGTACGTCCTTGGCTGTTTGTGGTCTTGGTTAACTGTCTTAGAGCTAGACTAAATCAAAGTTGCGCCAGGATAGTTTAAGCACCAGCTTTCCCGGGACCAAATCGAAAGAAAAAAAGGCCTGCAAAATATCCTGGTATCAAACCCATTTCGCATTGAAAATCTGCAGTTTCAATGGTTCCCTTTGGCTGAGTGGGGAAGGGGAGTGGATTCGCATTGCTGTACTAAATCTAACAAACTTAATTGATAAATCAGCTCAAAACAATACTTCCTGCTTTTCATTAGCTATGTTTCCATCCACTTATTGGACGTGTTTTGTGCGCAAAATTCTTACGTTCGCGTGAAAAATATATTTGCATTACCCAATCCAAGGTGCGTTTCCATCCAACTGACTTGTAGCAAACAGAGTATGTAAAAATATTAAAATTTGACTGCAAACGTATTCAACAAAGCATTAGTTATCAGTAAAACCTGTTTCCATTGGCATTGGTTGCATAACTGACTATATCAATGTATGAAAAATCCACCAACTTTTGGTCGATGTTTACGAAATTCAGTCAACTTGCTGTACCCATCAAGCCTGTCAATTAAGTTTTTTTTATTCAATAGGACTATAATCTCAAAAAAAGGCTTGATGGAAACCTGACCACTGACATACTCCAATCGGTAAAAATCTTCTTGAATTGAGGGGAAATAAATAAAAGCATAAGACAAACCATTCTGTAAATGTGGATAAATCAAATGTTGGCGACCTGCAAAACATTAATAACCAACAGTACAGAAATATCAGAATTAACAGTAGTAGTAGTACTATCATATATCTAGGTGCACACAAAGCAGCACAAAATATCTTAAGTACAGTAGCATATTATTACATGCAAATCAGTTTGAATAATATTGTATGCAAGGTCAGGCAATCGAATCATCTTGTGACATGTAACCATGGCAGTCACTCAGCACTGTGTTTTACTATTCTTTACACTTCCATCGATTCAATACGGTACCCCCTTTCACTAGTTCAGTACATATTGTCCAGCATTTCATATGTCAAGCCCTCTTCATATACACTCTGTACATTTCATAACATGAGATTTAATATTCTTTCTTATTATTATTAATGTTATTTAGTTATGTATTTAGCATATTGCTAAATGTCAAAGCATGCATATAACAGTGGCTGATTCACAGTCCCATCTGAAGACTCATTTTTAGCCTTGGGTCTGAAATGCCAGTATTAATGGGCTTGCCACTGAACTGTCATTCTAACCTTGTTCCCCCCCTCCTCCCCTCCCACTCATTCGCTGTCATCAACGCCCTCCCACGTGCTCTCTCACTCTGCTACTCTCTGTTCAGTCACCCTGGAATTCCTGGTGCTCATTTGCTATAAATTATTAGATGGTATGTTACCCCGACACCCCCCCCACCAACCCTCCCCTAACACATTGCCAGAAAGACTAATTTGAAGGGAATACTTAGCACGCCTGCTTTTCAAAATAAAGACTTCTCCCCCACAATCCCATCACCAAGGTTATTCCAGAGTAAGCCATTTAATGAATGTATAATGTCCTTTTCTTCCCTCACATCTCAGCATGTTTAAACACAATTTTTTTATCCTTTTATTTTTTGGTGTTTGATCTTACCAAAGCTTTTATTGTGTTTATGTTTCATACATACGGTTTCCAAGTTTTGTTTTTTCTTCTGCTACCCTTTCAACTTTTCCCAGGCACGGAAATGTTTCTAATCTGATGGATGATAGAAGCAGCTCAAACTTTATTCTATATTGAAGTTTGTTACCTTTTAATCTCTGTAATGCTCTTTTTTTAACAATCGCTGTTAAGAAACTGAGAAATAATGGTATAGAAATATGACAAATATAAATATGTCTATGCATTGTGACAGACGAGCCTCAAGGGGACCACACCAGAAGGATGTGGTCAGTGTTGACACGATATTTACTCTGTAAAATGTACAACAAATAATTTAAAAAAAATTCAAACATTCAATAAACGTACGCCACATCTGGAGCCATCAGGTAACAAGTAAAAGACACCTGCAACCCTGGATTGGTTGCTGTCTGTTGTGTTTTTATGATTGTATTTCTTGGTTACATGTTTAGAAATGGACAGTTAAGCATTCAGTTGGACTCACAGAGGAGTTAGTTTTGAATCTGGATTTTGTATGTCGGTTTATTTTGACTCTGTATATAATAAATATTAACTTTCCTTCACCATGCCCCTTCACTGTGCATACTGTTCCCAGTCCACATCTATGAAAGTATCTGTGGTCAACCCCCCATAATACGGTATCTATATCCCCCGAAGTTATGACGTTATTGGTTCTGAGACCGGCAACGTAAGTCATGAAAGATTTTTAAGCTGAAGGTTTCCTAATCGAAGCCATCATTACAATTCAGGAGTAAACCGAAAACGGTTAACTTAACTGTAACAAATATTTATTAGAGAATAGAGAGATGATTTCGATACAATCGCTGACGGCAGAATTAAGCTCTGGGGCCCCTTCCACAAGCCTGCTCTGTTGCCGACGTTACTGCAGAACGACGCAAAACGAGATGACATCAGTCGGGGAAGGCTGTATATAAATAGTAATGAACAGGATGAATTTCAAGACGCATTTCTGAAACCTCTTTTAGGCTTTTTAATAAACTGCTTTCAAATGGGATTTAAAAAAATGTTTCTGTACCTTTTGAAATATAAATGAAGGGATTAATGTACCTAAATTAGGCTTTACATTTTTTTAAATATTGCTGTATATCTGTAACTAGAAGAATTGTATTTCTGCCTGCAATGTACGTACCATAAGCATTTTTTGTACAGAGCAAAATATAGTTGTTCTTAAAGGAACTCATAATGATCATAAATAGATGAAAAATCATCGTCAACAACCTACAGCGCTTGCAAAGTGTTTTCGATGCTAAGGTAGTTTGTGGTAAGCTGCATATCTCTGATTGATTTGTGCAAATTCCTTAATAGTAAGATGTCACTTGCAGCTCTGATAATAACCACGTTGCTCACAAGTGGCTCATTTGATAAGAGCTCAGTATACAGTTTCTCCTAGTTTCCCTATGGCCTCGAAGATGCTGTTCTGAATCTAGACAATGCCATTTAATGACTTTGTCCTGGAGTTCACTGTTCCCAGAAGCAAAGCAGAGGAGGTAGAGTCAGCTGTAAAATCTTCACTGGCACCAGCTCTCTCAGCTGGTGACCAGAGTCCTGTAAAAAAGCTGAGCACATTTCTCCGGTTGTTCTGCTGCTTGATTTTCCTGATTACAGTGCAAAGAAAAGTGGATAGCTTAGCAATTCAGATGTTTTAGGGAATGCATATGTCATTTTCATCCCTAATTGACCTGTGTGGGTTTGTAGCAGTAAGCCATGAGCCCAGATGAATAACAAGTGATGATGCTGAATTATTAATGCAAAACAACTTTAAAAACCCTTAACAAAGCAACTTTCCATCACGTCACATAAGCCAAATGTCATGGTATTTTTTTTAAAGGGGGTAGATGGAAATAAAATTATTACATACAAAGGAGTAGATTTAAAATGACTCCCTTGACATTCTGTCCTTCAAAACAAAATGAAACGAGGACTGGCAGAGAACTGATGAAGTGAAAAGATACATAAGATATGAATTGTGCTTATATGCTACCCTATCAATGCTGCCTTTCTTTGAATCCTATTTACTAGTATGTAAGCCTGTATATAGAAACCAAGATATGAATGGTATTTCATATCAAAAGCGGTTTGCATTATTCAGGTCAGGAGAGCTTTACATTATAATTATTTTACAGATACAAATCTTAACTTTCAGTTGCATTCATTTGCATTCTGTCTGTTTTTTTTGATGATCTGTTGTCTCTAAAATGTGTAATTTAACTAATTACATTTGACAACATGCTATATGAATGGATTTTTTTCTAAACCTATTGGCCTGGTTTAAATATGCTTGCAGTGGTATGTTAATCAACGGAAGCGATGTATATTATTTTCTTCCACTGGTAATTAATTGAAGGCAATGTTAAAAGTGCACTTGATTCCAGCTTTGCTTTTTCCTCAAAGGTCCATTGTTCATGAGCTATTTCCTTGTGAAAGGAAAATGCATTATGAATTGAACCTAGTCTCAAGCTAAGTCTCATTTTCAAGGGTTGTGAGGTTTCACTAGTTGCATTAAAAAGAGAGAGAATCATTTTGATATGCTTTTAACCTTCATCAAGTTGGCCACCAATGTGGAATGCAACGTTGCTGGTGTGGGTTCAGTAATCAGACACTTGATAGAGTGATGAGTTTCACAGCTTCAGAAAAAAAAAGAATCCATATCAAATGTCAATGAAGTCTGAAAGAAATTAATTGTGACCCAATATTTGGACTTATTTATCCTGTCAGCATGTCAATAAGTGGAAACGTTATAGCAAAATATCTTTTAGTTTCGAGAGCTGCAAGGCATGTCTGTGACCTAGTATTCTGTCATTATCTTGCTATAAGAACCACCTGTCTGGCAGTGTGCATTGTGGCTGACAGTTTCTCTTATTAATGGCTGGTCTAGGTTCTATTTGTTTTGGGACAAACTTAAAAAAGAAATCTGCCTGTCATTTGAAATTTCTTTTGTTGTTAGACCATTTCTCTACAAATCATTTTTGTTCCTCAAAAACAAGTGTCCTGGGGCACCACATGGTGTAAGGTTTAATATAACAACTGGCAGTTGACAGATTAAAAGCGGTTTTCATGCCTCCATGCCAGGGGAAGTCTGGATTGTGCCCCCATTGGCCTTATAACCTCAGGGACTCCATGCTCACATTGCTTTTTACCATCCCGCGCATTGTATGTTCCAGGGATCAATACTTTCGCTGCTACAGTGTGATAAAGTGGCCAACGTACTGTACAATCACACTCCATATTAGAGGAAAAATCCCTGACAGACATCTTGGAGAGAGCGCCAGTCTGGAAAGTCGAGATATAAAGCATAACAAAATTTGTAAGAACACCCACCGCAACTAATTTCTGTTTTGATGTTTTTAATTTACATTTCTGGCAGCGCCATAAGCAACCTTGTGTCGCCTGTCGGAGGCTGGTGCTTAACGGCAACAATGCAGAATAATATTAATAATAAAAAAGTATGGAAATAAATAAATAAATAAAGCAAACCAAGCTTGGAAATAGTAGACAGAAGCCAAGAGGAAATAAATGGTTTGAATCCCTGCCCATATATATTTTCCCTCATAGTCTGCCCATCTTTAATTGCTATTGGCATAGAAATTAAAAATGAGCCTTACTGGAGGCCAAGGGCTGTGATAGTCTTGAATCAAAAGAAGGGATGGTGTGGCTTAGAATTGACTGCTTCTTTTTTCCATAGCTGTGGAGCATATATCCAAGTCCAACTCTCCTGTTGTTGGCTTCAAGTATGTCGACAATTATGCTGGCAGGCTCACTTAAAAAATGAAGAAAAAGAAAAAAACACTTAACCCATTTTCAGAATTAAGAGAGCTTTCTGGCCTTTACAAAATGAAAGTCAATGATGGCAGATTGTGTTTGTAACACAACAATGCCATTCAATTCAATTATGTGAAGGAGCTTTATATAACAGTATGTGTCATTATGAAAAAACATATATATATATATATATATATATATATATATACACTCACCTAAAGGATTATTAGGAACACCATACTAATACTGTGTTTGACCCCCTTTCGCCTTCAGAACTGCCTTAATTCTACGTGGCATTGATTCAACAAGGTGCTGAAAGCATTCTTTAGAAATGTTGGCCCATATTGATAGGATAGCATCTTGCAGTTGATGGGGATTTGTGGGATGCACATCCAGGGCACGAAGCTCCCGTTCCACCACATCCCAAAGATGCTCTATTGGGTTGAGATCTGGTGACTGTGGGGGCCATTTTAGTACAGTGAACTCATTGTCATGTTCAAGAAACCAATTTGAAATGATTCGACCTTTGTGACATGGTGCATTATCCTGCTGGAAGTAGCCATCAGAGGATGGGTACATGGTGGTCATAAAGGGATGGACATGGTCAGAAACCATGCTCAGGTAGGCCGTGGCATTTAAACGATGCCCAATTGGCACTAAGGGGCCTAAAGTGTGCCAAGAAAACATCCCCCACACCATTACACCACCACCACCAGCCTGCACAGTGGTAACAAGGCATGATGGATCCATGTTCTCATTCTGTTTACGCCAAATTCTGACTCTACCATCTGAATGTCTCAACAGAAATCGAGACTCATCAGACCAGGCAACATTTTTCCAGTCTTCAACTGTCCAATTTTGGTGAGCTTGTGCAAATTGTAGCCTCTTTTTCCTATTTGTAGTGGAGATGAGTGGTACCCGGTGGGGTCTTCTGCTGTTGTAGCCCATCCGCCTCAAGGTTGTACGTGTTGTGGCTTCACAAATGCTTTGCTGCATACCTCGGTTGTAACGAGTGGTTATTTCAGTCAAAGTTGCTCTTCTATCAGCTTGAATCAGTCGGCCCATTCTCCTCTGACCTCTAGCATCAACAAGGCATTTTCGCCCACAGGACTGCCGCATACTGGATGTTTTTCCCTTTTCACACCATTCTTTGTAAACCCTAGAAATGGTTGTGCGTGAAAATCCCAGTAACTGAGCAGATTGTGAAATACTCAGACCGGCACGTCTGGCACCAACAACCATGCCACGCTCAAAATTGCTTAAACCACCTTTCTTTCCCATTCAGACATTCAGTTTGGAGTTCAGGAGATTGTCTTGACCAGGACCACACCCCTAAATGCATTGAAGCAACTGCCATGTGATTGGTTGATTAGATAATTGCATTAATGAGAAATTGAACAGGTGTTCCTAATAATCCTTTAGGTGAGTGTATATATATACAGTGAGGGAAAAAAGTATTTGATCCCCTGCTGATTTTGTACGTTTGCCCACTGACAAAGAAATGATCAGTCTATAATTTTAATGGTAGGTGTATTTTAACATTGAGAGACAGAATAACAACAGAAAAATCCAGAAAAACGCATTTAAAAAAAGTTATAAATTGATTTGCATGTTAATGAGGGAAATAAGAATTTGATCCCCTATCAATCAGCAAGATTTCTGGCTCCCAGGTGTCTTTTATACAGGTAACGAGCTGAGATTAGGAGCACTCTTAAAGCTCATTACCTGTATAAAAGACACCTGTCCACAGAAGCAATCAATCAATCAGATTCCAAAATCTCCACCATGGCTATGACCAAAGAGCTGTCCAAGGATGTCAGGGACAAGATTGTAGACCTACACAAGGCTGGAATGAGCTACAAGACCATCGCCAAGCAGCTTGGTGAGAAGGTGACAACAGTTGGTGCGATTATTCGCAAATGGAAGAAACACAAAATAACTGTCAGTCTCCCTCGGTCTGGGGCTCCATGCAAGATCTCACCTCGTGGAGTTTCAATGATCATGAGAACGGTGAGGAATCAGCCCAGAACTACACGGGAGGATCTTGTTAATGATCTCAAGGCAGCTGGGACCATAGTCACCAAAAAAACAATTGGTAACACACTATGCCGTGAAGGACTGAAATCCTGCAGCACCTGCAAGGTCCCCCTGCTCAAGAGAGCACATGTACAGGCCCGTCTGAAGTTTGCCAATGAACATCTGAAGGATTCAGAGGAGAATTGGGTGAAAGTGTTGTGGTCAGATGAGACCAAAATCGAGCTCTTTGGCATCAACTCAACTCGCCGTGTTTGGAGGAGGAGGAATGACCCCAAGAACACCATCCCCACCGTCAAACATGGAGGTGGTAACATTATGCTTTGGGGGTGTTTTTCTGCTAAGGGGACAGGACAACTGCACCGCATCAAAAGGACGATGGATGGGGCCATGTACCATCAAATCTTGGGTGAGAACCTCCTTCCCTCAGCCAGGGCATTGAAAATGGGTCGTGGATGGGTATTCCAGCATGACAATCACCCAAAACACACGGCCAAGACAACAAAGGAGTAGCTCAAGAAGAAGCACATTAAGGTCCTGGAGTGGCCTAGCCAGTCTCCAGAACTTAATCCCATAGAAAATCTGTGGAGGGAGCTGAAGGTTCGAGTTGCCAAACATCAGCCTCGAAACCTTAATGACTTGGAGAGGATCTGCAAAGAGGAGTGGGACAAAATCCCTCCTGAGATGTGTGCAAACCTGGTGGCCAACTACAAGAAACGTCTGACCTCTGTGATTGCCAACAAGGGTTTTGCCACCAAGTACTAAGTCGAAGGGGTCAAATACTTATTTCCCTCATTAACATGCAAATCAATTTATAACTTTTTTGAAATGCGTTTTTCTGGATTTTTCTGTTGTTATTCTGTCTCTCACTGTTAAAATACACCTACCATTAAAATTATAGACTGATCATTTCCTTGTCAGTGGGCAAACATACAAAATCAGCAGGGGATCAAATACTTTTTTCCCTCACTGTATATATATATATATATATAACAACCCCCAGCTGTTCTGCAGATCATTTTCCCAAACAAGGAAACTCAATAAAATGTACTGATAATGGGGTTTGGTTTTATATATATATACAGATGGGTGTCAGTAAGCTTCAATGCTCTTGGCACAGATTCTAGAGTCTCTGAAAAAGATATTCCCTCATTTGGTGTTTCGATGATGGTGGTGGAGAGCGCTGTCTAACACGTCGGTCCAGAATCTCCCATAGGTGTTCAATTGGGTTGAGATCTGGTGACTGCGAAGGCCATAGCATATGATTCACATCATTTTCATACTCATCAGACCATTCAGTGTGCCCTCGTGCCCTGTGGATGGGGCATTGTCATCCTGGAAGAGACCACTCCCATCAGGATAGAAATGTGTCAACATAGGATAAAGGTGATCACTCAGAATAACTTTGTCATGATTTGCAGTGACCCTTCCCTCTAAGGGGGCAAGTGGACCCAAACCATGCCAGGAAAATGCCCCCCACAGCATAACAGAGCCTCCGGACCCCCTCACTGTAGGGGTCAAGCAGTCAGGCCTCTTGGTGTCGCCACACATGCACTCGCTCACTTGTCCATAACATGAGCCAGTTGAGCGTCTGTGTGACTGAAGCTCCTGCCATTCCTGCCCCAATAATGACCCCTCTTTCAAAGTCACTTAGATCCTTTCCTCTTGCCATCTTGGTCCACAATTCAGGTCAACTGGGCCTGCTCAGCATGTCACAGAGCATGATAGGATGTTAATTGCTTAATTGTATCATGCATTACACCTGGTTGGAGGCATCTGCATTCGTTATGTTCCTCCACTCATTTATTCAGGTTTTTCCTTTAATTTGTCACCCATCTATGTATATATATCAGGACACCGGCAGGGAATGATTGTTCATGGGAGATACGTCAGTACAAAACACCTCCCCCTGCTTCCTTTTTAGGCTCACACAACGTGGAAAACTCCACGTCAGTCACCTGTGGGACTAAGCCAGGTGAGCACATCCCATCCCGAGACCTGCATAAAAGGCAACCACCTACAGCGCTCAGGGCAAAGTAACTGAGGCAAAACACGTGGAGGGCAAATAGGAGTGCTTACGAGCGAACCAGATGAGACAGAGAAAGAAAAGACATCTGACTGACCCCCTGAATACTGAACTATACTGTGTCTACTGATAACGAGTCCACATGGGGCCTACAAAAGACCCCCATCCGGAGCCGCAACCCCAAACACACACGTCTTACACTCCACTGTGCCACAAAATATATGTGTATATATATATATATATATATATATATACACATTCCTTCCTTCTGCACATACAGACTCAGTGTTTCCTTAGCTCCAGTAACTGTAAAAGTTGTGCAGTGTAGCAATATAAAATTTAGGCCCAGCAGACAGGACAGCCGTTCCCTTTGATATACCAAGATGTGCATGTGTACAGAGCCTTGTCATATTAAAATGAGCACCCTGAATTCTAATGCGTTTGGAAGTGTTCCTCGGCACTCGGTACAAATATCTGCCTGAATATCTGCATCACCATGATGTGTGATGCACGGATCCTAGCTACCTAAAACTGCTGTGTTTTGGGTCTGCTTCTTTTTAAATCTTATTTTATTTTCCTACTTGGAGCAGTGTCACATGTCAAGTGAAATTTTTGAAAGGGAAATGCTCTGCCCTTTTTTTTAAGCATAAATAACATCGCAAGCCCTTTACTCCCGAAATGAAGAAGAAGAAAAGTTCATTCCTCACACCTAATCCATATTTTAACTTGCAGTCGATTTGTAATAGGTCGATTTTATAAAAGAATTGTATTTAAATCACAGTCCATATGTCACATTATTTTAAGAATGGTTGTGTTAAAGTTACATTTTATTATGCAATTCTTCTGACAGCTAATGCTGAAAAAAAAAAACAGCACGTATACCAATTTTGGAGTATTTGCTGTCAAACTAAATATACCATAATAGAGAGGAGAATTAAGCTCACCTTACAAAAGATTTCTTGTAATGGCTCTTTCTGTAATTTTTGTGTATCTGACAAGGTCAAATGGGATCTTGAAAAATGGCTGAATATACTGCTCAGCTGGTGCTTGACACAAAGTAAGTTCTTATTATGTATTATTTCCCTACAATGTATTGTGTTAAGCTTGTGGCAAGTTTCAAAGAGGTTAATTATTATTATTAATATTATTATCATCAGAATCATGAATGTCATCAAGAATAGATGTAATAATAATAATATAATAATGATCTTGTAGTCTTTAATGGCATGTATAGTCCCATGGCTTTGCTGACCATGTTTTCTCCTTATCATTTTCTCCTAGTTGTATGAATGTTGACTTGGAATACTTCCCACTCTGAGCAGGTTCTAGCTGGGCTTTCTCTAAATCTCTGTGGGTCTGTGAATCCTTGTATTGTTAACTTCTAAGCCGGAATGTTCTTTATTTCTTTTTCCGATTTCTTTTTTTTTTTTGGTACTTTTTTTCTGTTTCTGGTCTTGGATCGCATCCTAGCCTGTAGAATTTGATATGCTTGGTTCTGGTTGTCCCTCAACATCTAAACTATCAGGGCAAAGACATGGTCCTTGATGGGATCTTATTTTGGCACCCAATTATCCTTGGATCCCCTGCCAGCAATTCTTGCTCCTTCCAGTACAGCTTCTTGCCCCTGTCATTCAGCGGTTCTGCAAACATTTTTTTTTTCTTCATCACTCAATGTCTCATCTGGAGGGACATGATTCAAAGTCTTTTTTTGAATTGGCTTTGTGGCCCTTTTCTCACAGTTAGGAAGCGCCTCAGAGAATAAAGGGGACAAAGATAATTGACTCAAATTTTGTCTTTCAATTAAAATATGCAGGTTTTTTTTGTAAAATACATGGTTCATATCCCTCATAATAATACACATTGTATCAAGCTCGAAATGGTGTTTCATGAGCAGGACTGGTTGGTATAAAGCTGGCATGAATGTTCATGGGTAATTTGTCAACAAAAAAGATCTATTAGGTAAAATGTAGATATTTAAAGAACAACACAAAAATTAGGGCCTTGAAGATAAGGGCAAACATGTTTTACCCATAAGATCCTGAACTGCCTGTAGCCACACATTTGATAGATTCCCCATCTGTTGCCACTTTAATCTTTTCTCACATCTTGCAGTGTTTATCGAGAAGGTCAGTATTCACAGTAATGCTTTTGGCAATTGTTTCTAGAGATCTTAACACAGGTGACCCCAAAGCCCCACAAGCTCTGATGCTTTAAACATGCAGTATATACGGCCCTCCACTGAATTATCATCATAAAACACTCAATTAACTAAGAACCTGTGTCTTACAACCTGTCAACATTTAAGTGGTTAATTTGTATGCCAAATAACGTCAAACACTTAGACCCTGAGCTCCTCTGCTGAAAAGCGGATTAATCCATTTGTTTTACAGTTTTTGTAATGCATTTTAGCTTTGGGAGAACCCTTTTAAAATGTGTGCTGCTTGGCAGGTATCGCCTTGCATCCGAAATGAATTGTAGCAATATTAATATAGAATACGTATTTTCTGCATGAAGCGGCCGTCGCAGAAATGGAGAACTGGGCAAGATTATTACTCCCCAGGTTGTTTATTTCTCCAGCATGTATATGTCTGCAGTGAGATTTGATTTTGATAGTCTGTCCTCTGGTTTGTTTGTTGACGTTTCAGTGATTGATGTGAGATTGGAGCTGAATAACTGAACTGTTGTGCATGTGAATTCAAGTGCTGGTGGTGGGTTGAAGAGGTTCTCCAATCTCTTAGACTGAAATAGATTTTAATATAGTAAAGCAGCCATTAACTGCCTATTAATCATTACAGGGAAAACTGTCATCCACAATACTACTTGGTTGTAAAAAGCTAAGTTACTTCGAACAATATCTACAGTAGAAAAAAACCTTTCTGACAAATGCTTGGATATGTGGTTATATCTGACTGTGGCTGTAGTTTATAAACTCAACTTCTGGAAAATTTAAAACGAAGATATATACAGTACTGTGCAAAAGTTTTAGGCAGGTTTGCAAAAAATGCTGTAAAGTAAGAATGCATTCAAAAATAGACATGTTAATAGATTATATTTATCAATTAACTAAATGCAAAGTGAGTGAACAGAAGAAAAATCTACATCAAATCAATGTTTGGTGTGACTACCTTTTGCCTTCAAAACAGCATCGATTCTATTAGGTACACTTGCACACAGTTTTTGAAGGAACTCGGCAGGTAGGTTGGCCTAAACATCTTAGAGAACTAACCACAGTTCTTCTGTGGATTTAGGCAGCCTCAGTTGCTTCTCTCTCTTCATGTAATCCCAGACAGACTCGATGATGTTGAGATCAGGGCTCTGTGGGGGCCATACCATCACTTCCAGGACTCCTTGTTCTTCTTTACGCTGAAGATAGTTCTTAATGACTGTCACTGTATGTTTGGGTTGTTGTCATGCTGCAGAATAAATTTGGGGCCAATCAGATGCATCCCTGATGGTATTGCATGATGAATTCTGACCAAATCCCCAACTGCATTTGCAGAAATACAGCCCCAAACATACAAGGAACTTCCACCATGCTTCACTGTTGCCTGCAGACACTCATTCGTGTACTGCTCTCCAGCCCTTCGGCGAACAAACTGCCTTCTGCTACAGCCAAATATTTCAAATTTGGACTCATCAGTCCAGAGCATGTGCTGCCATTGTTCTGCACCCCAGTTCCTGTGTCTTCATGCATAGTTGAGTCGCTTGGCCTTGCTGCCACGTTGGAGGTATGGCTTTTTGGCCACAAGTCTTCCATGAAGGCCACTTCTGAGCAGACTTCTCCAGACAGTAGATGGGTGTACCAGGGTCCCACTGTTTTCCCACTGTCTTCCGATTGCGAAGGGAAGTAAGCACGATGTGTGTTTCATCTGCTGCAGTAAGTTTCCTTGGTCGACCACTGCGTCTACGGTCCTCAATGTTGCCCATTTCTCTGTGCTTCTTCAAAAGAGCTTGGACAGCACATCTGGAAACCCTTGTCTGCCTTGAAATGTCTGCCTGGGAGAGACCTTGCTTGTGCTCAGTCTTGCCATGGTGTATGACTTTTGACAGTAAACTGTCTTGAGCAACCTCACCTTGTTAGCTGAGTTTGGCTGTTCCTCACACAGTTTCATTCCTCCTACACAGCTGATTCTGTTTCAGTTAATGATTGTGTTTCAACCTACAACCTATTGAATTGATGATCATTAGCACCTGTTTGGTATAATTGTTTAATCATACACCTGACTATATGCCTACAAGATCCCTGACTTTGTGCAAGTGTACCTAGAAGAATCGATGCTGTTTTGAAGGCAAAGGGTGGTCACACCAAATATGGATTTGATGTAGATTTTTCTTCTGTTCACTCACTTTGCATTCAGTTAATTGATAAATATAATCTATTAACATGTCTATTTTTGAAAGCATTCTTACTTTACAGCATTTTTTCACACCTGCCTAAAACTTTTGCACAGAACTGTATATATTATATTTTAAGTAGATAACTCATCAAATCAATATGCATGTTATTTTTTAGCCAGGCAATTCCATGTGTGATTTGTAATTTTTGTAATTTGTAAAAATGATTAATTCCATGAGACAAATCCACAAAATGCCTTGTGTACATGCTAACACTAGCCAATGGGCTATGTATAAAAATCATTACCACCAAGCAATACAGTGCTTAAGGTGGAGTATAAATTAATACAGTACAAAGCCAAGCTAATACTATGGCTAGTACTTTACAAACCTATAATCACACAATAGAGGATTGTGCAAAGGGTTGTCTGTAGGTTATCCATGCACGTTCTTATTATAACTTCATGATTAAAATGAAAATGTACAGATCTAATCATTCAAATCAATTTAAATAAATCCACTTGCAATTACATGCTTCTTATATTCTTCCTGAGGCTTCTATTAGGTTGAAATCAACATGAACCTTAAATTATTTGATAGAGCGATACAATGTTACATAAAACAGAGAAAACCTTAATCTTTCTACAGCAAAATAGACAATATCTTGCTTGATGAACTTTGAAAATCTAATTGGTCACTCCTCAGATTGTTTTTTAATTATGTCAAATATTCATCAGGGTATTTTTTTGATCTTTGAATTGCTTGGTCTACTTCTAGAGAATGCCAATTCTTAAACAAGGACAAACTCCCAGCGGAAAGTATGTATGTCATAATTGTAGAGGTTTGATCATTATTGGTCGCAATGTAGTTGTCATGACAATCACACAAAACAAGGCAAACATCGACAATATACTTTGAGATGTGCAGTAGATGTTCTGCATCGGAGAAGTAAACGAGAACTTTCAATGGCTTTGCTTTGGAAAATTATCTTTAAACTGGTATTGATTTGGCCTTTAAAATGTGTTACTGTAATTCTAGGTAAAAAAAAAAAGATAGAATATTGGAAAAAACAGAGCTGGTAGGAAAGACACCAAATGGAGGTGATTTTATTTGTATTTTAAAAAGGAAAGATACCTTTCTGAGCTATAAAGACATTTGTTCAAACTCCCTTTGCTTTCTTATCAGTTATTACTAGCATCAAGTGTTGGGTTTGGACTATGTTATTATTATTAGTTTATCATTCTCGACCATAGCCAAATCATCCTATTCATCATTCTCCAGAGCATACACTGTGCACTTAATTTCCTTTCATTTGTATTATTTACAAATGGGAGTGTTTATTATGTTTTATTCGGTTGTTGTTTATTATCTATAAGTTGGGCTGGGGGGCTATAATTCTAGGACAGTTCAAATATGTGCTTCTCTTTGTGCACCTTCAGAGGGTGAGGCTACTGCGAAATAACAATAAATATATCCCTGAGGAAGCAATTATCTTCTTTTTGTCCTCAGTCATTTTGACAAAAAATTTTTTGGTATACAATAGTGTTTTGTCTGTGCCCACAGGTTAAAGGAAGCCAACAAGAAACGGCTTTTGCTTTAGTGAAAAAGGTTTGGCATTCCAATGAACATGTCTGCAGCTAAATCACATAATTATCACCTGCAACGAACAGAGTATATTTTCTGTCATGAAAGTAAACCTACTTTCAATAACCTGCCTAAGAGGAAAGCATGTTAGCAAAGCAGATATAAACCAGGTCCAGGAATTTAATTAAGGAGCAGATTAGTTTAACTTTTTTCATTCTTTTCAGTGTAAGACAGTTCAAGCAAAGGTCTTTGAGGAGTGAGAGAGCTGGCTTAACTAATTCCAGACTTTACTTCAACACAGGCGCCAAATTATCTTAATGGGAGTTAAAATGACAGAAGAGATAAATGCCTTACCCTTAAGTCATTTTCTGATAAAGACATGGCACTTAGCTGCAAAATGACAAATTCAGTGTTCAAAGTGACAAATCATTTAATTAAAATTTACAAGCAGTTAAATACTGTCTGACCAAAATAGAGGCAGTTATCATGAATCAATTTTGGAGGAGGAACATGGCCTTCTCAGCAAAAATCAATGGATAAGCACTACCTGGACAGTTCTGTTTGGAGATTTTGCAATTGTATGCAAAAGTATGCTTTTCTGTTCCCACTAAAATGCTAAAAAATAAGTAAATTTCAGTCAAAAAGGGAAAAAGCAATCATTGCTAAAGTCATTTTGAGCCCCCTCCCAACAACATGAATAGTCAATCAAATTTCATGTTCCTAGAAAATACTCATGAGATGCATGCACAAAATATGGATAGGGAACAGCTGTGCACCACTTACATATCTTACTGAAAACCATTGGTATCTTTCTTCAGAACACAAGGGTGATCGTGGCTCTCCTGTTTGATATCAGTGAAAGATATATACCTGAAATGCAAAGGGTTGGGGGTGACATACAAATCCTAGAGCACCTCATTTACAATGGATTTGTTTTATACAATGACAATATACATCACAGAAGATGATATTAAGAAGGTGACTGTTTCGGGCCGCTGGCGAGTAAGCAGACCGATCCTCAGATGATCGGTCCAGCTACAATGGTTACGCACTTATGACTAATTCTTGTTATTGCCAATGTTAGTGGGGGTGGGTTTTCCTCCTACTCCTCTTCTCTGTAGAGTCTTCCTATGCTGGTCCTCAGCATGGGCTGTTGAGCTTCTGATAAGCATCCACAAGGTATCAGGGTGTGCAGCTGGAGTTTGCTGCAGTCGCTGCTCAACATCACAGATGGAAAAGGCCTTCTTCAGGGGTGTCCTTGATAAGCGAACATGTTGCGTTTGGTGGTGGTGATTCCCCATAAAGTGGAGCTTTTCAAAGGCGTTTGTCTGGGACATATGGCCTGCCAACCTCAATTGCATCCTCAGGAGAATGGCCTCACTTCTAATAGTGTCTTTGTAGCACCTCCAAATTAGTGATGAAGTCATGGCAAAACCATGGCACACAATAGAGGAACAATGACAGCTTTGGTTTGTGCCTAAAATGCTATGTTGCATAATCCTGGTTACCTGAAAAGGAGAACACTACCCAAAGAAGGAGGGGTTAAAACAGCATCCATCTATCAAAGCTACTTATAGGCCCATTTGTGTGTCACACAAACAGCCCCTTCCTGTTTAACCATGGTGTCATATACGATGACACTCTACAGACTGGTGAACTGACAGGATTTAGATCAGTTTCTTCAATGGTTATCCACAGTGGTGATTAGGTTGGGTGTGGGGCTGGTTAGTGGAGACCTTCGTCACTGTCCTTTAGGCTGATGGGGAGTCCAAATAATTTTGCTGCGTCACCAAAGCTCATTGAATGGATTGAGTGTGGGCGACCAAAGCACAGTCACCTGCAATCACAAGTTTACTAAGATAGGGGGTTTACAGGTTGTTTACCCAAGCAGGCTGGGGATTAGCAAGGTAATGTCATGTTAGTAACTGACAAATTACCCAAATCCTGCTGGTTTTGTACCACAAGCAACATTTCTGTGTTTGTGAGTCTCAAATTAGAGAAATTAAAGTAAAAGCACTGGGGGAAGCATTCAGTCTTTGTTGCTCAAGTAAGTAATAACTTATAATTAAATTAGTGAGGACTTGAAAACTAATAGTTTTCTTGGAATGACTCTAAGCCTAATTTATTTTAGCAAGGGCCTGAGTGTTGATGAATTAATTAATGTCAACAGCTCAAAACCTGCCAGAGCACAAGTGAGAAATAGTCTTCTGGGTTTTAAGTATATTTTCCTGGCATAAATTGGACCCCAACATTTTAGCCTGTTGGCAAAAAGCCTGACTATCATAATGTTAACTACCCTCAGTGTCAATCTGTGGTGCTTGACAGTAGCTATATAAATGAATCAATCCATATATCACATGTATGATAATTATAGAGCAACACATGGTTTACAAAGAGGAGATTTATGATATATGATTAGGGTTGATAACACTTTAGGATTTTCTGTCTCTGACTGATTGTCCTGGAAATCAGTGAAATTGCAGATGTAAGTATTGCTACCAACGCCCCCATCTAAAGTCAATTCAATCAACTGGAATATCTACTAATACCTGATGAGTGAGTGGCATCAATGTGTGAATAAAGTAAAGGAAAATACCATTGTTAAATATGTGTAGTCTAAATAATAATACTTACGAAATACATTATTACAGTAGTGAATAATTCACCCCTGCATGTATATATATATATATATATATATATATATATATATATATATATATATATATATATATATATATATGCTACTAGAGTGTGCAGATAGTGCTTCTTGTGCCAGAATATTTTAAGATTTAGAAACTCTTGTTCAGTTTTTTTATTTATATATTTATGTATTTATTTATTTCACCAAACTCCTCTCCTTCAGTTCAAATGAATGGTTGACATTAAAGATACTCTTTTTGAAACCCTAATATTCACCAGGCTTGCATTCTGAAAACAGGTTATTATTTAGATTAAGGAATTTCTTTGGATTCTTTGTGGTTGCTTGGCAACACAGAGCAGCATATGCATTTTAAAGCATGAAAGATTAAGAAGAAAAAAAACATATCAAGGAACATAAAATTAGTTCAACCACAGCGGTTTCTGTCAGTCAGGTTTGGGGCTTTGACACTTTGTAGATGCGTAGAATCCATACATCTCTTTGGTCAATGCATTTGTAGGTTTGCATTTGTGTGAAAGGTTGTTTTTCTATTAGTAGTTTTAAGCTTTCATAACAACACAAAAGAAAAAGACTTCAAAATTCTGGTTGGCAGAAGTGTCGCATTTGCTTTGTGGTCCTCTCTTTCAAACAAAGTGCTACATCCGGAGAAGCTCAACTGTATTGTACATATACTGTTTGCATATGGTTTTTGAAAGCTAGAAATGTGCCCCTGTATATTTCAAAAATATGGGATTTATTTTAAATACATTTTAATCTGTAATCCATGTAATTATTTTATTGTTTAAAAATACCAATGGGGTACAAAAATAAAAACAAAAACCTTCAAGGTGTAAGAACTTCATAATTGGTTCATATTCTAATTTTGTTTTGTGGTTGGCCATTTCCCTAATATATAACTATTCTCTCTTCTATGGCAATACACAAATGATCGTGTCAATATGTAGACTGCATACAACATTACAGTTAGTCATAAATACCAACCATCTGTTTAGTCTTTGCTTGAGAATGCAATTGCAACACATGTTGTGCTTTCGAATCACAGAGTAGGACTGCTCTGTTTTTGGACTGACATTTAAGTCACATGGTGACTTATATGAAGATAATTAGATCATTAAGTTAGTCATCAGTGTTCCTGAGTAATTACACACACGCATTTTAGTTTATTTACACTAGCTTTAATAATATATCATGTTTTCTAGGATACTGAGGCTGTACTAATGTATTACATATAACTAATTGCTTGTAATCAATTTGGGTCCATTTGGAATATTAAAGGCACAACAAATGCTGAAGAAGAGTGTGTCAGGTTTGCTGGGGATTGCCGTAAAAGTACCCAGGGTAGTTTTCAGACATCATTGTTATGCGTGACATTCATTAGCAAGAGAGACTACTGTATATTAATATGTCAGATGATTAATAGAATGATTGATAGAATGAGAGTAAATTAGTACATTGCATATCCTGTCCTGCTAGACTCCATAGATTTCTTGATGGTGTATGGAAGATCCCAAAGGTTTTCAATTAGTATACATCATTTCATAACGAAATACATTTTTTTTTTTATTGAACATTCACAGTTTTAGATTTTTACATAAATATTGCTGGCACACCAAAATTAGAATCAGTTTTTTTATTAGTGGTAGTAACAGTAATGTATATAAAGTCCCTGGACGAGAGTCTGAATGGTGTAAAAGCTACAGTATATTACCCCTGATTGAAGCATCACTTTATTTAAAATATGCAAATGAAAATTATTTAATGCCTCACCCTGAATGTAAAAATTCAGTCACTCTCTAACTGAAGAATGGTCAAGTTTAGCCAAATGGTATGCTGGGCACTAGCATTCATTAGGAATGTATCGTTATTCCATTTTGTGTAATCTTCCTTGACTAAAATGCATTGCCAATCGTAATATGTACCCACTTGACAATCTGCACATTGTAATGTCAGCATTTATGGCAAACATTCCCTTGTGTTGGACTTACTTCTTGTGCAATTGTTAAAAAGGAGGATAGCCATTGTATTTTCCCTTTATTCAAGTTGAGTACCAGGTCCACAACTATCAAGATTATGCAACTCCAGTCAACCAGGGCTGGGTTCTTGTGGGTTTTCAAAGTACCTTTCAATTTATAACTTGCTATGTCAAACTTTTCACATTTGTGTAAGTGATTGAATTGTGCATTAAGATCAATTGGAATGAAAACCTCATGGAGTCACCAATCCCTTAACTAGAAATTACCCTTTACGTTAGAGCATATAACAGTTACCTTATTAATGTAAGGTATTCTGTATTTACTTCCCATTAAAAATATTTAATTTATCTTTGGTTAATATTTTTAATTTTGGTCTATATGTTGTATATGTATATTGTGTTTCATTTGACATATATATGTTAATATCTTAGATTTAGTTTTTGTTAGCAATTTGCGGAAAACATGGTACACTAAATATCGTTTCTGCCAAAATGTGGTTCTCTTCCAAATGCAACAAGAGCCCAGTTGCATGTCATACTGAAGCAAAATAAAATGTGTCTGGTTCCAAATTAATGATAGTTAGAACAAGTCATACAAAATGACTAAGAAATGTGTTAGATTGTAACTCCCCCAACATTTTGTTTTTACATTGTTTGCTGCCTATTCAATAGTCACAAGAGACAATGTATTGTGGTAAACAAAATTCACATTTCAATAGAGCATCAGAGATGATCACTAAATGTAATAGAAGAGCCTTTGATGATTGTCCCATGAACATGGAAATATTAAGATAATGCTGTGCAAACCTCAGTAAACATTCATAAATGGAAAATTCATTCATTATTAAGTTAATAAGATATGGAAGGAAAGAGATCTGCCTAGAGAACTTACTATGAGGGCATAATTTAATTGTAATATAAAATTGCATATGCCTTAGAGGTCTTAGAAAACTGATGGGATTAAAGGGCAATTGAAATAATGCAATGAAGGTGCATTTATTTATGTATGAATGTATGTATTTATTTCAGGGACTGATTAAAAGCTGGATTTTGTGCTTATAATTCAACAGTCATCAAAAACAGGCAATTACATTTTCCCTGAAAGTTAGGATATAATTCAACTTTGTTATTACCTCTGAAATCATTAAACCTCCATTGTTTATATGATCTCAATAAAAGCACAAAATCATCTCCAAAGTTATAATGGGGAGCAAATTTAATGTCTCTGTCTCTGGCAAAATGAGCTCTGTGAAAAGCAACAAGGTACGAGTAATACATGTAGGTTGATGTACATCAGTCTATAATGCTGATATATTATATGCAAATTTTAAGTAATATAATCATGCTTGTTCTTCATTTTTACACAGCGTGTTTAATATAAAGTAGGGATATCCACACACAAGTACACCAGAAGATACCCCTTAGTTTTGGCTCATAATGGATAAATGATCACTCTTGGATTCTGCAGTTTATGTTATGACATCTGCACACAATTTGTTTTAAATTCATCTATTTGCAATAATGTAAAGTTTATGAGTTTTTTTCAGGACTCATTACTGTAGTTTAGCAATGTACAAAATAAAACAAACTAAAAAACATGTGTTGCAAAATGTACTGTATGTGTGTGTGAGTGAGAGAGAGAGAGAGTCCAATTTACATCTCCAACATTTGTACCTAATGATCATACTTTAACTAATAACAAGCTGCTGTAGATGCTTAACATTTCTCTTCTTCAACTTTTGGAAATGACCCTCTGCCCCAGACACCAAACTAAGTGGAAAGAAAGTTATTTAATGTTGTGACTGCTGTTACAATTTTCCGAAGTGCTAGACTATCAGCAAAATGATTTCCCTTCTGTTTGAATTCTGCTTCAGTGCACAGCATTTCTCTCAGGTTTCAGGGACTGCTTGCCTGCTGTGTTGTTGATGAACATGTGTTTAAGGACAAAGTCAGAAGTGATTGAGATGTGTTCTCTCACAAGCATTTAAGCACAGTGTCTCTAGTCCCTTTCACACTCGAATACCAGCAAAAAGCAGGCAGGTCTCAAGGTGGAAAATTCCTGGTGTCGATTTGTCAGCTTAGACCCTTTCACACAGCCCTTTCTGGCAAACAAATTCCACAAAAAAGGCTGCAACAGGTTCTGTGTGAATGGGGCTTCTGTCAGGTATTTCCACTAAAAACGTAACCGTTCTTGAAATGATAAGAAAAAGAAAGCAACATTTTTTTAAATCCACAGACCATGCATACATGCATGAACTGTATAATTCCACTAGAATACAGAAAACTTAAAATTCCCAATAAACTGAATACTACTGTATACATTTTTAGGAGTTTAAATACCTATGGTGTCCATCGCTGCAAACCTTGAACACCAACTGGGAGCATGAGAGGAAATTATTTTTGTAGTGTCAAACTAGTCAACCTTTAGACATCAGTGTACTTTGCAAAACTGCCAGACCAGGTTGCAACTAGGCATCTCCTGAGGCAGTCATAGGACAAAGGACTGCTGATTGATGTTCAAGGACGCCGAATTACCCTCTCAAGACCAAAGTGAAGTATCCCTTCAGGGCAAGAGAGGCTGCAACACTTGACAGCAGAATGCATGTACCATACACATTCGGCGGACACAACCAGCTTCACTGCACTGCCGTATGGGTCAAACACTTTTCAGTGAAAATACTTCATACTTTAAAATCTCTAATTATGTGCTAAAACCAATGCATGAATCTGAATATAAGACATTATGTAAAAATAAAACCATGTAAAGTCACTGATTATCATAACTTTTTTATTTGTTATATTACTTCACATATTGAAACATGCAACCTTTGGAATGGCTACAGGTATATATTGCAAAATAATAGATATAAGCGGTAGGGTTTGTATTCAATAAAAGATCGTTCACACTCTCCTGTCATTTTTTTACAAGGAGTGGCTTGACACTTTCTTGTATCAGGCACTGAAACAATAACAAAGCCCGATGAAAAGCTCAAATAAATAACAAGAAGACGAAATGGATTAGAAAATTTGAGGTTTCAAAGTCTCTGAAGGTAGTGAAGCATGAATTTAAAGAATTAGGATCAAGTGTTTACCTTGCTTGGACCAAATGAAAATATGAAGAGTACCAATATGGTTGGTTTCTGGCTCCTGGGGATTAGAATGCAGAATACTCTAAAAGTTAGTCTGAGGTTCAAGTGACCCAAAGAGCTCAGCTCACCTTATAACTGTGGTAAACACTTTAAATTAGGGTACATGCATTTGATAGATCAATTCTTTATAAATAAAATCAACTATCACAAGGAACTATTTTGTGTCTCCCTGGACAAGAGTGTCTGGCTAATACATTATTATTATTATTATTATTATTATTATTATTATTATTATTATTATTGTTATTGTTATTATTAATAGTAATAATAATAATAATAATAATAATGTTATCTTTCAAGTCGAGAATACTACCCAAAGGGCATGGGGCGTTGCCATTACGGTCGGCTCTTTGACGCTCTGCCTCTTTTTGCCCGTGACATTCTCCTTTTCAGATAACTGTGATTGCATTAACAACCATTTCATTGTGTAGAATGTGAGTGACATTTAACTATATTTTTCAGACAGAGATCTGTGTCTACCTGAATTAACATATACCTTACAAGGTAGTCCAAGATTAGGGCTAATATGAGTCTTTGAAAGCATAGGTATATGCACATTCTGTGTAGTTTTGACATATTCATTTTTTTATTATTCCATCAGACAATGGCCTAAGTTCCATAATTTGAATAATATTAAATACCAACAAGAGTGCTGGAAGACATAATTAAACCTGGTACATTGCCTGAAGAACATAAAATGTAGAAAGGTGGAACATTTTCATAGCTATTTGGAATGCAAATATATGGTGCTTTGTCTGAGGGATTCAATTGCTGTTTTTCTGCCAAGCCTCGATAAAAATGTTCACCTCTGCATGCATAATTGGAGTGAACTTATACCTTTTTAAAGTAAAAAAATAAAAATAAAAAATAAAATTATTTTCAGAAAGTGTATTGACCTGTGAGGAACAAACCTTCTCATTTCTCCTGTGTGCAGAAAGATGTGCTATCACTGTTGGCTTGACAGATTTTAAGCATACGCTAGGCCACTTCTGCAAAGGTCTACTGAGCAGTATTTAATTAAAACAAAAGTCAGAATTAATGATAACTACTCTAGCTCCTTATTGGTATTAAGATTATGTGTGGGTTGAGAGCTATATGTTATTCTGAAGATCAACTTTTAATAATTCAAAATGTGTATGATGTCTGAAGAGATTTCATTTGGGGTTAATATGGTGTGTGTTGCCCACAGACTCCTTGTGGAGGAACTAGAAGCTAATTAATCAGAATTGTTCAATCATCTGACACATTTTGGTTGCAATACAGTAAACAAGTGGCACATAATCCACTGCTTAGTGTTTTATATATATATAATGCATATAAAATAGTGCTGAAACAGATGGTGCTGGCAGTTGTTTATAACTTATCTTCCTTGTAACTTCAGAGGTAACAAGCATAGGACAACATACCGACTGCTGTACTGCAAAGGTTGTCGATAAATCAGTACAGTATGTAAAAGCTGAGCTTCTAACTGCATTTACCCAGGCCTGTGACTGAACAGAGACCAGACTGTATTCAGGGGATGAGATCATTAAATGATATTTAGGTAACAAAAATATCATCCTCAAACATGTTTTCACTGTCATCTTGGAGCTGTTAATTGAACAGTATCTGCGGTGACTCATCTGCTAAAGAGTCAGTAGGTAAGGTGTCAAGGGTGAGTCATGCAATTCAAGGACGTGATGGCACTTCCAGTCGCTTTGAGCCACTGATCTTGGCTGAAGACCCAGAGAGACAGCAGTGTTAGTTTTTCCGTTCATGTGGGCTGGAGAAGGAAAACAATTTCATGCTTTGTTTGTTCCGTGGTGACCGGAATGAACAGGAAGGTCAGGTGGAAACTGGCCAAGCTTTGTTGGATCAACTCTGCATGGCTTCAGGTGCTCGGAAATGTCTACTTACTGAGTGCATTTAGTAAAAATAGGGCTCCTTTAGCTCTACTCCATCTCAGTCACATTTCATCCGTAGCGGCAGTTCCGGATAACTTTGGTATTAGATTAGGAAGGGAAATAGTAGAGTTAGCTACTAACAAAAAACAAAGAAAACATTCCAAATTACACAAAAAGGAGCTGTCACTGGCAATTTAGGGTGTCACTATGTTTCCAGTTCAAATAGGGAATTCCTCTAGCCTCCTTCTGGAGATTGTGCAGCCAGGCAGACTCTATTAAACAAGAATGACGTACTGCTCTTGCAGGGCATCTGAATCTCTGACAGAAGGGCTTCTCAAGGGATGGCACTTCATGTAAATGAAGCGTCCTTAAAGGATGAGTTTCTATTATCTGTTTCCCCTCTCTTAATAGTCCCGCCCCCATAAAATAAACCCTCATGTGAAAGACATACAACATCTAAAATTGTTTGTTCTTTTGACTAAATTCAAACTAAACAAAGACCCTTCGGAAAAGACTTTGCCACACTGATTTGGAAGAACCGTGATAAGGAACCAATCAGTGTCACATATTGTTAATGTGTATTATGTGACTTAAAAAGAAAAGCCAAGGAAATGAACTTACATACATTTCAAAGTGTGTTCCACAGTGTGTACCACTGTTACATTCTTTTGCTTTTAAAATAATTGCCTCACCTCCTTTGGGTGTGTATTGTAACATAATGCCTTCAGACTTTGTATTCTATGTACATTTCATTCCCTATATTCCTTCTTTCTCATTCACAGCTTTTGCAGAGGCATGTATCAGTGGCCCAGTTAATTAGTATAGCAAATCGCAAACTAAGCAAAAACATCTGCAGTCGCATCTGCAGTGGGAAATTACACAAGAGGATACTTAATGAGTACCAGGAAGAAAGAAAAAAAAATGCATAAAATATAAACTCTCCCTTTAATTACTTCTAATATTCAGCAAAATCGTCGCTGTGTAAAGCAGCACATTACTCAAGCCGCAGATGTGATACTTGTTCGGCAGGCTAAGTACAGCAAGGGTTCAAAGACAATATTGTTATGAAGGCTTATTGAAGAGATATTACTTTTCCAGGACCGTTTGGTTCAGCCAAAATGCATTTATGGAACGTACTAAGATAGTTCGAGGTTCCATCTTATTAATAAAGAAGTGAAATCTTCTGATACATATTGAAACCAGCTGCTTATGGGCCAAATTATCTTGTTAGCTGAACAGTGAATCTTCTGACACTGGCAAAACGGCTGCACAGGATATGAATTAGTCTCCTAGGTTACCATCTCCACTGAGCCTGTGCCAGGGTCTCGTGTCATTATCAGCTGCTTTAGTGGATAGAGGCATAATGCAATTATGAAAGTGGTCAAGTCTTCACTGTAGCACCATTTATAATAAGAACCTGCAAATATGCATCATATTCACATTCTTCTTTTTATTTTAATTTTATGAAAGCTGCTGCTTGCTGACAAACATGTTGCATTTGTTTTTTCATTCACAACCGTCTCTTTAGTTTGCATTGTTTTGCAGTATGGAACCCCTTTTTTCCTTTTCCAATAAATCCGGTATAAAATATAATTTCTACCAGATTTATACAGAAACCGTCTCCTGTGCCTCTGACTCTACTGTACTCCCCTGCACAGCTGCTCAGTGACTTTTTGTTTTTGGACTCTGATAGCATCCTGCTCTTAGTTTCTCTCTCTTTGTGCTTCATTCATCGCAATCCAACATTACTCCTCGTAGACTTACAAAAGCATTTGTGTTCTCGCTGAAATAGGACTGTAACTGGAGGACTGTATTATAACTCTGGGGCAGGAAAGCGTATTAAAAGAATAATGTAACATTCTTGTTTATTTTTTAAATTTTATTAGTCAGATCCAAGGAACGTCAGAGAACTGTCAGAAAAGAGAGAATTCGAATGGATAAAATACGTTGTTCAATTGTTGTGCTAATGTAACTTGACATTGTTTTTACATATTTTGGATGTAAAACAGGCCTGTAACTTAGGTAAAATGGATGTATTAAAATTAAAAATAGGAACAGGGGATTGTGAGGGGGTTGGTTTTTGGCATCACTAAGGCAGGTGCACTTTTTCTATGATGTATCTCCTGCAAGTATTATTAAAAAAAATTGAGAAAACGCTTGCCTTCCTTTCCAAGAAACCCTTGATGCAAGCCTACACTGCAACAATATTTTTTTGATATTCTTCCTGGAATATATTCTCTTAATAAGCTCATTGTTTGTGCACTGCACTTTGTCTGTTGTGCCTGTTCTAGAAAATAAAAGAACTGGGAAGTGTTTTGATCACTCAGACAATGTTCATAATACTGTATAATGTCATGAATATAGAATTCAATATTGATTATAATGTACTAAACCTTGTAAGTTGCCTTGGATACAAGTGCCACATAAATAGTTATAAATAATAAAAATAATAGGTGTAAAATCATTTAAATATGAAATGAATTATCTTTGACATATTTGCTGACCAGTCTCCAAACTATATGTAGATATTGTTCATGATTTGTTGTATAGTCAAAAGTAGATGGTTATGTCCTTTGTTTAGACTTGCTCCACATGCATATCTACACAGTACTGGAACTATCAACTGTTTCACATTGTGAAATCAAGACTGGTGTTCCCTACATGTGAGTTACTGCTTCAAAATATCAAGGCACCTTCAAGTGAGCCTTATTCAAAATAGGGCAACGTCACTTTCCTGTCATTTTTAGTTTGTGGAGTTTGTATTGTGTTTATTTTGTTAGAATGTATATTCCTTCAAGACTTATTTTATTATTTTCAAATGTTGTCTCTCCCTTTTTTACACATGGTAAAGTTCTGCTGCTCATCACTTAAATATGCAATGTTATTGAAGTCTCTAGATACACAGTGCAGATCTAAAAATACTAGCTTTTCAAGTAGGCCTATATATCAGGATATTTTATTGGTTGAAGAATGGAAGTGAAGACACATATTATGTCTATAATATTAGGGGAAATTAATTATCAATTGAGTGATAATTAGCCAGGCTGGGAGGCAGTTTCCAAGACTTTAATTTAATTTGTTTTGAATTGTTGCTTTCATAAGATATTTACAGCTAAGCTTAAATACAATGCACAATGTTTATATCCAGCTCTTATTTCTCAACATTTATTAAATCATAAATCTCAATTTAGTGTTTGAATGTTTCACAGTTTCAAATAATGAAGTGTAGGAAGAAATACAGTTGTGATATTTTGAAAGTGAACCTGTATTTTTAGAAACGTATTAGTTATATGGTGACATCCAGACTCCTGTGGAGCTAAAGCCTTAATAAAATGTCATCTGAGAGTTACATAAGCTTACCAAAAACTACCAAACTAATGGCAAATGTACACACTGTTCTTTGGGGACATTTAATGATTAAGGAGGGTGGCCCACTTATTAAGCCATATTGTGCTCTGTTTTGGCATTAGATGGTCAACGTTTTATACGGTACATCGTTTTAAGTATGGGGGGTGAAAGAATGTCCCCGTATTTCCCAAAGGTCAACTGGTGCAAGGGGCGATTCTTTGCATGTTTAAAATGTTGGTCACACCTTTCTCATTTACCAGAGTTGCATCATGATCACTTAATACACAGTATACAGTATATGCACACAAGGCAAGGCTAATGCTATGATTGGTTAAATGTAAATAGTCCCTCCTACTTTTGAAAGGCTTCTTGCAGCATGTGTTGCCGATTTGTTTTTTATTTAGCTATTTCCTTTACGGATAGTTCTGAATGTATTATTTTCCTAATGCTATTTTATGAATTAATTGTATTACGGGTTGTTCGATGTCGTCTAATTAACTAAACTAAAGCAGTGCTTGTCCTTATTATATTAGTGGTATAATTGTAATGTGTTTTTACACAGCTGGCCTTCGTTTGCAGTTTATCAACAATTTAGGTGAAAGGTTTCAAATTCTAGAAAACAAGTTAATGAGAAGACACACAGATGTGCAGATATATCACAAATAAACTCCTGAAATTAATAATTATTTCAAAGATGTTGAATTGGTGGGGTAAAAAAACATATTTAAGGCTTGTTTACTACCATTAATACAAGAATAATACAAGCACATCCAATTTCTTATAAGCAGAAAACACAAAATAAAATACATTTTGATATTGCTGGGTGATCACGTGGATCCTCCACTCCTGTCGACTACAAAATATATCTGTAATTTTCACCTATAAGCTAAAACTTTTAGTTTTCACTTAACAGTTGATTTAAAAATAATAGAATATCATCAATTTGTTATGTATTCTGCACAGTGAGTACTTTCATTCTTCTCTAATGGCACCACAAATCTTTATTTTTTCACACATTACATTCTTCTTTGGATAAGTTAGTTCTTAACTCCCTTGTTCCTATGATAGGTCACAAGCATTAAATGTGCCCCTTGAATTATTAAATAGCTGCAAAATGATTTTAAAAAGGCTGCATATTAATGCATAGATAGCTACTCTTACATTTGTTTTACACGTTAATATAAAAATCACCCAAAAGCAGACTTCTGACCATCTGAACATCTGCAAATTCATAGTAATGCTTTATATTAAGTGGTGTAAACTGAGCAATATCTGTTTTTAAATAATGTATTAAACTGTAAGGAACCTGCCTGGAAAGCCTAGAGACTTTCCCAAATTAATTCAGAGTGAGTTTGAGATATCAGGGGTGGAGAACAGTAAGTTTATATGCCAAGACTCATTTCTTAGCATCCTGAGGTTAAATGCTTATTTGAATTAACTTGAATTTTAATTCTCAGTTCCTTATATTATCTGATTATTTGGTTATAGATTCACTATCTCTTCAGGAAAAGGCCAACCTGAAAGGTTTCTAATATTACCCTGATGTGTTTTAGAGGTTTTTTGGAATGGGAGCCTGTGTCAAGCAATCTTGAGAAAATCTATTGGCAAAATAATGAGATACTAATAGCTAAGTGTTTCTTTATTAGTTTAAGCCTTATCGATTGGACAGTGGGGTTGCTTAAGACCTTAACCTGCCAGTTAGAAGTCACAGCTCTGTGTTAAACATCTTTATTTCTCAATCAAGGCTGGAATCTGAACGCACAATACAGGTTTCCCCATGATTAAAAAACGTAATGCATCCAATCTCTTAAATTGAGATGACAAAGTGATTGCATTGGCTTTTTCCTTTATGTATTTTCTCTCCATAATATTTTGTGTTAGGTCCAATTTTCTGTCAACACATCCCTTAGGCGAACGAGATATGCCTGTATAGCGATTCACCGACTAACAACGTTCATCTGTGCCAGAGTCCAACAGAAAGCATCTCCGTTCTCTAAAGCAATATTGCACAAGTCTTTCTGTGTGGGTGTGTGTTTGTTAATTGTATGTACTTGTAATAAAATATGTAAAAAAAGAAAAAAGATTGAACCCTAGACTTGTTTCCATTCTGGAAAAAAAAAAAACGAAAAACAATTTTACTCATGTTATTTACATTCTTCTCAGTCAAGTAATTGTATCTGTATCCATACTGTGTAATTAGGTTTACAGCTAATTACATGCTCCTGTTACCAGTAGCACAGTGGTAAGTTGGACAGCATTCTATTAATATGCGATTTCCCCTGATAAATGTAAGGTCTGTCACTCCTTGTGTGAGTGTCTGCTCTAAATATGTGCTTGGACATACACTACTGCCTGTTAGAAAGCACTTGTCCTTGATGGAAGACTGAAGTTCTGTTAGCTTTGGGGAACTAAAAATACCAAAGCAGCTGTTGCCCAGTTTCAGGACCATTGTACCCTGGGAAAGGTTCTGTTTCGCAAAACATCAGGACAATGAGACATATAACACTTTTTCCAAGTGCTAGCATGGGAAAATGTCACACTCTATACTATCTGTATTTTTCCACGGAGGAAACAAAATTGACGTATGAAAACCCAAGAGAGGCTGAAAAGTATCATCATTGTGTTAAACAAAAAAGCAGTTGATTTTGATTATTATGAGCATAAATAAAGTAGTAGAACATGTTTAACTATGATTTTTCTTGACAGGTAAATGCTTGATTATATTCTTCATATTATTGTTTTGTTAGTCACATGACAACAAGTTTCACGTGTAAATTGCGGTGAAGTTGAGTTGCACTTTTTCATAGTGTGGTTGTGAGATAATTAATTTGCGTTTCTTTTGTCTTTGCAGCACCAAGCACCGCACTGTATGGGATTACGGGAAGTGCCGAAGTAATTTTATCCTGCTGGTACCTGGTCTTGGCACTTTCTTCCTTCATCAGTGTATATTAGCTGAGGATCACCATTCACAATGACTGTAAAGAACCCTTAAAGCATTTACGAATCCTTTGACATTGCTGACAGCTGGATCCAATCTGGTACAGTTTGTTAAAAGCAGCGTGGGATATAATCAGCATTACTTATGTGGGGATGATCACCTTCTGTGGAATTTCGCATTATGTAAATACTTGAAATTCAGTTTCCTTTTTTTTTCTGATTTCCCGCATTACCTTGTGAATCAGTACACATTGTCCTTTTCAATCTACAAAAAAGGCTCATTTATTTTTTAATTATTATTATTATTATTTATATTATTTCGGAAGGGAGGGGGGAGGGAGCATTTATTGTCATTTTCATATTCGTTGTCGTAAATGTTTAAAAAAAAAAAGGCTATGTCCTAGTTTGCCAAGCCCGGACTGCTCATAGTAGCGGTATATAATTTACATAAGAATGCTGTAGTCAGTGTTACAAGTCTTAAAGGCCACAGTGAAAGAAGAGAAAGAAGATAATTTCCACCCCCTTAAATACAAGTATAACGATTTTGAGCGAAGAACAAAAACAACAAAAAAGTTGCCTAGATGCTGTGTTTGTTAACGATGACCAACTATGTGAAACACAGTGAGAGTGACTGTGTTTGTCCCCCAACGGCCATCAGAATCTCTCCAATTCTCGGTGCTCTTTAACAAGCGTGAATCTTTATCTGCCGTTTGAGGGTGTCGGAGGACACCAACCGCAAGAGGTTTTAATGCACGTTCACTGGCAGTACTTTTTTAAAAGTGCTTGATAAGGCAGGGAAATATATCCGTTACGCTAAAATGAGGACGGAAAGGTAATCTTAACCTGGATCTACCGCAGATACATTGAGGGGGAGCTTGTATTTGCACAGACTAGGCAAATCGCAAGTTTGATTATTTATTTATGCCGAAGTGCTATTTGACAGTGGCAATATATCCATGATTTTGCACTGTATATCACTTGCGTTCTGTTTAGGATATAGGAGATCCCTTTAATATTTTAAAAAAGGTATACAAACATGCCGTGTTGATTTTTTCTTTTCTTTTTTTAAAAAAAGGTATAAGGGTTTGCCATTAGCATTGTGACCGTCATGTGCCTGGCTTCAAGAATTTCGATACACGTTTTAATTTATTATTAATTTTGTGATTTTGTTTGTTTGTTTTTGAATTATTATGATTTTGTGGTGTTTTTTAATGTACGTTTTTGTACAGTTTAATAGGGAATTCATAGCTTCATAAAGCACTCTTCAGAGACAGGTTTCCGTCAGACAAGGAATCTGTACAGTTTAACATATTCTATATTGATGTTTCAATTTTCAATGAATACAACAATTTCAACTGCAGTAAATATATAACTTCCTTACTGACACTAGGGTTTAAATATAATACTCATATAAAACAGTTCACATTTGCACATCCAATTCAAGGGAAGATTCGGGTTTATGTAGCTAAACCTGAAATAAAGTCAACTAAATAACTTGTAAAGAGACATCAGACACAGGTATCATTTATTGTGTTTTGTTCCCAATTTATATATTGAGTTACTATCCCATAGAACCCCTTTCCTTTTGCCTCACATAGAATTGAACTTTAAAGCTGCACTTGTATTCAGTTACATGTTTGCCAACTATAACAAATGCACTTAGTGTTCCTCATTTAATACAATAGATTAGCCAGTGTCTATGACAAATTTCCAAAATGTAGTGGCATGTTTGTTTGTTTTTGGCATATCTGCTTCTCAAATATTCAATTTCTCTATCTCTTTATGACTTGATATTTTTTGTAGTGACTTTTGGCTTTCAGAACATTAACTGCAAATAAAGATTCTGTTCCGTGTGCTACAGTATGGTATTAGATTACTTACATTATTATTATTATTATTATTATTATTATTATTATTATTATTATTATTATTGCTGTGAAGAACCAGTGCAGGAGGCCTAACCTTGATGGAGGAAAGCAATACTACAATTATACAGTATTATAAGTGTGGTCCCTGTCATTTCTGATGCCACAGTCGTAAATGAACCTAGGAGACTATACAGTCAAGTCATTAACTATCTGAAAGAGACAACTGCTAAATTGAGATATTCCCAAAATGACAGACAGTGTTGCTGTGTTATTTTCTTTTGGCATTGTGTCGCAAGCCCCTGTTTATATTGAACACTCTTGGCTAGGTAAGACTTGATAATAAGGTTACATCTATAACACATCTATTTACTAGTAATAGATGATTTATAACAATCCATTAATGTAGTTGCAGGTGCTTATAAATGAGTTATCTTCCACAAAAGCATGTTAAATGTGTTCTATCCATGCCAACCAGAGAAAATATGTTATGGTCATTATATTCAATCACATCTTCCTCAGGGCATATAAACAGTACTTACATATTACAACAGATATAATACATTTCACGTTTATATATTGGTTAATAACTACAGTAATACTTATTTTATAGATTGGTATTCAGCATTTTATTATTATACAAATTGAGTATTAATGGCTATAGATATAACCTTACTGTAAAGCATTACTGATAGCAGTTATCTATGTCATTTCTGCATTATTCCAAACTCCACCAATCTCTCTCTCTCTCTCTCTCTCTCTCTCTCTCTCTCTCTCTGTATATATATATATATATATATATATATATATATATATATATATATATATACAGTGTATATAATAGCATGTGGGATGCAACTGAAACACCATGCTCATTTAAAAGGGTGGTTTATTATGAAGAATGGTGGCTGGTTAGGCCAGAATGAACACACAGGCAAACACAGATAATAAAGTGTTACTCAGAAGGCAGCTCCTATATCTGAGATAATGAGATATTGTTCATTGCTCCTCCAGCTTTGATTGCCCTCAGAGATTTTAGTCGTTTTCCATGCAGCACACTCGTTTCAGAGTATTGTTTTGGCAGAAACTCGATGACACAAACGCGTAGACAGTAAGGAAGAGGAAAACAACCAATTTTACCTGTTTTACAGGCATCAGAAATACAATGGAGTCTGTGGCATCACAGTCCTGCTTGCATTTTTCCCTAAAATCTGACATTTTGATTTAATTTTATTTGATGTTTTCACTACGAACTGCATATGCACAGAGCACAGAGCTGAAATGTATCTATTTTCAGTTACTGGAATTAGAACAATAGCAAATCTGTTTTGGGGGAGAACGACATATGTAAAGGATGGCAATTAGTCTAAAAATATGTACACCATTTCTGTTCCAAGAACATTAGTCTAATTAACTTTGCTTATCTTTCTTATGTAACACAATTGTAAGTTTAGACAAGGCAAATGCCATAATCCAGTCTTGCCTAATCGCATTTCCAAAAACCTGGCTAATATAACATGGCCCTTTCCATTAGTTTGTCAGTGAACTTTTACACAAAATAAATCAATTAATACTTGTACTTCATTTCAGTTGGGTACTGTCAAGATTTAAATACATTTTCTTGATTGTTTGAGTCTTTTTGATTTTGTACTTGTACTTTCATAGCCTGTTTCTCAATACATTCCATTGGCAACATTTTAAATTCAGGTTATGAGGAGAATTAAAAGAGAGTGACAGCTTCTGAACCTCTGAAAGCAAACAATCAAAGTCCACCTTTTGAAATGGTTAAAAAAAAAAAGTTTGTTATTTTTGTATTTCTTATAAGAAAAGTCTTGACACTGTCATGCAGTGGGTGGCCTCTAAGAAATAATATAACCTGTCACTCTGTTTGCTTTCAAATGACAAGTTTAAGACCTACAAATATTTGAGAAGTGAAAATGTATATATTCACTTAATTATGGACAGGCCAAGTCCTACTCTTTCCCCCTGATGATAGCCGCTGTTGTATTAGAAGTCGCATCAAAGGACTCTTCCTTCTATGTACAATGATCACAATTACTTGCAAAGTATGACATCGTTCTGTTAAATTCTGTTTAATGAGAATATTGGTTTAAATAATTAATAAACAGTCTTGAAGGAATCCATTAGAGGGGGGAGGGAGTGAGTACTGTATTAAATGTGCCTTTATAGTATTTAATTAAAGGATCACTTAAATACCACAAGCAAGCCACATTATTATAATGGTTATTGTGATTGCAGATTGTTTTCTCTCAAAAGCCACCCCGCCCTCCTTTGTAATTCCTTTATCACTTTGATGATGATACATCAATAGTAATAAAGTCAAATGAGGGAAATGTTATGGTGTACCACAACTTTATGACCACAGTACAGTTTTTTAAGAGTGTAATTGTACACTATTGTTATAAGTAGTAGCAGTATAGTGAAAAAAAAAAGGACTAAGGGATGATTTAACCCTTTTAACTTGCTCTGTTTGTCTACTGGAGAAGTTTTTTTTTTTTTTTAACATGCTTGTATTAGCTGCTCTTCCCTCTGTGACATGAAAGGTTTCAGATACAGAGAAACGCATTACCTGTTCTTCAGATAAGTTGACAGTAGCAAACACCAATATTCCTCTTTGCCCACAGGAGTTTGTTAAATCAATGTGAGCATTACAAAGTTCTCCATTTCATGTCAAAGCCCAAATAATACTGAGGAGTAAAAGTCAAGTCAGAAGGAATACATATGGATATAGGAAATTTCCTCAGACTTTGGGAAATGGCAATGGAGTAAAGTGCTTTGTTAATTAGACATTTAATTAAAGGTTGTTTTCTTATTGCCCATTTGCGAAACCAACACACTCTAGGTGTAAATGTATGTTTCCTGAAAAGCTGAATAAGGGAAGTAACATTGTTTGATTTGACAGGGGGTGTGTGGGGGGGGGGATTTATGTTATTTCATTTTGTTGTTTTTTTCTCTCTCTGCTGTTAATGATATTCTCAGTTAGTCAACTATATATGTGGAAATATTGATAGCACTCATTTATAATGAAAAGTAACTTTTTGTTCTGTTCATCTTATGAGAAATAGTAGAATGCAGTAAGCAAGAAGTAAAATAATAATGTGGAGTAAATGTTCTCAAAATTCTATTTAGGGTCAAATTTGAATGATACATTAATGCTAAACTGTCATGGAATAACGTATGCTCGGTAATTTGGTTAAATTCATGTTAATGTATGTTGTTGTCGGTACAGTACAAGGAAAAATAAATAATATAAGCTGTAAACAAAAATATCCCTCTATGGCATATTCTCTTTGACTAGGCTGTAACGTCTTTTGTGTTTGTGAGTTGGATAAATATTTAATTCAATACAAGTGATATAATTGGTGCCCTGACTGTGTTTAATCCCATTGTAACTCCCTACAACTCCACTGATTCCGGTTTTAGCACATATTGTAACTCTAGATAAATGTTAAAAGAATATCTTGAATTGCTCTGAAGTGCCCTTGTGTGCAAATCAATGCACACGATTATAGTTCTTTAGTGTGGTTACTCAAGTAAACGCAGTTACAGGATTCAGACCATTAACCTCAAATTTGAGCAAATCAAAATGTTTGCAACAAATGTAGGATTATTCTTTAGGAAAGGACCTGCACCCTGTTGTTAAGTGTACAAATACGGGACACAATGTAATAGATGTTTGGTTGTCTGCTCTTTCTAAAATAAAAAATAATAATATCTGTACAAATAATATACCCAAGCATTTCATATTACTTTTATATTTTGGTTTCCCTGTAAACATAACCACCACCCCTTTACAACACAAATATCACAAGTCTTTTAACAGCCAAACATCACACAAAAGATGAACAACTGGTTAGAGGTATGTGTGTTTTCTTTATAAATAATTGCAAGAGAAATGTTTCTCATGTTTGTCTCTTTCAACAGACTTTTTAAGTATATGGGAAAAAAAAAAAAATATATATATATATATATGGATATGATTATGTTTTTAGAACATTGTATTTTTATGTAATCCCCAAGATTGTTTCCTAGCCCACCTAAAATTGCATAATAGTGAATATATTGGTGTCCGTAATTCACATTTACACAATTTTGTGTTGTACTTTACTTAAAATCTCAGAAGTGAATTCAAATCTCTCACATCATTAATATATATATATATATATATATATATATATATATATATATATATATATATATAAACCAACACTTTTTTCCTTTTTGTAAAATGTATCCAAAAAAATTAATAAAATATTAGTAAATAACCTTCAGTCATTGCCTACAAAAATCATAAACAGGAAACATATATAATCTATTTTTATGATTGAATTCCCGGAATCATTTGTAAAAGAAGGCGGTGAGCCCTAAAATCACTCTGAGAATTGTGAAAAACAAAGAATTTTCTAGATAAAAAACAGGTTGATAACTTCTCCCACTACTGTACCTTATTGCTTTATTGCAATTGCTTTTAAAAAAGAAGTGGTGTTTTTTGGGCTAAACAGATTGCCAAATTGTGTGCATCTGGCACAGGTTTTGGTTGCTTGTTATCCTAGAAGCGTGATTTGTACATTAGGTTTTTCTATAATTATTAAATTGCTGTCAGAGTTGATAATGCTTCAGTTGTTTGCCTCATTGTTCAAAAATGCTTTTGTGGTGGGGGGGGAGTTGAGATGTCAAATGAAAACAGATTTGAGAAATTTTAAAAAGTGGTTATTTTGACCCTGCGGTTAATTAAATCCTTCCTTTGCCTTTGTCATTTTTTACTGGAGGAGCTTCAGATGCTTGAGGCCGCAGCCTTTTGTGTTTATGGTCTGTGCCATGCTTATGTGAGCCGGGTGAATTATCAGTAGGAAAACCCGGCATTTTAGAGCCTCCTCATAAAAAGGTTGGTAATTAGTTTCAGCAAGCAATGTATTCTGTATATGAACTTCTCTAACAATCAATGATATAAAAATAAATAAATCTCCCAGTAGGCTTAATGGCATTTTACAAAAAGCTCCCAGTCCCGAAAAGTAATATACCATTTTTATACATTTCATAATTCTAATTAGTGTCTAATTAGTGTTCATGAGATGTCTCTCAATTGGGTATCCTGTATCATCTTTCTTGCACCCCCCAAAACCTAAAAGGTGCAAGAGAGATGATATGCAAAGGAAAAATGGCTGACACTGAATCTGTGATGCATTATGGGAAGAATGCAGCTTACATTTATACGTGTGTGGTCAAACTGCACTTCGGCTTGAACTGCAGCCACCTCAGATGTCAACAAGTGAATGTGAGGGGGTTTGAACCTTGTCCCAAGTTCAGGGGAGTGATGTCACATAATGGATCCCACTACACTTACAGTTCACTACATAAGCTGTATGTTTTAATTTGAAAAAAAAAGAGAAAGAAAATTATAATAATATATTCAGATAACAATTTAAGCAACACACATGCTAATTTAATTTACAAAGGGTTTATATATCAGAAAAACGAGCCTTGTGTAACATAATCGTCATCATTAGTAGAGGTTAGCTGCATGGGTCGCTCATATAACTGAGGCTATGTTAATATCCTGGAAATGTGTATTGTTTTACACCTTAATGTAATGTCTTACAGATATGTATTATATCTGTCAAAGATTAACTGCATTTTCTCCCAAGTGTGTAGTTGTTTGGTAATGTCAGTGCATCTTGAAATTGATCACGTAAGGTCATTTAGCTGGAGAGGTTTGCCGTTAACCAATGACCTCAACACTTGCGCAGCAGAAAGCTATCTAGGTACTGGAGCCTACGGACTCACCTATCCCTCGCTGTGTCAGAAACAGATTCCCTCCACATTAAATCCTCCTTCTACTGTACCTTGCGGCTGTTGTTGAATTGGAATTATGAATCACTGCGTGTGACGTGGAAATGTTTACTCCAGAGGTGTAAAAAAAAAAAAAGAGGAAAAAAAAGCAAACGCCCTTCTAGACAATAGCAGAAGAAAAACATGCGAGGAGCTTTAAAAGCTTCCCATGAAGTATTTGCCAATCTGTCCCTCATTATTGTCAGTGAGCTGGAAAATAAGTTAGCTAGGCAGTGATGCAGAGTTCTAGATCATTTCAATTTTTTTAACCGAGCTATCTAATCCGGGTCTTCATGTGAAGTTGATGACTGAGTTGCATTGCGTGGAGAGTTTATATAAGCAGCCCAAGAACAGTTGTCAGTTTTCAAGTAGAATTCTGCAGGGTGCTATAATAAAAACTTACACCTAATAATAGTCGTAAAAACAATCCCACACATCTTATGATTGTATTCAGCCTTTTGTTTTTGCGATGTGAGGCCGCTTGTTGTGTTAGTTTGAAGATTTTGTATCATACTGTGCATCTGCTATACTGGCATGAATTCATTTTTAACAAATGACCGAACCTTTCAACTGTGAAATTGTAAACAATGAATTGTACATTCCTTAAAACATGTGGTTATATAGCACAAAGTACATTCAAGGGAGAAATGCCTTCGGTTTTTATGACGTGAAAATACCAGGCATTCCAACTTCTGGAAAGTAAGTGTGTGGCCAGTAGCTGTCACTCAAAATGACTGACTTGTTATTAGTCTATGGTGTACATGTTAGGCTGTAGCTTTATTCTGGTTGTTTATTTGCTGTTTTGTACTAATGAGGTGACAATTTTAAAGCTTATTTTTCCTTAACCCTTACATACAGGAAGGAAAACGTGCACTGAATGTAATAACTATTAACAACATAATGTTTCAGTATTTTACCGAACCAAATTGGCTCTTATGTTTGGCCATTTTCAGTCCTCTTATGAGCTACAGGAAAGGCTTGGCTATGAGCTCGGTAGTTTTGTACGTCAAGTACGTTTTTATAAGCATCATCTCAGTGTGATTATATAACTTATATCTGTAGGTTGTACACATTTTAACGTGGTATCATGTTTTTTTAACCAGCCAGGTAGTGGTGTATTTGGTAGAAACTGACACTCTGTCTTTTTAATTAAGTTTACAGGAAAAACTAAATAATTAAATCATAATATTATGCATACATCTGCACCATTTGTATTCAAGTCCATTTACATTCTGCGGGAACTCATTTTGTGGCAGTGGTTTGTGACTAATAAATGGCAGCTGGTGATAGATTTGGAGAATGTTGTGGAGTACAGTAATTTACTATACGAAGCTGCTCATTAATATGCCGCACATTTTATACATGGCATGGTCATATGACATAGTTGGTTTAATCAATAACAGGTTGTGATTTGCCCAAGCCTTTTTTGGGACATAAATATAGAAAATTACCGATTAAAGAGTGCTAAAGTGTTACGGGTTCAAATGTATTATGCTGTACTTTAGTTTCCTCCATTGTGTTTCTTTGCTGATAGATTTATTTCCTGTTAATTGAGAAGCTAGGTCATTTCCATCTTGCCTTGGAAACCTCTCATCTAATGTTGCACAGTACTGCAGAGTTTGGTTCCAGAATAAAAGCAAAAAGAAGAGGGTAGCAAGTTGGTTGCAGCACTATCTGTTTGATGCAGCCTGAGTTGCTCTCCTTTAACTGAGACATGAAGGGAGAGAGCTGCCTTTCTCAAAGTACTGAGTACAAAATTGCCATTCTTCTTTATCTTGTTCTTTGCAAAAGCTTACCACTGACACGGCTCATCTGCGGTGTAGCTGGGGGCAAACGGGTTTCCTCCAGGTTTGTGTTTGCTCGTGGCACCGACGGAAGATTTTTCATTTGTTAAAGCTTTCTTGAAGTGGCTTCCACAGCAACACAGAAACTTGAAAAGGGATAGTGATTATGTGATATAGATCTGGGCAAGCCCTGACTGGCAATCAAAATGAGAGTGTTGCAAACCCTGTACTGGATTGGGACCTGTCTGAAAAGTGGGCCGCATTGGTGCAATGAAAATTGGCATACTTTGCACGCTATTTTTTCTTGGGGGGGGCGCAGCATGGCTGTGTGGTTGATCCGTATCAGAAAATGCTATATGTATTTGGAGAGCTTATCTTTGTCAACAGTCTCAGTGGGCATTATATGTTTATTTGTAACAGTAACAGTTAGGAGAACTTCAAGACAAAATACACCCTTTCAGATTTATCCTTTGTAAGTCCTTAAGCTGGATATAGAGAGAGTAACTAAGTTTACTAGCTACCAGATGGGAATTGCATGGCGTCCTATCGTTTGTAATCTTTCTTAAGGTGACCGGGAAGTGGGCCTTTTTCTGAACAAAGAGTTGTTGTTTAGTTACTGTGTAGTGGTCTCACACAAAGCCTGTCAGGAGAGAAAAGTCACCATTTGAATGAGAGCCAAAGACTTACTGACATTTGGTCCAGTTTCCAGGCATTGTTTCTTTTTGTGGTTGGTTTTTCTTCACAAGAAATGGCAATACATATGGGAGAAAAAGTAAGAGATTGCTTCATGCTGAAACATTTAGCAGCCCCAAGGAGTAAAATCTGAATTTGCGACTAGAACAATATGAAATCTAATCTTCAAATGAAAAAACAAAACAATTTATCATAAAAACATTTTATTCACTCTTGCTCATTAAGGTAGCTTATTTTTTGCTTTTGTCAGATAGAACATGTGTTTGTCCAAGCTGTTGATAGAGAATGATATGGGTCCATTTAAAATCCAACACTGAGATCAGATATGTCAGGTATCTATTAAAGATTCTTCTGATTTTCAGTGCCGATGATCTGAAATATTTGGTCTCATTAAATGTATCTGATTATTTTTTAGAAATGGTCGACTGTGTGTGGAAACAACAATGTCTCAATCTTCTGCCAAAACAAAACATGAACAGATACTTAGCTGAAACTTAGTTGCCTCATCCATTGGAGCTTGTAGACCATATATATATATATATATATATATATATATATATATATATATATATATATATAATTATGCTGCAAGTTAATCATATTAAACAATGAGAATATTTAAAAAAAATCTAGTATGCAGGAAATTAGCATATTCAAGATAAATTCCACCTTTAATAGTAATGGCCGAATGGTGTCCAGATTTGCTCTCACACGCACTACATTGATTTACTAAGGATCTAAGGATACAATAATTTTAGTTCTCCTTCCTTTAGTCATATTTAAAGGGTTAATATGAGCCTTTCCAAATAAGAAAAAGCTATTTTAGAGCAAATAAATGCCCCTGTGTTACAAAAATAAATTCCTAATTATCATATCTATTGTCTTAGCCCTGGTGGGATTTACAGTATATAATACCAAAAAGAAATCTTTGAGCACCACATGAAAGTGTGAATATTTTAAACAAATCAATTTTTCATCAACACTGAAACTGTTTCATTTGTATGGCCTTCTTTGTTTTGTAGATTCAATGCCCAAAAGAGATGAACGTCTGCATTGTGTTTTATGCAAAAAAGCCTCCATGAAGAGTTGTCCCACCTCTCTGATCAAACCCACAGTGCTCTGAATTCATAATCAGCCATTTGGACTTTAAACACTTTAATTTAGATTGTTTGTACAATCCATTTTGGACACAAGTTCATCTCAGGAATGTATTTGTGTGTCATTAATTAATACATATTATTTATAAACTGCAAAGTAAGAGCACAAACATTGATTAGATTCCTTCAGGGAAACTCTCATGCGTTTGGAAAGCACTTTATTTAAAATTTTATTTGAAACCACAGGGGAGATGCTAATAATTAAGTCTATTGTGAGTTGATATTGAACCAAAATAAGAAATTAATACAGAAAAGATCGGGGTATAGCATTTTGTTTTCCAATTCACAGAGTTATATTTGTTCTATATTAATGTTCATGTCTGTAAATCAATGTGTTTTGTGTGTCTCAGTCATTGTTTCTGTATTTAAATAGTTTCCATACTCTTTGGTTTTACTCTTACATTCTTTTTATTAATGTAATGATCCCTTATGTTTTCAAATTAATCAAACAAGGAGTCATGGATCAGATTTAATACAAAGTAAAATTATGAATCTCTAACCGTAAGTAAATCCAACTATTGCTACTTTTTTATATACTGTCAATCCAAGCCATGAATAATTGGCAGAATATTTTAAATGAATGACAATATGACAAATATAGTGTAATCGTATAATAAATAATTCCACATATTGAAATTAACCTGAGTGCTGTAATTTGCATTATTTTGCATAAATATGTAAAGGAATATCTATATTTATACTGTGAGATGTTCAAGTTGGCCTCTGCATGAAAGTAAATGTTTTAAAATTGATCCATTTCTCAATGTGGATTCACATTGTGTTTATCTTGCCACATTATTATATTCTGGTGAAGTTTGTTTGTAATTTTTTACATTTTACCCCCCAGACATTGAAGATAATCTGTTTCTACCAAAGTGACTGTAATCACCTATTGTGTTTTATTTTTGCACGAGTGCCACTTAGTAGACACTTAATGCCGCCATTTAGCACATTTCTGTAAAGGGTTCATCCTTTCCTCTAGACGGCCTAGTGCCATTCAGAGAACACTACAGCCCTGAAAACACCTGCAAGCCAACACTGATGAGTACGCTACTCGCTCCACAGCTTTTGTTTAAAAATGCATTCATCTTTTGAGTAATTAAAAGTTAAACTGTGTGAGGGGAAGGGGTTGCAAAAAAAACACACTGAATCCAATTCAAGGTTAAAAATTAATTCAAAAGCCGTGTGCCTCTTTCTGTTCTGTGTTTGATTCAGGAATCCAATCCCAAGCACACAATGACTTTTGTAATGACTGTCGTGGTCCACATTTTCATACGAAGGGTGAGTGGTTTGATAATGTTTCAGTTTTTTCCATGCATTCCATTATTTGTTTGTTTGTTTGTTTGGACTTTTTGATTGAACAGGGATTTGTATTATTGGAGTTCTCCTTTCCTCACATTTTCATCTGAAATAATGAAAACTTGGACCTCTGCCTAGCTGATACTATACCCCTTTGTTGATATAGTGTGTGCTCGTCTTGTTGTTCTTTCTTGCATAGATTATTTGATCGTTTTCTGCAAGGCTTCTCAAAGAAAAATTAAATATACCATGGAAATATACCATTGCCATACAGAATGTCTCTTGAAAGTACCTCTCAGCATGGTGTGAGGTGAATATTATAATTCCTTATCCAGGACAACTTACAATTCTTACAATTAATCACATTATTTTTACATAAAATTACCCATTTATAGAACTGGATTTTTACTAGAGAAATCTAGGTAAAGCACCTTGCTCAAGGGTAAAATACCTTACCTGGCATTGAACCCACAACCCTCTGCTCAGGGGCATATACTGCTCCTTAAATCTTCCTGGTATACACCTTTGAGAATGGCGCAAAACATTTTTTTGCCTAAAGAGTTGCCTAGCAGTGTATATCAGACCTAAAGCAGGAAAAGCGGTTGAGAATTTAACATAACACATATCACAGCACTTGACAAAAAATAAGAAATAAGAAACATAATAATTGGAAAGTGCCGATGGTATTCAATTTTGGCGAGCCAAGATGTGAGATGAAATTCTTGAAAATGAACTGTCCCCGTGGAACAGCTTGCAAGTTTAAATCGGTAATGAAATGCATTTAATACGATTGAAATGGTTTTCTTCAAGACGTTATTCAAAAGGAGCGGTGTAAAAAAAAAAACAGATGAATGATGATAGTTTGAACACCAGAGTCTTCACTTCAATTGGGGCTGCATCCTCTGTGGTAGGTGATTGGAGAACTCACAATCGGTCTTTGGATAGGGTTGGTTTGAAAGGCAGCCTGTTTTCTTGTCGGCCAACTGTCTGAAAACCCTGTGGCTGGCTGAGATGCCTGTGAGCTTGTAGTGTTTTCAGTGAGAGCTCTGCAGAGTTTACGGTGCGAAACGGAGCAGACGCCAAATTCAGAGGCTGTATGTTTGATGTGGCCTTTGCTTGGTTGTGGCAGGCAATTAAGTAAAATCAAATCAAAATGGGGGTATAGAAGACAATGTGAATCTGCAATTCTACAACGAATTCCAATACATTCCAATAATTTGCTTTGTGTCCATTTGTGTAGCCCACTACAAACTACAGAGAGCCCACAGATAAACAGTTTCTTGTAAAACCCAGTAGGAAATAAATATGGAGTCTGATGGCTCAACTTTGAATACAATACTAGTGGACTGAATTATTAATGACTATAATAACCTCACCCGCCTGGTGTTCAAATTAATTCATGGTAATTTGTTTGCATACATAACATGAGGAATGTGCATGCATATTTTGCATTGCTTTAAACTCATTTCCCTGCAAACTAAAGCAAACAGTGGTGAAAGCATGGCATTAGCAATGAGAAAACCTGGAAGTTGTCATTGTAGGTACTGTTTATTTTGTTTGTTTAGCATGTTATATTGCACCATTTCTTCAAGTTCATTGTGTCAGCGCTGTTTACATTCCTGCTGATGTTCTTCAGTACTTCAGATGAAGTGCAACAACTTAGATTCATAAAAGAATGGCTGTTGCTGCTGAAGATGAAAAACACACACACAAATTACTGATTGCATAATTTTTGTAACTATACAGTGGTTAATTAGTTTCACATATAGAGAGTGGATAAGTGCCTGTATTTGCAGTAAACAAGCATTAACGCTTGCGCTATCCATATATCTCTGCTTTCATTGGGCAAACATACATCAATGTTAACGCTTTTGAAAGATGGTACTGCAATTAGTACAAATTCCGCATGTAGCTATTTCACCCTTACAATTATGTTTTCTTGTTTAACAAATAGGTGCAATAATAAAAGCACCAACTCTTCCATTTAAGGCTCAATTAGGCTACCATCGAGTTGAATGGGGGATCAGAGATTTCACATCTCTGGTGTTGGTGAAGCAGAAAACAGAGATGGAAACAATTTACATTGTTTGTTTGTTATTTAATCAATAGTTTTGTCAATATTAAGGCATTTTAGGTGATTTAAAATTAAATAAATGCTCAAGCTCAACTAGTTTCATACTTTAAAATCCATATAGTCCTATAGCTATCAACATACTTACACTACCTTTCAAAAGTTTGGGGTCACTTAGAAATGTCCTTGTTTTCCATGAAAATATACATGAAATGAGTTTGAATAGGAAATAAAGCAAAATGAATAAGAAATATAGTCATTGACAAGGTTAGAAATAATGATTTTTAATTGAAATAATAATTGTTTCCTTCAAACTTTGCTTTCATCAAAGAATCATCCATTTGCAGCAATTACAGCATTGCAGACCTTTGGCATTCTAGTTGTCAATATGTTGAAGTAATCTGAAGAGATTTCACCCCATGCTTCCTGAAGCACCTCCCATAAATTGGATTGGCTTGATGGGCACTTCTTACGTACCATACAGTCAAGCTGCTCCCACAACAGCTCAATAGGGTGGAGATCCGGTGACTGTGCTGGCCACTCCATTATAGACAGAATACCAGCTGACTGCTTCTTCCCTAAATAGTTCTTGCATAGTTTGGAGCTGTGCTTTGGGTCATTGTCCTGTTGTAGGAGGACATTGGCTCCAATCAAGCGCCGTCCACAGGGTATGGCATGGCGTTGCAAAATGGAGTGAAAGCCTACCTTCTTCAAGATCCCACTTTACCACCACCAAAGCACCTCCAGACCATCACAATGCCTCCACCATGCTTGACAGATGGCATCAAGCACTCCTCCAGCATCTTTTAATTTGGTCTGCGTCTCACAAGTGTTCTTCTTTGTGATCTGAACACCTCAAACTTACATTCGTCTGTCCATAACACGTTTTTCCAATCTTCCTCTGTCCAGTGTCTGTGTTCTTTTGCCCATCTTAATCTTTTCTTTTTATTGGCCAGTCTGAGATATGGCTTTTTCTTTGCAACTCTGCCTAGAAGGCCAGCATCCCGGAGTCGCCTCTTCACTGTTGACGTTGAGACTGGTGTTTTGCGGGTACTATTTCATGAAGCTGCCAGTTGTGAGGTGTCTGTTTCTCAAACTAGACACTCTATTGTATTTGTCCTCTTGCTCAGTTGTGCACCAGGGCCTCCCACTCCTCTTTCTATTCTGGTTAGAGCCAGTTTGCGCTGTTCTGTGAAGGGAGTAGTGCACAGGGTTGTATGAGATCTTCAGTTTCTTGACAATTTTTCGCATGGAATAGTCTTCATTTCTCAGAACAAGAATAGACTGACGAGTTTCAGAAAGTTCATTGTTTGCCATTTTGTAATCGAACCCACAATTGCTGATTCTCCAGATACTCAACTAGTCTAAAGAAGGCAAGTTTTATTGCTTCTTTAATCAGCACAGCAGTTTTCAGCTGTGCTAACATATTTGCAAAATGGTTTTCTAATGATCAATTAGCCTTTTAAAATGATAAACTTGGATTAGCAAACACAACATGCCATTGGAACACAGGATTGATGGTTGCTGATAATGGGCCTCTGTGCACCTATGTAGATATTCCATTACAAATCAGCCCTTTCCAGCTACAATAGTCATTTACAACATTAACAATGTCTACACTGTATTTCTGATCAATATGATGTTATTTTAAATCGACGAAAAATGTGCTTTTCTTTGGAAAACAAGGAAATTGTGACCCCAAACTTTTGAATGGTAGTGTATGTATATGTATATAATAATCTTGTACATAACAGCTATATATATATTGAATACGCACATATTTTTTCTCATTTAGTTTTTTTTGTTTATGTTAATGATTGGGTGCTACCTAGAGACGCCTAGACATAGACATTGGATGGTTATTTTTTTATGTCAATTTCTTTTATAGATTCCCCCCAGTTCTGATGAAACGGAGCTAAGCTTCTTAATCCATTGACAAAGATGAATCCAGCTTTAATACATTTGAATCTAAGACCTTAATAAACGATTGACAGAAAGAATACTCATTTTTTGAATTTCATTAAAATAATACACCTATTGTAAATTGACCAGACAGAGCCTGCCTGCTTCTTGCAGTAAAAAAAGGGGAAAAAAAAAACATGATATACTGGAAATATAGGTAGATTTAAAGACACAACAGCGTTATCTCTATAGTTAGTTATAGTTAGTTAGGACATATAACACATGGTTAACCTCTATTGCAGGACGAATAACATTATTTGTGAAATGCTTTAAAAAATTGTAAATTAAAAATTGTATTTCCATTTAAACTTTAACATTAGCTCAAGCTTGTCAGCAGCTCTGTGTATTTGCTTATATATTTATTCAGCTTTTGCGTTCACACTTTTACAGCAAGTGTTGTGAGTCAGGTATACCTATTAAGAAAGTGAGGGTTTCATACTAATACAGCTGTCAATTTTGGAGTGTGACACCTGTAAAAGTGTAGGTTATGTCACTGTCTTGTTTTTCACAGTCTTTGATTTAGGCCCCGGAGATCAAAAACGATGTCACAAGACATTTAATGACCTACATTTTTCTGTTATTTCATGTATTTATTTCATACTCACCAAAATATCTCTCATTTAGTTTTGTAGCTGGTTGCCAGGATTCTTCTCAGCTTTTTTAAATTTGAATCTGCTGACACTTGACATTTTGGTGCAAAGATATCTGATGAGTAGATAGAGTAAACCAGGAGAGTGAGCTCTCAATAAAACAAATGACCTAATAATGTGTGTTATGTATGGTGCTGTTCGGCTGACACACGCAGAAGCCTCGGGGAAAAGGAAATACATCTAAAAATATAAACTTATCAGCTCGGGTGAAGTTTTATATCTGTAATCAGATTAGCCAATTAAGCTTTTCTCCATGACTGCCACAAGCCGAAGTTAACAGCCTCTTACATCTAAAATATGTGTTTAGAAAATGAATACAAAGTATTGGCACTAAGCTCAGAGCAGATGGTGCTAGCTGTTCGCGTTTAACATCACATTCGAACCCTTCAATGCTTGCCAACAATGAAGCACTCTATCCCCAAACCATCCATTCATTCTTAATTGCAGGAGCAAAATTAAAGAAAATGGTAAGAAAAAGAGAGAAAATGAACTAACTAGGAGCCTAATGATTCAAGTAGTAAGAGATGGATAAAGATGGGTTTTGAAAAAGAAAACGAACCTGAATATCTCTATGTTCTATGTATAGAGCAAACAAAATCAATATGACAGTAAAGAATTGTCATTAAAGGGTTTAAACTTGATAATCGTGACACGTAGAGTGGCACGTAGATTTACAGTGCTCTGTGGGAGTGCAGGGTGTGTCCCAGAGGTTGGATAAACTGGTTCCCATGGAGCAGTGCACAATTGGCCAAGCGCCACTCAAGGAGGGTGGATAGAGGCCGACTGGGGCAAAATCAGTCCTCCTTGGGCTTTTGCTGGTACCTCCCGACTTGGAAGACAGTGCTTGGGAGAGAGTTGATTTTTTTAATCTTGCATTGCCTTGCCAGCTTCTTGGACTTAACAAATGTCAAATGCAATCCATACATAACCAGATGTGACTATGATATTTGACATTTGTATTTGTTTGACTTTCAGAAAGGGAGCGCTGATCATTGCACAGTTTCCTCGAGGAATCTATAAGGAATTCTGTTCGGGTTGGTGTGAACTAATACAATGCTGAAGGTTTCAAGTATTTCCGTCCTGTTTCCCTTTTTTGTTTTAATGACTATACTTTGTTTGGTCAATTGCCTCGGAAAGCGAATGTGTCTTCTGTTGCAGGCACAAAGAAAAAAAAACGCTAATTTGTTTGAGCAATGACTGGGGGAGCGATTCCAAATTACTGCTCGGTCTAAACTGTCTATATGCCATACAGCTTTCTCCTGATTGGAAACGCATTCATTTAATAGCCTTGTTTTCCTCTGCTAACTAGAAGCATCCCTGCACAGAAAACTCACCCCCAAAATGAATGTCGCACTATTAAAAGAAAGATAAGAGCTTAAACTAGTGAAACAATAAAAGAAAAATCAATCTTCATGACAGATGAGATAGTGAGATTTACAGTCTAATCAGAATTGCACAGAAAAAGATTCATGTGTTAGTGGCACACTACCTAAGCTGCATTATACCAAATATGGCAATGTAATTATTCTAATGCTGTCTATCCTCTTACTTCTCGGCATATATTTCACTGCAGAAGCTGCTGTAACATGTGTGCCCTTTTAACTTAGTTATTATGCCAGATTTCCAAGGCACACGAACTATATCCAGTGCTGTATTCACGTAGGCAGGACATTTTGGTACTACAAAATAATTTACGTTTTTCTGAAACACATGCAAAACATAGCTTTTCTAACCATCGGATTTCCCAAGGTCACTTTGCCTGACAGACATTGCGTATATACTTTGCAGGCTCTGTTCTCTCTGGGACATATGAATGTTTCCCCAGTTATGTGAAGTCATATCAATTTGTTGACAAACTGTTTCTTGATAAGTAAGGCATCTTGACCAGCCGTAAAGGGACTGTTTCCGTGTAGAGCAGGGCTGTCTCTGGGAACTCCTGACAGAAATCATTACTTGTGTTTTTTCTTCCTTGTTTGTCTTATACATCTGCTCAAGTAACCTCCAACACCAGATAAAAGGTATATATATATATATATATATATATATATATATATATATACACACATACACACACTCATGTAGTCTTAGGAGACGTACCTATGGACTTTGATATTGCCATCGTAGACTGGAGGTATTGCTGTTTTTTACATCACATTCTGAAGTTGATTATGTTGTCACGATAAAAAGCCCTTCATATGACCAGATTGCCCTAACCAATTCAAGACAATTTCATGAATGTTGATATATAATCAAATTAGACTTGCAATACTTGCACATAAAAATACAATGGAAACCCAATGGTTGCCTTCTCTGGTTCCCGGTTGCAGAGTTGATAATCAGACTCTTAAATGGAGTATGGCAATCAAATACATACAAATTAGTCAAGTTAATAGACTTATTACATTTCCGATTATTACATTTCAATCCTAATGTGTCTCTTTTTTGGGTGTTGCTCTGTGTGTTTTTAGTCTAATGCAAATTGGACACACAAAGCACACACAGTGTTTAAACAAGAATGTAAAGAGTGAAGAAGTTCGATGACAGTGGGAAATAATAATTAAAGTAAGTAAAATAAGTTCACCTCCTGTATATGTGTCTGATTAGCTCAGTGAGTATATTGAAAGGACACTTTCCCCAGTCATCTGGTATTTCCTGTCATTTAAAGCACATGGATGGTATACAGGCTGTTTGGCAAAGCTTGATGCAAAAAATAATCTATTTTTAAAAAGCAACATACAGCTCTTATACATAATGTTTTGCAATATAATTGGACAAGGAATCATTTCCATACACCCCCCACCCCAACCCCCTTTTTTGACCCCTCTGAGTCCACATCAGAAAATAAGTCGGCTTTTAATTATGCAGAGAAGATCACAAATGGGAATCAAAGCTCATGGGGTGTCACATGAGAGAGGATGTGGGTATCTTGTTAGTGTTATGATAATTCTTGTTGCTGGAGGTATGAATTTTGTGGGCAGATTCGACTAAACAGCCATACACAAAGGATTAAAGTGTTTTCCAGCTCGCCGTGATGACAATATTTACTGTGTTTGACAACTGGTGACCAACTGCTGGTATCCACAAAATGACGTCCTATGCTAAGTGCAAGAAAAAAGAAAAATATTATTGTCATTTGCGACTCATGCTTTTATTTGTATTATTGAAGTGTGCTTACATTAAGAAACTGTTATGTCACATCATTGTATATGTTTTCTCTCTCAAAGATATGAGGCCCTTTAGACAACAGTCAGAATCCAGCAGTAGCACAGAGAAAAAATATTAAAACTCTAAATCTATCCATCTGTATTTATTATTTTTAATTTTTTCTCTGTAAGCCGCATTTCTTCCATCATAGCTTCTGAGTTATAAGATGTGACATTTGCACAGGTAATATAATTAGAGATGTTCCCACTTTTTGAGAAAATAACATCTTTTGAGACTAGGGCTATTTTAACTTGACATTTACATACATTAATACCAGCCGCTTTAATTTGTGCCTGGAAGGATATACAAATTTCATATTGAACCTCAATATCTGCTTCATATTTACACATCTATAAACACATGCAATAAATTACACCAGCTCGACAGCACAGCCCTTCTTTCATTTCATAATCATTTTGGTCGAGTTTGTCAGACTCTCTTGGCTCTTAAGTAAAGGAGTATTTGCCTAATTTCATTTTTCATGGGAATTAGATATGCTGTATTAAGGAGCATGCAATCAATATTTGAATCTTTATTTACATGCTGCAGGCGTCTTTTTGTTTGATCTGGCCGTTGGAGATTGTGATTGATAACGTTGAGGTTTATACTCTGATGTGCTGGTGTAGGTGAAAGCTGCTTTCCCAAATTGCAAAGTCCATATCTCTTTATCACACTGTGGTGCACATCAAATTTTAAAATGGCCCAGATACGACAACTGGTAATTTAAAATATTAGCTGGTGGGGGTTAACTGTGCCATTTTATGGCATGGCATCTCTGCAACATGTAATGATGCAGAAAAAAGGAAAGATTTGCTTTTAGCTTTGCTTTTGGACATCGGAATCGCTGAAGCAATTTCTGCATAAAGCACAAGTTACACACCCATTTGATGCTCTGATTAGATGTTACTAATGGACTTTCTTTTCCCATAATGGTGTCTTTGCAGAAATAATGTCGGGGACTGAAGAGCATTATCAAAACGGCATATGTGTAATCTAAAATGTTGCATGAACCTGGTTCAATTTAATTGCTGAAAGAGGATGGGCACTGCCTTGTGTTGTTTGTGTACACCTTTAGTGTAAATCATACACTAATTTTTTTCTGTCATGTTTTTTGTCCAACAGTATTTAACCCACAGTCTGATAGTAAGAAGATGAGTTTGAACCTAGACCAAGCCATGTCCTGTGTTTTGTTTCCAAAACGAAAAGTAAAGTTTGATGATTTTATTTAGTTATATTTAAGGGATTATCTATATTTTAGGAGACAGCCAGAATAATATAAACCTATGTGGCTGAATAACTTAAACTCAATAGTAATTGCTTATTCTCAGTGGTGTAGTCAAGGGAATACGCATGTATACGCCATATGTCCACATAATTTTGCAGATATTTTGTGCATGTCCTCCTATAATTTATCAATACAGGCACGGGGGGGCGAAGGTTGGCAAAAATCGTCCTTTCACTCCTGGCTGACAAATTCACCCAGACACTAATTTGGTTTAAAAAAAATCTGTGCACTTTGACAGTGTTTTACAAACTTTCTGTTTAAAATATTGCTGATCTCATTCACGGGTCAATGGCCAAAAAACAGTAACCTATTTGGTCATTGTTTGTCCTACTTTGTTCTATATGCATATGTGCCCACAAGGTGACATATCCTTAAGTTAATTTACTCCCAATTAATGAATTTTAGCTCAAGCAGCTAAAGGTTTTTTCCTTTGAACGGTTGTACAAAACAAGATAAATAACATACATAAAAATAAAAGATTTAGTTAAGTAGATGATAACAGCACTATCCTAACCGGAAATCCATCTAAATTAATGCCTTAGTCTATGGAAGCACACCCATCAACTTCAGTAAAGTTAGCATAAAAGTGAGCTGCAGTCATTCATAGGTAATTGTGTGCTGTTGAAAGAGGAGACGGCTGACAAAAACAGCAACTATGAAAGGGCTCTCTCACCAGGCTGTCACCAGCTCTAGTAGGTAGAAGCTCGCCTACATAGTAAACACCCAGAACAAAATTTCACACTACATCAATCCGAAAGGAGTAAATTAGCTCATTTTTGTAATCTTCGCCTGAACAGTTGATCCAAGAGCACCAGTTTTTCTTTTTGCCCTGCCTTTGCCTTTTTCATGTTTTATCACCCTTTTCATGGCATCTCCATTTGCCACATTTTGGATGTCTTTGTTACTAGTTACAGTTTCTTGCGACACATTCATTTGAAGTAGATTACTTCTGGTGTGTGTTTACAAGTAGTTTGTATATTAATTTGGAGTAATTTGCCTTTATATTCTTGAGAAGGGCTGAGCAGTGCCTCTTTTACAATGCATTCTCTTTCATGTCTTTTCATCATAGCACAAAGGGAATACACTGCCATCTGTACAGCACAGATAATTTGGCCAAATAATACAAAAAATGACAAGTTTCCACACATTTCAGCGACTCAGCCCACTTGTTAGTCCTAATAATATAGCCAATCCAGATTGTCACCACTTATGTTTCCATTTTATTTCATACTTTACAACACATTCACCATCTCCCTGCAAAACATGTCAAGCAAATTACTAAAACAATTAATTCATCAACTAAATAAAAACAGGAGAGGAAATATATATATATATATATATATATATATATATATATATATATATATATATATATATATATTATTTTGCCATGGGCACTTATTGGCACTAAGCATGGAAGAAAAATTAGTTGACGTTTGTAATGACAGAAAAAAAAATCCTTTATTGACCGAGTTATCAGCAACGGAAAAGCATGCTTATTTGGTAAGGATTCATTATTAGCTAAGAATTCATTAATATGCAGTTCAATTACTAGGCTAGCTAATAAGGCTACATAAGTGATCAATAACACATGGACTTATTTAGACAGAATAGTTTTGCAATGTGCACTTAACTCATTCCTCACGTATTACTCAATCCTAGTTAGTTTGCAATTAATGGGTAATGCATTCCAGTAATAGAACTTTAGGGAGATGCAGAAAGTTGCTTTTTTATCATTAATGTGTCGACTTTCATTAGCATAATGTAAGACTAAAATGTGCAATTTATAGAAGAGCTCAATATGTACTTTAAGCAAACCAGTCCTGGCCGAAGTCTAGAAAAGCAGTCAGTACAATCGCATTTGCTATGTTGACAGTGTACTGAATATGAGAAACACGACTGGGTGAATCAGACCAGATCAGTTATTATTATTATTATTATTATTATTATTATTATTATTATTATTATTATTATGTGTCTTTTGTGAGAAGGGTGCTTGAAACTAAAATGATAGAATAAATACATATTGTGAAACCCGAAGGCCACGAGTATTTGTAACAATGCTCTTGTTTTCAAATGCTACATTTATATGGTCAGGAATGCCAAGTCCTAATAAAAGCACATATCCCCTCCACATTGTCACATCTGCACAGGCTGTCGATGTACTGAAATTTGCTTCAAATATTCCTATCTTCAGCTTCACAAATAAATAGTTCTCTCCTAGTATTAAATAGGATTTAGCTGGTCAGTCTTTACTTCATATTATGTTAAAGGCTGAGGAGATTTTGATATTGATAATATAGTTTCAACTCACTATTGTTGCATGTCTGTATGATTTACCAAATATAAAACCAATATTAAACAATTCCTGATATCTAGGTAACAGGTATAGATGTTTTAATATAATAGTTATTCCATGTTTAAAATGCTTAATTCTAACATATCTTTGTGTGAGCCTTGCAAACACACACCAAGAGTCAAATTCCTTAACCTAATCATGAGATAAATATTAGTGATTTGCTCTGTATATTTGATTGTTGATGTTCCAAGTAAACTTCCCCAATATGAGGGATGGCTCGAACGCATGGCATAGTCACAGAGGTCTTCTAATGATCGGAGACAGGGAGCAGGAGATAATGAGAGCATTTTGCTCTCGCCGCTGACACAAACCAGAACAGGCCTTCACAATAAGCAGCTAATCTGTGTAGGAAGAAAGCACTTATTTTTCTCCTTTTTTTGCCACCTGTCCGAGATGACCTGCAGATAGCAACAAGGATGTGCACAAACAAATGCAGTTATCACGTTTAAGCTGGTGACTGACAAACTAATACATAGTTACAAAAGCTGATTGCTTTGGCTTCTATTATAGTTCAAAGTTTAAATAAAATGTTTTATAAATGCCCATCAACTGTATGCTAAGTAGCGTTATTATTTACGCACTAAGCATTCTATTTTCAAGGGGGTAGGTCTCACTTTAAGGCTTTGCTATAATATGCCTTTTATAAAATTACTGTATTCACCTTGTGCATGGTACAGCAGGCAGGACAAAGGTTGCATGAAATCCCAATTGTAGACAATTTATTCATATCTTAATGAACTTCTTACCAGTTGGCTGCTCTGCTGCTACCAAAAATTACAAAATACCTCAATTTAGATTTTCCAGAAACATTAGCCAAGCAATAAAAAGTTAAAATTACCATGCCAGTTTAAATTTGTAATTGGAAATGTGCCACCTTTTTTAAAGCTCCAATAGAACTGAGCTTCTGTTCTGAAAAGAGGAATTAAAGGTTGATAGCTTTGCCTACTTCAAAAAGTATTGAAATATTATCCCTGATTGAAAACAATGTATGTCCCTTAAATTTAGTCTGTAATTCACAGTGCCCTTGGCAGCCAGCACAAGGACTCTCAGTCTCACAGCGTACTGTTCCAGAACTTTCCGACACACATTTTCTCTCTCAAGAAAGCAAGCTTATTGAAATACCTGGACTGTTTAATCATATAAAATAAAGTATATGTAAAATGGGAAAACTGGCAATGTATTGTGCATCAAAATCACATACATGTTTCATATAATTGTGCCATTTCCTGAATAGAACCATTTATAAAACAGTGTGGTTGTTGGTTACACTTAAATAAATATCCCATGAATTAAATAGGATAATCTGAATCTGTGTAAGGAAACTTTTAGCAGTAGAGTTTCGACTCATGAAATAATGACAGCTGTGAAATGATGCTCAACGTTTTTTCATGTGAATATTCAAATAGACTACCGTGTTTGATAATGCAACCATGGATTTGTCATTATTCTAACTCATATGAAGAGGTAGCGCCTTATTGTGGTGACAGTTAAAAAAAAATAAATCTAATTTGAAATTAATGCATGAATCTAAGATATGGGGAAGTTTCAGATGTTTTAAAGTGAATCAATCAAAGTAAGAAAGCAGATTAAAAAGGTCAGAACCTGTTCTATGTAGTGTTTTAACATATTTGAGTTTGCAAATGAGAAGTACTTGCAGTTGTATTTTACATAATGATACATAAATATGTAGGCATGCCAGTGAGGTTCTTGAAACAAGCAAGTTATAAAAATATAAATATTGGTCACATCTGTGTTCTATATAGTGCTCTGTACCTATATCTGATTTAAGCACAATGAAGCCAGTAAAACAACATGGATAGAGACATAAGAGTGGGAAATATTTACCGAAATATTCTAATCTATAAATATTGTACTATTGCAATCCATTTCATGTCCTCGAGTGATGCTGATTTTTCTCTTCCTTAATTATTCTGCCCTGTAACCCAATTCTAACGATTCATTCCTTATGCCTTCCACAAACCAAACATATTAAGTCATGAATCAAGAAAAATAATAATTGATTTAATAGATTTTATTTTTAGTAAGGAAATTACTTCAGTTTCTCATACATATTTCACCTCCATGAACTTAAATGATTTATTTGTAATATTCTACAAAAGGCAAAAACATAGACGGGAAAATTATACAAACAATACCTATAAACAAACAATTCTCACAAGCTGGATTTATGCGTTTCTTCAAGCACTTTTCCTAGGTCAAACAGGTGGATTTTACATAATAATGATAAATAATACACCAGTAATAATAAGGCATTTTACCCAGATATAAATATAGAGGACCAAAGTATCTTATACAATTATGTAGATGTGAGTAATTTAGTCCAAATTTGAGAGGCACTATGTGAGGTTTCCTAATAGGCCGTGTGTGACAACTGTAAAGTGCATGCTGCCACTTCTTAAGTTTGGGTATTTCCAAAGTGCCATTAAAGTGAAAATGGCAGGCAGCGATGACACTTTCTTTTGATCAGGGAGTATATCAGCATAATTTGTTGACTTGTAGGGAATCTGGGGTGGCAGCAGAAAGCCCAGAGAGGATACTAAAAAGGGAAAGGGAAGGCTCTGACACAACCGCACTGCCATAATACATTTGAATGATTCGTTTTTTTCCTCAAAAGTAAGGAAAGTAGGTAATAGTCATACATATCCCACTGAGCAAAACAAGAGCGGGGCAGAGTTACCTGTGCAGCGAATTTGCAGAGAAGGCCGACTAACCTTGACTTTCTCAGAGTATGTAAACCTATCAGATGTAATTTGTTTGTTTGCCGCTAAATTGTGACCTGTTAGTTATGTGTCACAATGTGCATTAAAAACCAATATTACAACTCGTGTTCCATGTGTAAGGATATTGAATTGCTGATAAATGAGAGAAAGTACAAATCATTGATGATATTAATAAAGAATTGGATTGGAACATTACATAGATACACAATATAGACACTGGTTTTATTTCAAGATCTGCTGAACATTACGTAAATAGTGGAATCTTTCTGTGTGTTTTGTCTCAAGAGTTCTGATATTTTATTCATTCTAATATAAATGTACAATTTTAGAACAAAATGAAGGACATATTTTCAAGGTAATCCTGCATTGTAATAGAACAGAAATACATTCCCAGGTATTTGCTGAAGAATTTCAATTATTTGCATAAACATTGGCTGGCATATGTTCATGGTTTTGTAAAAAAAAAAAAACATTTGCAATGAGATCATTGATTAATGCATCATTGGTCATCACCGAGGAATCTTCAAAGCATGGTTTTCAAAGTGAAACATCTTTTGCTCCTGTATTCCTTTTTATCAGAGACTGTGGAATGGTAAAAAAAAAGAACGGAAATGTACTTTTACCATTGTTTTCCAGCTTCCCTACATATATTCCGGATGAATAATTGATAAAGTGCAAAGAGTAGCAGGGCAACAAATTCTATGAACCTCTCAATCAAATCTATCAAATGAATATGGTAGAAACCAAACTTCATAGCAGGTCATTTTGCTTACTGTCCAACGTCTATAATGACTGGCAAAACACAAGCCCCCCTCTCAATAAATGTAGTTACAAAAACATACAAACAAATGGCTCTGTCTTAGTGACTACAGCTGTATTACTAAACAAAATCCATGAAGTTTCACTTGAAATGTACTACTTTCTCAGTTGTTTCCATTACCTAATGGTTTGACATTGCTCAGAGGGAGATGGAAATCAAGGGCATATACCGTTTTTATTTAACCGAGTCAGCAGGATGAGCTGTTGATTTTCATGACTTTTAAGTATGCTTGTGGTGTGTGTGTCTTTCTTTCATGTTATTTTTAATTATATATATATATATATATATATATATATATATATATATATATATATATATATATATATATATATATATATATATATATATAATAAACTGAAAAACAAACAACAGATCCACAGGCCTGTTTGTATATTAATTTCCAGATTCAGGATTTTTTTCTTTTTGGTATTTGTTTGCCTCTCTTAACTTTATGCAAAATTCTGTCCGGCCCAGGCTGTCACTGTCAAGAATTGTGGAGATTCCGTTTCCGTCTGAAGGAGGATTGCACCGGCGACTTTTGACGTTGCATTCTCTGTTAACTGCCTCACACATCTAAAGCAGCTCATTTACGTAATATGAGAAGTTGCACAATTTTTTAAGGAGCAAGTCTAAAAAGTATAAGTAATGGGGCTTGAAAATGGCTTGTTTTTTTGCCCCCGCTCTGTTTTGTATGCATTGTATGTGCTATTTAAAACCAATTTCCAATACTGGCCCATAAACACAAATCAGAAAGAAGGGGTCCTCATGACTGACACTTCCAATTAAAACCTTTGGGCCTCATAAACCTACATCTGGTATATGCGATGAATCTTGTTTTGTTACTGTCCTGGCCATTAAATATCTAGAGGAGTTTTAGCCCAATAGCACAGAATGATCAAATTCTTAGACTTATTTTCATGGGAGTATGCTTCAGCAAAGTCCCAAATAAGATTTCATTCCATGTTTTTTTTGTTTGTTTCAGCATTCAATATACATGTTTCTAAAGGTCATTGTCACGTATTAATGGTGTGTCCTACTTTTTCTGTGTCACAACTACAAAACTGCAGTTTTCAAATGGTTGTATCTTCTCTGATGAACAAGTGTTCTGGGTCAAATTCCTTTTTGTGTATTTTATTTTCTTGCATTTCATTTTGCCCAGCCCTCCTTTTGCCTGTTAGATCAAATACATTTAATTTTGCTCAGAAAGAAAACGATACAGACAATTACTGTTCACAAATCTATGCGTTCAAACCCCCCAAATTATATCTTTTAATTGGTGACATGCTGCCGTGTGTAGCTGTTTCTGTTGTTTTTGCCACGCTCACAGAGATAATCTTTGGCAAATATATATTTATAACGTAGCGATGTTTTGATTAACTACTGCGATTCACTTTTTTTTTTCTCTCTTTCTTTACTGCACCTTCAAAAACAATTGATGGCTTAAAATAAATGGTTAAGGGACATAAGGAGGTAGGGGGGAGGGAGATTAAATTCCAACCTTAGAGCCACCCATCAATAACAAGCCATCACCATGATTATAACACTGTGTATGTCACAAATTGATGGAATGTAATAAAATGGTTTTGTTCAGCGTGACAGGATAAAAAAAATGGTACTCTCCTCTGAGTCATTTCAGAGCCTCACAATCCTCTGGTGGATAATTAAAAAATGTGCAATACAGTCACACAAATTAAAAAAATAAATAAAGAAATAAAGACGCCACACACGGGTCCCTAGGGTGGCCATTAAAGAATGTTTTCTTGAATTGAGGTTAGGAGCATTGATCTCTGTCGAGACTGCGCTGTACCATGAATTAACATTCCCCACTGTAACTCAGGCTTCTTTTGCACATAATTCCAATTAAACCATTGCAAACAAGATCTTTGCTTGGGAAGCACATGTACTCATCAGAATACCATCAGTGCCACCATATTGCCAAATTATTCTCTAAAGGCATGCATTAAAAAAATAAAAAATAAGTTAAGTTGCATTTGGTATGTCTCATCATTTCCACTTCCTGATCTTGGGAGAATTCAATGTGCCACTGAGTTAAAAAAAAAAAAGTCTTAAACACCCGCAACATGTTAATACAGTACAGTAGAAAATGTACAGCAATTTATGATGCATGTTGTATTTTATGTATTTTAGTAGCATCATAATATAAAATGAGAACTGTTGCACTGTGTAGCACTGCAGTGTTTCTTGCTCAATGTAAAAGTTTAGTATGGGTAAAGAGATGGCCACTATTGTGCATTGTGTGTGAAAAATGTTCTTATACTGAGAGATGTACAATGTATAATACATTGGTGAAAATGTATATTTAATGTGAAGGAAAATAGATTTTACTATTGGTCAAGCTTTGGTACAGTAGCTGTTAAAAAAAATAAAACGGAAAAAAAAATGGCAACTCTGTTCATGTGTACAATAACAGAAACTTATTTCTAATGTATTGAAACCTGTGATATTTTTCATTTGATTGTATTTGTATTGCCTAAATAAAATTTTGGCTGTATTGTTTAAAAAAAAATAATAATGAAAAAATGTTGTTCAGAGTATTATTTTTTGATTTGGAATTGCCTATTTGTTTGTTTTTTTATCATATTCCATCTACATTTGGAATCACACCAGCACGGGAGAGAGGAAGAAAACATACACGCATCCTCCAAATTGTGGACTTCAGGCTAACTGCAAACGTAGATGATTAAAGGGAAGGCTAATGACTGTGGAGTCAGACACAGAATTCACCATTTTATTTTTAAAAGAGCTTTAAAATGGCAGGAATTGTGGTTGGGCCTCGTGAGATTTAACTGGCATAATCTCACGTTTTCCTCAGCACAACACAACTGTCCCAGAAAACACCCATACCCACACACAAACACAATGCTACAATCTTCACGGTAACAAATTAATCTTTCCATATGATTTGATGGGTGTTTCTTCCTTCAATTAGTATGCAAAAATGGGCATTTAAATACCCCCCCCCCCCACACTCTAATATTACTGTGAAATTGATTCATTTACAGTACTATGACTGGCTTTTATTCCTTAATCAGAACTGCATAGAAATGGATTTCCTGAGATGTACAGCCAAAACATGAAAAACAAAATGATTACACTGATAAGCTATGGGGGTCCATGTATTGTGGAGAAGCCAGAAAAACCTTCAAACAGAGAGCAGTCACAATCTGGAACAAACTCCCTAACGATGTGGTTAAAGCCAATAATTTGGGAACATTTAAAAATATACTGAATAGGATCCTTGGATCACTTAGATACTAATGGACACCAAACGAGCACGATGGGTCGAATTCTTCTTCTTCTTCTAACTCTTATAATAATTAATGCAATCCTGTGTTTGTGAGGAATGGGGGTGATTTTAAGGCTGTTGCACCCCAACTTTATGCCAACTACAAGTTCTTACTGGTTGAGCCACTACAAAGTCTCCTGGGTTCAGTGGCTGTAGTTTTATTATAGTGATAACTGCTGATAACTTAAAAAACGCAATGTATTATTTACTGGAAATAAGCTGTTTGACTTTATCGTCATTAGATCTGATACCTTGGGAACAGCCCTAAAGCTTCATTATTACAATATTTAAATCATGTCTTTATGAAAGTTTTTTTTCCCTCTCTTTCTTCCTTCAAACAGTGCTTTAAAGAACAGGACATGGCCAGTACTGATAGCAGAATGCTGTAGGTCCCCATAGAAACCAGCTGCCTTGAAGGAGTAGTCACAGTAACAATGGCAGGTAGATCTGACATAATTTAGGTCAAAAGTTTGCCCAGTGAGACATGGAAAAGCTCAAGCATTGATCTTTCTTTTTAATAAGTACCTCGTTCAACATGGTATCTCCAACTTTGCAACCAAATGTGTAATTGACTAACCACTGACATTTTTAAAGTCACTGAGGTGATTCTTTTTGTCTCTTCCCGGTTGGATGAAAAAAGCAAACATTGCCCAAGGGGGAACTTTATTGGAAATACACACTTATGAAAAGATTGGCCACTACATTATGAAGACTTTAATGGCAAGTTCAGATGTACCATACCTCTGCAATAATCAAATTTGCTTACTAGTCAAATTTTTTCTGTGTTGACAGGATATAACATATACAAGGAAGTATAGAAAATGGATTTATGTGGATTAACCTAAAGCAATTACCCATTAAGTAGGATTTGAGCTCAAACATCGACCGCTGTGAAAATTGCCTCTCTCTCACTGGCCGCACCACCCTGACCTTTGAAAGGCCCCCTCTCGCTCTCTATGCTTTCAGCAGGAAAAGGGCAAAACTCAGACATGACTTTTAGCAACACCTGGTAAAAACAGTATTGCTAAGCTAGTACAATTTGCCAATAGCCAAAGCATGCGGGAAGGACTTCCGCAGACAATCAGAAGATAGAAGACCAGCGACATGCCCATACTTCTTAACCATAATTGATTTAACCTTTATCAATTTAACATTGAATGACTGGGGGGATGCAAATGAGTATGATGAAAAGATAGTGGACTAGCAGAAGGGATGGTACTGATTAAGGATTAATTAAGCCTCTGCCAGTTCCACAATGATGGACATATCTGTTTGGAAATCTCCTGGAGGCAGGAAGATACTACTTTTTCCAGTATCATACCACTGTCCCTGTGAAAACGAGATTGAAGATGTTTGTTTTAGTACGGCTTAGAGTTTTTCAGAAGCATTTACAGAAAGTAATTGATCTATTTGTGTTTTTTGTTTGTTCGTTTCCTTTTTGATAAAGCTCTGATTTTTTTTTGGACCACTTTCATTTGTGAAACTAAACAAATCCTCCATCCCGGAAGGAAGTTTGATTTTCATTGAACACAACAACATGAGTGTCACTAGATAGTACCAGCTTTTGTGTCAGATAAGTAGTGTGTATGAAGCCATGAGCAACTCATTTGTTTTATGGTTAATTGAAGGAGGCCATCAGGTTCAAACTTAGCTTTTGAACAACTCTACCATAAATCCCATCCTCTTATGATAGGCATTGCTTGAACTGCTTCAAATGTAGTGCTTTATGTGTTAGGTGATAACAACATGTTTTGAGATTAAAATGCTTGTACTGGAGCAAAATATTACAGATATGAAAGTCCAAATAAAGTAATATTGGAGAACCAAAAGCAGCGTTGCTAGAATGGCGTAAACTAGATTCTTTTTGCAGGTATTTACTGTGAATATGTTAAGTAAATATGAGTCTCAGAGAAGCTTACTGGATTTCTTCAGAGTGGAAGACGCAATCCTCCCTTGTATTGTGCTGCTTAAAAAGTTATGCCCTTGTCACTTTCAAATTTAAAATAGGTGCTTGGATAAAGTTTGAAGCCATTTGTTTTCTTTTTTTTTTGCTTGTGGCATACGACCAAAAAGTATGAGCCCTCCCTTCACCCTATGCTCACACAGAGATCACTGCTTTCCATTTGATCTCAGGCTTATAGAAATCCTGCACTCTATGGTACGGAGCTGTAGCCTCCGTCCTGGAATATGAAAAGACATACCTGTGAATGTCTGCTACCCAGCTGCCATGGGAAGATAAAAGAAAATCCATTAATGCTGTAATTTCTGTTGAGACTGCAGAAGCTAAAAGAAAATTCTGCACAAGGGCCTTCAACCAAAAAATAATAGCAAGTGCAAGGTATCTCTGGCAGTCGGCAGCTGGCTGGAATATTTCACTAACGAGCAGTTTTGAATCCGCTTTGCCATTGTCTCAATGGAAATGAGCGTGCTCCTTTCAACTTATTCCACCTCCATACATCTATTGATTGTCTGAGTGATGGAGACATCAAGGGTGCGGAGTTAGTGTGAAGTGACTGGATAGCTTTCAATATCTGCAGGTCTATCTCGGCTGTGAACTGCATCACAATCACAGGTTTGAACCAAGTCTCCCTTTATCCGCAAGTGATGCCACACACCTGCCACGCCAACGTCTCAATATCAGGAACCGTGACAATGCAGTGGGTTCAATGCTGCGAAGGGCATCTGTTACTTGTCAATAAAAAATAAAAAATAAAAACTGCAGAAACACGTTCCAAATGGTGATGATTATTAAATCTCCTATAAACAAAATATTTGACATTTCTGAATATTTTACACATTTTATAGACTTCTAAATATAAAAAACAGACCAATCCACCATACCTTCTTTCTCAGTATCAATAAAATATAAGTTCTTGTCTACAGCATGTTCAAAATTTCTAGTATTCTTCCATTTGTATCTCTTTGCCTTCCTGTGTCCTCCAGCCCAGCACTGACAGGAGAAACCAATGCTCCTCAGCACTTTCTCTACATGATATGAAAAATAACCCAATAAACATCAGGGAATCCCTGCCTAACAGTTGTTTGGTGGTTTGTTTTCCTGACAGTACATTAGATTAATGTGTCCTCAGCATGACCAGTTATTCCTTCTTCTTTTTCCTGAATTAAAATATGAGGTTTATGAGGTTTAAGAGATGTAGCAAGAATCTGTGGTTCAGTTTCCTGTCTTTGCTTGTGCTCACTTTAATAATAACATTTTATCAAGGACAAGGATAAACAGAGTGGTAAAAGCATTATTTGGCTCTATCCTGGAACCCTGAGGGACAACGCGTATTCAGAAACCCCCTGCAAAGATGGGAACTGGAGAAGGATGTCAAAGAAATTATGAGAAGGAAGGGTCAATAACTTATATCTTAGCTGGAACAGATGGAGGTTGGTACTTCAGTTAAGTGTTGCCTTTTCTCTTAGATGTTCATGTCTAAGCTTCATTTTTATAGGTTTTGTGTATGTCAGTCTCACTTTAATGCAGTGCATTGTAAAATTATATATTTTTTCAGAAATGTATTGTCATATTTCAGCAGCACTTCCCGCCATTAATCATTTATTTTGTTTGTATGACATTCTTTTTATCGATATGATCATGTAGCAAACACAAATATGAAGGCAGTGTGTGGCGTCAAAAGTTAAACAGCAATTTGATAGCTACCCAAAATGATTTCAGTACTACCCTTGACTGAAATGAATTAAAGGCCTGTGTTTGTGAGGCTTCCCTCCTTAACACCTTGTTGACATTCAGTTTTCCAGAAAAGTGTTTTCCAAACTCCTTTCCTCACTTTTTAATTCATTAAGTTGTCTTTGACTTTCATGATTTATTTTTACTTTCCTTTTTGAAGGGGAGGGTGGTGGCAGATGTGTAGGGGGAGACGCAAACCTGTCAATGTGTCAAATATTTTTCAGACATCATGATTCTTCCGCTGCCGAAGCATTATGTGATGACAGATACGTTAAAATGTTGTTGTCAGTTTAATAGCTAAGTTTTCATACTGGACTGATTGCTTGGGATCGAGCGCAGAACAGGGCTGTTGTGTATCATATCATTAACTAGCATCTCAGTCTTCTTGGTTTTTTGAAAACATCTTATCCCTGATATAACCTGCAGCTCAAAAGCCTGAAAGCAATAAATTATGTACCGAGTGATGTGGGTGACAACGTTATTACCAATTCTGCATCATTCGAATCCCTGGTTAACTTTTGTCTTTGGCATTTCTGAATAGGTAAGTACCTCTGCTTTGAAAATAATCATGGAGAGAGATGTCCCCAAACTGCAAAAGCATCCCAATATGCCCTTTCTTTATCTATGAATACTGTACTGTGCTTGTTAGGGTGTGTGCATTGTTTTCATAAATCAACGTGGGATTTTCTGTTTGTATTATGTTCAACCTGCTATTGTGAAGATTTCAAGAAGATGGCAGAAATGTTTCAGATGGATGTTTTCAAACGATATTGCTGTCGCTTGTTCTCTGCCAAGGTATGTCCTTCCATATGCGTAATCAAACATTTATGCCAGTTGTGTGTTAGTTTGACATTTTCTTTAAACCTATAAACATATATAATAGAAGTTAAAAGTAATTGTATCCCATTATTATTTAATAGCTCATACTTATACAAAGTCAATGGGCTCTTTTGGCACAATACATAAATAAGTAGATAAGTTTCTGTACTGCATCACATCACATCTACATCTATATATATATATATATATATATATATATATATATATATATATATATATATATATATATATTCTAATTAGCTCAATCAAGATGGGGCTGAAGAAAATATGTGGTTAAGTCACTTAAACATGCCATGTACTTTGCTCAAGTGTAGGCTGGTGTCTTTTGAAAAGTAATTAAAAGCTAATTTGTTGATCTCTGTACTCCTATATAAAAAGGATAGATTAATTGAGGCATGTAGCACTGCTGTGCTGGATTCCTTGTGCGGTGTCAAGGTTATTTGTATGATTTATCTATTTGGTGCAACTAAATCTAGTATACAAACCTTGGAGATAAGATTCAAAATCCAGGATTGTGTTAAAAAAAACACTGTTCAATGTGGTAACATTTTATAATAAGGTTACATCGATAAATTGTTTATGGAGTGGAAGCAGATAATGCAAAAACACTTATAAAGGATTATGGAATAATAAAAAAGGTGGAGTTGTCATCCTTGGTGTCCAATAGCTTCACCCCAGTAAAATAGACAGTGGGAACAATAGCCCCATCTTCTTCAAAAGCAAACGTGATCGCCTCACACAAGACATTTATTTGCGCTGCTGAAAACGTATGCCACACTGTTATTTGTCTGTCAGTAGGTAGAAACAGTGGCACTAATATTAACCATGGAGCTCTTTACAGGAAGCACAAATTGTGGGTCTGAATGTGACTTTGGTCCTACTACTACACCCCATACACAAACAGTGCAAGAGAAAACAACAGAGAAAAAGAGAAAACAATGATATTTTAAATGTCTTTCAATTCTATAAGCAAGATCATAAAATGTACAGTTCAAAGGGTACTTAACTGTGCAACTAATATGGAAATCCATAATGCTCAAGACTAAACACTTTTGAATGTCTTGTGTTTTGAAAGTAGATGTTATGCAATTACCTTATTACTGACTTAAGCAATCTTTGTTCACATAGCCTATAAGTCATATTTCTTCTATAATACATAAAGAATATATGCTCAATATATATATGCTAGATGTGAATGAACATTAAAACTTTGTTGTCTGATGACTATAACAGATTGTGTCTGGTTTTAAGCTAACCAGTCTCTATTGGTCCTCAAATATAAATAAAATGAAATAAACTGACCAGGGACAGCTACATCTGTTTACCCTGAAAACAATTTTCTCTTTCTCTTTCTCTTTCTCTTTCTCTTTCTCTTTCTCTTTCTCTTTCTCTCTTTCCACACTGTTTTTCTTCTCCCTTCTCCCTTTGTGCCCCATGTGCTTTTAAATAATTCTCACCAAGTGCATCCAATTATCCCATTAAACCCATCAGACAACAGGCAATTACATCCTGTAGAGGCTCTACCAACATGGCCTTGACTTCAGCCTCCTTTCCCAACATGGAGTGCACCATCCTCAACCCCCAGGGTCCCAGAGCCTCCCACTTCACCTCTGGGAATGTACACTCCATCACAATATACATTACACAGGCCTATATACTTGTATTAACTGATTTAAATCAACATACTGTGAATTTTATGTATACACAAGTCTATGTATCTATTTAAAGTTGAGCTATTATTATTTGTTTTGCAGGAGAACAAAATCAGTGTGTTTTATTTTAAACTAACTCATTATTAAGTGCCCAGAGTTGCTGGTGTTATAAGTATTCTGTCATGAGTGACTAAAATGGAAACAAACATTTTCCATCTGTTTTAATTTTTTCCCCCAACATGCTATTGGGTTTTATCACTGTCCACTCTTTTGATTAGAGTGTGCAAAACTACAAAGAGGTTTGATGTGGTCAGAGAGGGCTACCTCATTATACAACCACATCTACATATATCTTATGCATTATGCCTAAATATAGCAGCTTCCCAGAAAGCTTCAATTTTACAGGTCATCTTAAATCACCAATCACCAATTTCTATAGCCCTGTAGCACTTGTCAAATTAAGGGAATCCTTCAGGACTGAAGGGTATTTAGATTATCCCTAATGATCTCTTAATTATGGAATTAAGCAAAACATCTGCTTAACTGATCTGAATGAAGTGTTTCCAAATCTGTATAAATTGATTATTTAGGGGTGACCCACAACAACTGCTGGATAAGGGGACCAGGATCTTTCCTGAGCTCTGGTACCTTAACATTAAACCATCAGTAGCTGAGCTTACTAAACTATATTTACTGCATCCCTTTTATGTATCTATTAAAGTGTTATGAGAACAGTAAAAAGCGTTTTTACAGCAGGGGAGTTTGAAGGGGGGTGGTTTGTGAACAGCTGTCACTGCGGGGATGGTAAGTAACAACTCACGAATGCTGGAATTCCAAGGGTCTCCTCTAATTGTGTCACAGTTTCCTAATCAAATTAACCATAGTATTTAGCAATGTGTACCGCTGATTGATTAATGGAACCGGTGCGCACAGCTGTGTAGGCTTCGATAAAGCAGGGAAGGAAGGTGAAACACATGGGTTTCAGCGATTACGACTTTTTAGGAAGAAAACCTGTGGTCTGGTGGAGATATGATCTTGAAAGGACAGTGTTAGATGCATCAGTCTCTGGCACACTAGTCCGGAGACCATATGGAACTACACTGGGAAGTTCCAACACTACAGCGTTGAAGAAAATGGTAAGTGTGAAAGATAAGGTGAGGCATGTTATCTCAAAGCCTCCATCAGACTCATAAATACCTTGTTTTCCATGGCCATGTAGTGTTATGGTACAAATAGATATGAGAGAGAGCTTTTATCCTCTGCTGGTGGTATAAAATCAGACATGCACTGCTCCAGCAACATGCCCAAGCCTGTGCAACATGAGAAAAAACGAAATGTCTCTTTCCTTCATCCCCCGCTGTGACTGGTTAGAAAGACGCTGCAGTAAATTAACTAGCAGGGAGGGCTGATTTGGAGGTTTTAATTGTGTGGTCTGTGTATGGACTGAACTGAGCTGCTTTCCCCCTGCAGCAGGCAGAAGAACTCCTACTGGAAATCTTCATTGCGATTCCCATCCCAAGGAGGTTTAAAAGAGTGCTTTGGCAGGACCGAGAAAGAATAGGAAATGTGGAGTCCTGATTGACTGATTAATAAGTCAGTATCTGCTTCAGTCAGAGAGAGAGAGAGAGAGGGAGGGAGGAATAAAAAAACAGTGTACTTGATTCTCTTCTTGAACTTGAATGTCTTGTCATTCAAATCATAGTTTCCTGATGCCCAGTTTGACTGTGATTGGTTGTTAAGGGCCTCTTTCTGCTGTGAAGGAGACTTTTAAATCTTATTTGGTCTCTCCTGGTTCGTACTGAAAGTATTTTACTCCTTTACTTAAACTGGGACTGTTTTTTTTTTTCATTCTGATGACTAAGTCTATTTGTATGTCTTTAAGCTTCTCTCAAGTGACAGATGTTTAAATTGACTATTTAATATCAACTTTCCTACATTATAACTCTTAAAAATAAAATAATCTGAAGTCCTTTATGAGCTTGAACAGAAAATTGACTGTTATGTATTATGCACATTAATGAAGAAAATTCTGTAATGATTTGTGATCTTAAACTGACAGTTGATTATTGTAACAATTCAGTTAGACTTAAAAATCATAAAATTAGACTTTTACATATAGGTTTTATCAAATAGGCATTCAATGTATTTCAGCAGTGACACGTTGAATATATACAGCTCTGGATAAAATTAAGAGACCACTTAATTGATTTCTGAACTTGGAGTGGTCTCTTAATTTTTTCTAGAGCTGTATATTGAATACTTGAATGTTTTCACCAAATCATAACATTTCTGGAATAATTAAATAAACCAACTGCCTTATATTTATCTTAGTTTTTAAGGCTATGTATTATAATACAAATGGGGGCAAGAATTCATTAAAACCAAGCCCTTTAAACCCCTCTGCATGTTGATAAACAGGCAGTTTCAATGATTTTGTGTATAGTCGACAACATTTTAGAGATGTGTTTTATGCGGAAATATGTCCTTCAGCCTCAAAACCCTTTCACAATCGATATTCACAATTGTCTAGTCTCGTTTATCCCAGTCTTCACCGCTTATTGAGAAGGGGCCTATATTTGGTGAATGGTAAACAAGTACCAATCAGCCCAAAGATGTCAGGAAGAGGCTAGTCAAAAGGCAGTGATAAATGAGACCCCGCATTTCGAAGATGACGAAGATGTGCTTGCTCTTTAAAATCCCCAAATTAAAAAAGACCAAGCTTTTTCTTAACATTTGCACAAGTGACATCTAGTTCTGTGAAAACATGATGGATGATGATGGAAACTACATTATCTTTAGACTACAGATCCAAGCTCATAAATCACTTCGCAATTCTTTAAATATGATTAAGTATAAGAGAGGGTGTGTGACATTGTTCAGATCCTGCAGTGGGTGGTATTGACTGAACATCAATTTGATCTTGTATTTACTGGATGCCTAATCTATAGCTGGGGAGGAGTTTCTGTTCCCATTCAACATGTCAGTCCTCAATAAATCAATCAGGAGCAACAGCCTACTTTCTTCCACCTGTCATTGCGTACACAATGGTCGAACACATCTCCAGTGTGCAGCAGTGAAGTCATGCAAAAGTACATGTTTTGTTGTGTGGAAAAAGCAGTATGTCAGATGTCTTAAGTTAAGCATGTCTAGTTTAAATTGTGGGTATGGAACTCAAACATACCTCTGCTTTACACCATCAGCTTTGTGATTTAAATCGATGGCTTTCGTCTACAACAACATGATGTACATATATCCCTCCTGTGCCTGTGATAGCTCCGGCTTGTGGAGTAGGTGCTTAATCCTAACATGGATGTCTCCATTTTCTCCAGATGGTGAAGTCATGTGTTCTGGACATATGCTCCAAAATTTCCACAAATCAAATCCCAGTGGCATCCATTAAATTCTAACAATCGGCTTCACAATTCCTGCAAACTAGAAATTCCTAAAAAGGCCTGATTAATGTGTTTAATCTCATTATACCATCGCTACAAATCCTAACGAGGGTTATGAACCAGAAAACCGACGACACGTTTGCTTTCTAAAATGTTCAAAGAGCACTTATTTGCATTACCTCCTGTTGTTAGCTAATAACTTTCCCAAGTCAATTAGATGCTGTTTCTCTCTATAACATGACAATTTACACCGACGTCCAATTTGTTTGCTTCAGAATGGATCCAAACAGACTTTTAAATGTATTAATTCATCTATATGGAATGCAAATTCAAAGTCAACAGCATAGCAGAGACTCTGATGCATCAGAAACAACTTGCTTTTCATTTTTCTATTTCTTTGTAAATTAATGTATCTATTTTTGTTTTAGAAAGCGGGGGAAAGACTTGTACTTCTTCTCAGTGCAAAAGGATATACTGTTTATGCAGGTCTGTAGCCAACCTTAGTCCTGTAGGCATTGTAGGTCCTTTCTAATCATGATCATATTGTATATTGAGGTTAAATGATGATGAATAACAATCTATAAATGCATTATGATTTTATTTAGAAGCCCTTTGTAAATACAACCATTGATCTGATAGTTTTGAGAACAAGGAAAAGGAAAAGTGAGAGTACAGGAAAGCCGACCTGTTAAATGTTTGACACAACTGTGGTTCAGTTATTCAATCACATGTAATCACTTAAAGGTATACAAATGGCAATGTAAATATAAAAATAACGTTGGAATATTTGTATATCTATGAGTGAAAATAAAACGTAATAAAATGCAACAAATCAAATTCCTATCAGCTTATCTCATAGTCCGCTAATGTTTACCAGATTACAAAGAATTTATGCAGGCATTAAGCATACCTTACTCTTAAGTGATACTAAGTACATACAGTACTTAGCAAATACATTACAGACAGGTTACATGGCAAGTGCACGTACAGTGAGGGAAAAAAGTATTTGACAAATAAATGATCAGTCTATAATTTTAATGGTAGGTGTATTTTAACAGTGAGAGACAGAATAACAACAAAAAAATACAGAAAAACGTATTTCAAAAAAGTTATAAATTGATTTGCATGTTAATGAGGGAAATAAGTATTTGATCCCCTATCAATCAGCAAGATTTCTGGCTCCCAGGTGTCTTTTATACAGGTAACGAGCTGAGATTAGGAGCACTCTCTTAAAGGGAGTGCTCCTAATCTCAGCTCGTTACCTGTATAAAAGACACCTGTCCACAGAAGCAATCAATCAGTCAGATTCCAAACTCTCCAGCATGGCCAAGACCAAAGAGCTGTCCAAGGAAGTCAGGGACAAGATTGTAGACCTACACAAAGCTGGAATGGGCTACAAGACCATCGCCAAGCAGCTTGGTGAGAAGGTGACAACAGTTGGTGCGATTATTCGCAAATTGAAGAAACACAAAATAACTGTCAGTCTCCCTCGGTCTGGGGCTCCATGCAAGATCTCACCTCGTGGAGTTTCAATGATCATGAGAACGGTGAGGAATCAGCCCAGAACTACACGGGAGGATCTTGTTAATGATCTCAAGGCAGCTGGGACCATAGTCACCAAGAAAACAATTGGTAACACACTACGCCGTGAAGGACTGAAATCCTGCAGCGCCCACAAGGTCCCCCTGCTCAAGAAAGCACATGTACAGGCCTGTCTGAAGTTTGCCAATGAACATCTGAATGATTCAGAGGAGAACTGGGTGAAAGTGTTGTGGTCACATGAGACCAAAATTGAGCTCTTTGGTATCATCTCAACTCGCAGTGTTTGGAGGAGAAGGAATGACCCCAAGAACACCATCCCCACCGTCAAACATGGAGGTGGAAACATTATGCTTTGGGGGTGTTTTTCTGCTAAGGGGACAGGACAACTGCACCGCATCAAAGGGACGATGGACGGGGCCATGTACCGTCAAATCTTGGGTGAGAACCTCCTTCCCTCAGCCAGGGCATTGAAAATGGGTCGTGGATGGGTATTCCAGCATGCCAAGGCAACAAAGGAGTGGCTCAAGAAGAAGCACATTAAGGTCCTGGAGTGGCCTAGCCAGTCTCCAGACCTTAATCCCATAGAAAATCTGTGGAGGGAGCTGAAGGTTCAAGTTGCCAAACGTCAGCCTCGAAACCTTAACGACTTGGAGAGGATCTGCAAAGAGGAGTGGGACAAAATCCCTCCTGAGATGTGTGCAAACCTGGTGGCCAACTACAAGAAACGTCTGACCTCTGTGATTGCCAACATGGGTTTTGCCACCAAGTACTAAGTTGAAGGGGTCAAATACTTATTTCCCTCATTAACATGCAAATCAATGTATAACTTTTTTGAAATGCATTTTTCTGAATTTTGTTGTTGTTATTCTGTCTCTCACTGTTAAAATACACCTACCATTAAAATTATAGACTGATCATTTCTTTATCAATGGGCAAACGTACAAAATCAGCAGGGGATCAAATACTTTTTTCCCCCACTGTATATGTATAATATGATTGCTTTAGTTTGTGCCAGTTAAATAACTATTATTATCACTAGCCTATTATGAGTATTTATACTCCTATAAACTGTTTATAAACCGGTATTCATTAATTGTATTATAAAATTACCACCTGCCGAAAGCTTCGATACAATACTTTGATTTTGATTGTGCGTGTAATTGGGTCAACACATTGTTTTCAGAATGGCTTTCTTCATTCATTTATTCATTCATTTGTCTAAATTCTTATTTATTACTATTATTATCAGGCCAGAAATGAAGAAATTGTACAGTTCCTTGAAATATAGTAGATATTGCATCCTGTGCATCTAAAATATGCTAGATTACTTTGAGATTTGGCTTTCAGTAGAATGAAAATGTCTCTGGGTTTGGGAATAACACAACAAACCTTTCATCTTATTGTGAACACGAAGTAAAACCTGGATTAATGCTATTCTTGCAAAAACCCGTGAGTGAGGCACCATCAGACACTTGCAGATAAAAAATTAATTCAATTGTAAATTACATTTGAAGAAAAAAGCTGACAAGAAGATGGGGGGGTTGTTTTTATAGCCCTGAAACTGATTTCTATTGCAAGGGCTTACGAACTAAAATGAAAGCTTTGTGATGAGCCAGATGTTACCACTACCACAATGCCTCTGTGCAGAGTCTTTGTGCAGCAAAGGCAAAAAGTATAAAAATAATTAATTTTCATGCATATTTTATTTTTGTCATTTTGTTTTTGTAAGCTTTTTATTCTGCATATTTCGGTTTAAGCGTACAAGAGCACAAATCACTGTTGATTGACATGTATAGTTAACTAATTTACAATCACCAGGAAACATTAACTAACATAATTGGTTGATTAACCTTCATCCATCTTACATGTACTGTACTCCAACTTTCATCTAAAAGATTATTCAAATGGAGATGAGGAATAGCCTGCAGACCAGTGGGTTCACAAGGGGTCACCTTATAAAAGAAAGTCAGGGAGGTGAGATAAGAGGAGAAAATGGAAAGTCTAAGGTGACTAATATGTTTTAAATATATCCTCGATGTGTGCATTTTTTTAGAAGGTACCCTTGCCATTGACAATGAGTGGGCAGGGCAACTTGCTTCAGCTTGTGGACAGATGTTTGTATTCTACCCACTGAAAATAAATTAAAAAGTCTTAAAGTGTCCTTGTTCACAGTTTGGAAAAAAAGTTAAAAAACTTAAATATGTTTTTTTTTCTCAAATCTCTCCTACGAATTGCACCTGTGTTCCTGGAATAAATACACTGATAACTATATTGGTAGTGATATGGGCTATATGTATATTTGTACTTAATCCATCTTGAAATATATTAAAAATAAAATCTCATCCACCTGCCTTCTAAAAGCCTTTGTGGATTAAGAGTAAATCTTACACATACTAAGGTAATATATTCCACATTACCTTAAATCTCTTTCCATTTCCACCCTCGTTCAATGCATTTCCTGATCCCTAACGCTAATGGAAATGCACACAAGATTTCTGCAAGTCGCAGAATACCTTTTAATCCCACAAGCAATTAAGGTTAAGGTTGGGTTGGTTTTAGGGTCAGGCTAAGTAATCATATCAATTGACTTTTCCAATGTGCTGATGAAGTACTGCAAGCCCCAGAAATCAGCACAAGCTTAAACAAAGTACTATTAGACTTAAAAGTAAAGTATAGAGCATATATATATATATATATATATATATATATATATATATATATATATACACTGAGGGGAAAAAAGTATTTGATCCCCTGCTGATTTTGTACGTTTGCCCACTGACAAAGAAATGATCAGTCTATAATTTTAATGGTAGGTGTATTTTAACAGTGAGAGACAGAATAACAACAAAACAAATCCAGAAAAACGCATTTCAAAAAAGTTATAAATTGATTTGCATGTTAATATGGGAAATAAGTATTTGACCCCTTCGACTTAGTACTTGGTGGCAAAACCCTTGTTGGCAATCACAGAGGTCAGACGTTTCTTGTAGTTGGCCACCAGGTTTGCACACATCTCAGGAGGGATTCTGTCCCACTCCTCTTTGCAGATCCTTTCCAAGTCATTAAGGTTTCGAGGCTGACGTTTGGCAACTCGAACCTTCAGCTCCCTCCACAGATTTTCTATGGGATTAAGGTCTGAAGACTGGCTAGGCCACTCCAGGACCTTAATGTGCTTCTTCTTGAGCCAATCCTTTGTTGCCTTGGCTGTGTGTTTTGGGTCATCGTCATGCTGGAATACCCATCCACGACCCATTTTCAATGCCCTGGCTGAGGGAAGGAGGTTCTCACCCAAGATTTGACGGTACATGTCCCCGTCCATCGTCCCTTTGATGCGGTGCAGATGTCCTGTCCCCTTAGCAGAAAAACACCCCCAAAGCATAATGTTTCCACCTCCACCTTTTTGACGGTGGGGATGGTGTTCTTGGGGTCATTCCTCCTCCTCCAAACACGGCGAGTTGAGTTGATGCCAAAGAGCTCGATTTTGGTCTCATCTGACCACAACACTTTCACCCAGTTCTCTGAATCATTCAGATGTTCATTGGCAAACTTCAGACGGGCCTGTACATGTGCTTTCTTGAGCAGGGGGGCCTTGCGGGCGCTACAGGATTTCAGTCCTTCACGGCGTAGTGTGTTACCAATTGTTTTCTTGGTGACTATGGTCCCAGCTGCCTTGAGATCATTAACAAGATCCTCCCGTGTAGTTCTGAGCTGATTCCTCACGGTTCTCATGATCATTGAAACTCCACGAGGTGAGATCTTGCATGGAGCCCCAGACCGAGGAAGACTGACAGTTATTTTGTGTTTCTTCCATTTGCGAATAATCGCACCAACTGTAGTCACCTTCTCACCAAGCTGCTTGGCGATGGTCTTGTAGCCCATTCCAGCCTTGTGTAGGTCTACAATCTTGTCCCTGACTTCCTTGGACAGCTCTTTGGTCTTGGCCATGCTGGAGAGTTTGGAATCTGATTGATTGATTGCTTCTGTGGACAGGTGTCTTTTATACAGTTAACGAGCTGAGATTAGGAGCTCTCCCTTTAAGAGAGTGCTCCTAATCTCAGCTTGTTACCTGTATAAAAGACACCTGGGAGCCAGAAATCTTGCTGATTGATAGGGGATCAAATACTTATTTCCCTCATTAACATGCAAATCAATGTGTAACTTTTTTGAAATGCGTTTTTCAGGATTTTTTTGCTGTTATTCTGTCTATCACTGTTAAAATACCTACCATTAAAATTATAGACTGATCATTTCTTTATCAGTGGGCAAACGTACAAAATCAGCAGGGGATCAAATACTTTTTTCCCTCACTGTATACATACATATATATATATATACATACAAATATATATATACACCAATATATATTTTAATTTAAATACTAATACTTTAAATATTATGGATTCCAGTTATTACAGTATTGTGAGAATGTTACTGGTAAATTAATAGATAGTCATGTAGGATGAAGTCCACATAATTATTTTGAAGAGAAGCAAGGAATTTCTTACACACTGACTAACTGGCACTCGCCAAAAATGACTACATAATCAAACTTGCCCAGTTTCTTGAATTTTTTGACTGTTCACTGAGGAGAACTCTTAAGGCCTTTGCACAACTGGATCCGATGATGCATCCGATTTTTACGTGCGTGAAAAGAGAAAAAATGAGTGTGTGCAATCTTCTCACCTTGCAAGTGAGTCCGTAATTGTCGCACGACAGTGATGCGTCAAATTTAGAATTGAAAATTAGTTTAATTCAATACGAATTTACATGCGTTAAAAATGATATTAACATTTTTTTTCTTTACATATCATTGTAGTTGTGGAGATAAAGAAACTGGCATAGATTGCGAGACACACACCAACACAAGAAGGGGAAAGGCTGTGTATCGTACCTGGTGCAGTTTTAACGGATCCAATGTGCTATATCTTTGACTAATAACTATTCGGATGACGGACTACAAATGACGTATCAGATCCAGTGTGCAACAGTCTTCACACTCAAGAAAAGAATCGGAACACTTTGTATACAGACAATTCTCACAATGCCTATTTTAACTTCTTAGGAAATTTGGAGGTAGAGATTTATCCTCCCTAAAATAAAAAGCCTCCACTTACCAATACAGTACATTAATTGTTGTTTAAAATTGCTTTTGATAGATGTGTTTTAAATCTGTGTAGAAGTGCTCCTGATTGTTCTGCTAAAGTGATTTGGGGATAGCATGTACCTATTTAGAGTGAATGCAGTCAGACAGAGGTTTAAGATCATTATCACAGGCAAGAGTCCAAGCGCCAAAGTGGCACAGCCCCAAACAAACAGCAAGCCAAAGATGTGTGCAGTCTTGAGATTCAAGGGATGATGTCTTCATAACAGGCTCATATATACAATAAACTCTGCTATATATACAACTGCTCACTTGCAAGTGGTATTAAAATGTTTTACATTGTCGGGTCTGATGTAGAATATTGGTAAAACAGATTTAATGAAATACAAACAAGAAAAACAGCGTTGTGGGACATCTTCAAAGTTTAGTAGTGGTAAATACTTTTAATTCAAAGTCGATTTCTCTGTTTATCAGTGTAGGTGTATGGTGCTGCATAAGGGGGAAAAATACTTGTGGGTGGCCTCTGTGCTAAATTAAGACCCTGCAGCCACATTTCTGATATTTTACAGGATTTAAAGTGCATAACTTTGGTGTGCTGATGAGTCAGTTTGGGGCCTTTTTGTACATCAAACAATTCTGAAGCTAGACAATGGTGCATTATTATATCATGCAGTACCAGAGCTTTGGGAGAGAACTGAGACAGATGGTTAGCTTGAAATACCAGATAGCTGTGAGATATAATGGGGGATGTTCTGCACCTCAGGAATGACAGTTTATGAGAAAATAAAACCCATAATGCCCTGGCCACTGATAGCAAAAGGTCTATAATACCAGTCTCTTCTGAAATGAAAATGATGATCTGGCAAGTGTGTTGTTGTTTTTCCTTTGGTATTAACTGCAATATTGTTTAAAATTAAAAAAAAAGTAGTGATTGCATTGGTTTGCTCCAGTCCTATAAGCGCAGTTATTTCCTGCTTTGGGAACCAGAGTCTGTTTATAGCTGCCTGGACAAGTAGAGCTCAAAGCAAAGCAAGTTCTTGAGATTGCATCCTAGAAGTATCCCACAACAATACTGCTGATATTGAGATGCACTTATATATCATCCTAATAGTTGACTTGGTTATATAAAAAAGAACTTATTAATTTTTACCTCTGGCTGAAAATTGTATTTCATCCTCTGTTCCGCATTTATAAACTTTGGCTTCACTGTAAGATGAAGGAAATAGATGGCCTTTGTTTTACAAAATGTATATTTTTACTTCTCCATTCATGAATCATGTTAGGCTACTGACCTTGTGTTTGAGTCTAGGTTTACAATTCAGAGTAGGTCTTCTGTCTACTTTTTAGGTCACATTAAGTACGACGATAACATGCAGTATTTATTACAACGAACTAAGAAAAATATAAACGTATGTTTAAAGTCTAACTGAGCTGTTTTGAAAATATCGATGTGAGTGTGAATATTTAGGGAAAAACACAGGTGTTCGTGTGGAGAAAATGTTCCGACTGTGTGCACATAGCAGATTCATAGTGTATGTAGGTCAATGGTTTTTAAATGACTATTTTATATCATTTTAATTTCCCTGCCATCCACTTGTTTCTTGTTTAAAACTGTTATGTGGCTGTTCAAATAATTAACTATTTTACAGCAAGGACTACACTGCTGATTAAAACACTACAGTTCCCAGAAGCCCATGCACCACAGTTCCACCAAGGACCCATTTTTCTTTGCCTCATACCACTCATACCACCTCATACCACAAGAAATTGATAAAACAATCAGCTAATGAGGTGATTTTAATTGCAAGTGAATATGTGAGCTGAGCACTACCTGGCTCTGTTATGGAGGATGAACCTGACTATTGATTAACAACAATGGACTCTTGTTTAGTATTTTGTGAGAAGTGACCTGCTAAACTTAGCTTGTGCTGAGCTACCATGTTTATAGATAGGGACGAGAGCAAACTCTTCAGTCAGAGCTTGAACAAGACCTAAGGATGTAATGTTTTTTTTTTCAGTAGATGTGAACACCCTGACTTCTTACCAGGAGAAGTCTTAACCTCAATGTTGTTGTAGAACAAAAAAACATCTGTGGAGTGAAACTGCAGTGTTTTATCGAATTTTATGTTCAACAACCTTGCCTAACAAATCCCTTTGCAACAGACACCTCCCCACCCCCCATCAACTATAACCCCCCGCATCCATGTTACTACAGATAACCAGATATCTATATAGAGTTACTAGATACAGTTTTTGACCAGTCACTTGTACCCCAAGATTACAGCTTATATATTTTAATATAATGTATATCCGTATGCTTGTTGTTAAGCAGTTTTATTGCTAAAAAAAGAAAATAAATGTTTAGCCACCTGATTAAAAGTGTTTAAATTATACCCACTTACTCAGTACAACGTTGATGTTTGATGAACTTGTTTGTACCTTTGGCTTGGCAATACCAGTGGGTCCCGCTGAAGGCAGGGTGAATTAGTAATTGAGGTTGACATCTTTCTAGTGTTTGTCAAATTGTTGACAAGGGCACCCACAGATACATTATTTATCATCCAAGAAATAAACAAGCCTACATAGATTTGAATTAATTGAAATATCCTTTGATTCTAAAGGGTCAAGCAGAAACTGATGATTAAAGGGGAATTTGTGTGGGCCATATTAAACAGCTTTTAACAAACACGAGAGTCCTGGATTGTGGTGATATTTTCTGAGATCTGTGAACTGCGTTTCGCTGTGCACATACTAAATGTGGGACAACAAAAACATATTTCACCTTTCATTTACAAAAGACACTGTGATTAAATTTGCATGACTTTTTGTTATTGTACCCTCCAGTGATGTATTATTCTCTCTTAACATGTCACAGGAAAAAAAAAGTATTGATTTAAAAGTGTTAACAAAGGATATGTTAATTAATACACAGCTGATGAAAAAAAATCATGTCATGTTGACGTAATCAGTGATAACACGTATCTCATTAGAGGTCAAATGTTTTTTCAAACCCTGAAATGTGATTATTTTTGTTTACATTCACATTTGCATATATATAAATAAATATTGACATATGAAGTTGTCTCAGCCCAGTATTTAGTGCATGTTTTTCACATTTGAATCATTCATGTGATTTCAATTGGCACCCTTTTGGTTTGAGTAATGTTTTGTGAAAAGTCGTCCAATTCATAAGTCAGAGAATTTTATAAAATGTAGGATTACTTTTTTAAGTCCCTGTGTCGCCATGGAGGAATTGCCACTCCCAGAATGGGGCAGATAAGGGGAGATGGAAAAGAAGAGAGGAGAATTCAGGAAAATATCCATCTGTTTGTTTTGTCTGCATCAGTGTGACTTTAATGTGATCTGTAATCGCCTGTATTTTAATTGTTTGTAATATAACAATTTAAACATAATGAAGTACTCTCCGTGTGGCTGCTCTCTTCCCACAACACTGCTCATCCCAATTCCCCTCAGTAGCACCCCCACTGGGGCTACGCAAATACTCATTATAGTGAGCAAATTTAAGATAAAGAGTTTGTTAACCTTTGATTGGCACTTTGTGGAAATCAATGTTTTTTCTTGGTCATCATTCAGTTTGGCTGGTGGTTGAAACATTGCCTATAATATTTGTTTGTTGTCCATATACATGTGGTAATATAGTGTACAGTGAGGGAAAAAAGTATTTGATCCCCTGCTGATTTTGTACGTTTGCCCACTGACAAAGAAATGATCAGTCTATAATTTTAATGGTAGGTGTATTTTAACAGTGAGAGACAGAATAACAACAAAAAAATCGATAAATTGATTTGCATGTTAATGAGGGAAATAAGTATATGACCCCTTTGACTTAGTACTTCGTGGCAAATCCCTTGTTGGCAATCACAGAGGTCAGACGTTTCTTGTAGTTGGCCACCAGGTTTGCACACATCTCAGGAGGGATTTTGTTCCACTCCTCTTTGCAGATCTTTTCCAAGTCATTAAGGTTTCGAGGCTGACGTTTGGCAACTCGAACCTTCAGCTCCCTCCACAGAATTTCTATGGGATTAAGGTCTGGAGACTGGCTAGGCCACTCCAGGACCTTAATGTGCTTCTTCTTGAGCCACTCCTTTGTTGCCTTGGCTGTGTGTTTTGGGTCATTGTCATGCTGGAATACCATCCACGACCCATTTTCAATGCCCTGGCTGAGGTAAGGAGGTTCTCACCCAAGATTTGATGGTACATGTCCCCGTCCATCGTCCCTTTGATGCGGTGCAGATGTCCTGTCCCCTTAGCAGCAAAGCATAATGTTTCCACCTCCATGTTTGACGGTGGGGATGGTGTTCTTGGGGTTTGAGTTGATGCCAAAGAGCTCGATTTTGGTCTCATCTGACCACAACACTTTCACCCAGTTCTCTGAATCATTCAGATGTTCATTGGCAAACTTCAGACAGGCCTGTACATGTGCTTTCTTGAGCAGGGGGACCTTGTGGGCGCTGCAGGATTTCAGTCCTTCACAGCGTAGTGTGTTACCAATTGTTTTCTTGGTGACTATGGTCCCAGCTGCCTTGAGATCATTAACAAGATCCTCCCGTGTAGTTCTGGGCTGATTCCTCACCGTTCTCATGATCATTGAAACTCCACGAGGTGAGATCTTGCATGGAGCCCCAGACCGAGGGAGACTGACAGTTATTTTGTGTTTCTTCCATTTGTGAATAATCGCACCAACTGTTGTCACCTTCTCACCAAGCTTCTTGAAGATGGCCTCGTAGCCCATTCCAGCCTTGTGTAGGTCTACAATCTTGTCCCTGAGATCCTTGGACAGCTCTTTGGTCTTGGCCATGGTGGAGAGTTTGGAATCTGATTGATTGATTGCCTCTGTGGACAGGTGTCTTTTATACAGGTAACGAGCTGAGATTAGGAGCACTCCCTTTAAGAGAGTGCTCCTAATCTCAGGTCGTTACCTGTATAAAAGACACATGGGAGCCAGAAATCTTGTTGATTGATAGGGGATCAAATACGTATTTCCCTGATTAACATGCAAATCAATTTATAACTTTTTTGAAATGTGTTTTTCTGGATTTGTTTGTTGTTATTCTGTCTCTCACTGTTAAAATACACCTACCATTAAAATTATAGACTGATCATTTCTTTGTCAGTGGGCAAACGTACAAAATCAGCAGGGGATCAAATACTTTTTTCCCTCACTGTATTTAAGCATCCCAAATCTTATTCTTACATTACCTAACTACACACAAATTCACCACCTTCAAGGAATCCAGGGCTTACAAAAAAAACATGATGGACACAGCAGGTCTGTCCATTCTTTCATTATATGTTAATCTGGTTGCAGGCTGCAGCAATAAGAATCATTAATACATTTAAACCACTAAGTTTGATGTGTTATCAAAGATCAAATTCGTTTTTCAATCACCCTGCTTGTGTGGCACATCTAATTTATACCATGCTATTCACATGCAAGCTGCATCTGCTACTTATTAGCCTTTCCACTCCTCTCTATTGCTATGTCCCACATTGCAAAGGGAAAGACATCTCTCTCTCTTTATAAGATAAAGATGTTACATCTGGGAAACAGAGCAAATTTTATCTTCACAATGGGTTTCTGCTAATGAATACAAATTTGCACCAACGCTGCATTTCTCCCAAGGGCTAAGAAATACTATCCTGTCTTGGTTACACCAAGTCGCTGCTCTTGCACAGTGATTATTCGCAATGTGCAGCTGTCACATTATCTTTCGAGCATGACTCAAGTGGACGATAACCTCCAGAATGACATATATCTAATTTATATTTAGATCTCCATTAGCATTTTAAACACTCGAAATGTGAGATCAGGGTATTTTATTTTGTCTCCTATCCTCCTATGTGGTAACTGCCGCTTACTCACCAAGAACACAAACACAATAAAAGAAATTCATAAAGCAAAATTGATAACGATCAGATCACAATCATTTCTCTCATCTGCATCTTCAATCTCTCATCAGCATCTTTACAGTAACTACTTCTGTAGTTAGTCACACTAGAAGTTCTCTGTTGCTAGGATCATGACATTTCAATTTGTTTTTGAATAATCTCCAATGCAGGGGGAGAAGATGCATTTCAATTTAGGAAGGACACACAAAATCCAGGTAAAACTGCACATTTTTAAACCCATTATAAGCCTCGTAGAACATATCTACCAGTAAATGTTTAATTCATTCGCACTCCATGTTTATCTTCCCTGCTCACTTGCTGTAATGAGCTCAACACACGGAAGAGCTTCAGAAAAAAGAAAAAAAAAATGTTTACTGCAATACTATCACCTTATTATTAAAAATGTCACTGAACCCCCATAGCTGACAGATTGTGGGTGATGTCCTCTCGAGATATTTACAGTTTGCAAACAGGTGCACTGTGACGGGAAACCTGTGTGAGTCCTCAGTGAAGTCAGGAGTGAAAGCTGCTCATCAATTGCCTGTGGCGGCCCTACATTGTCATTGACTGGGCCATGGTCCAAAAGTCATTTGTGTCAGAGGAGAACCTGATTTGCAAAACATGATTGTCAGAGACCCTGTTTAACAGGGGCATAAGCGTCTGCGGTGCTACAAATCACAGAGACAGATCTGCCTCAAACTGCGGACAGCCTAGAGTGTACTCAGTGTGACAAGGGATCAGCAATAACATGGGTCTGCTTTGACTTTGTCTCTCTGAGTGGTCTGCAGACAGACAGGAATCACAGCAGATGTTCATTAAAATCATCTTAAGAAGAAAGCATCTTTTTTTCCCCGCAAGTGAACCTGACTTCCATTTCTTCCTTAAGAGTGTCAGGAAAAGTGATACAAAACACATTCTTAATTAGACAACTATTGTGTGCCAACAGCCAATCAGCTTCCAGATCTAGCAGGCATTATTTTGTAATAGAATAAAACAAATAAATCAATATACGCATATACTGTTTTAGCAAAAGATACACCAACCACTGTGTAAGAGCAGCAACTGTACTTTCTGACGCTGGTCTGGAGAAAAGGGAAATCATGTTTGTGACAGGACACTGCAATGCAAGCTCAATTCACAGCTACTGGACAACAAATCCACAATTGGTCCACAGTTTTACTTTCGGGAGGATCCAAAAGTCACTCAAAACCTACCAGTCAAACTGCAGCACTGTTTCAGCTCCAGCCAATCCACTTCCTGCCAGCTTCAATGATGCCCCGCATCCACCAACAAGTTCCCATGGAATAGTCTGTGTTGTACAATGTATTATGCTTTGAATTGCTTTGTATTGAGCTTATTTTGTAAATCGAACTGGATAAGGGCGTATGCAAATAAATGAAAATAATAATAATAATAATAATAATAATAATAATAATAATAATAATAATAATACAGTTCAGTAACGTTGGTTACTTTCTCTGGCAAAGTCCAGATCAAGTATAAGAAAGACTAACACAATTGTAATTAAAATGAATAAGGATATATTTTAGTTCAATAAAAATAAAGTGTGTGTGTGTTCTGAACGTGTGTGTCATTTTTTCATTTGAATTGCATTGGGAACTATTTTTCTCAGCGGAAGGTTACTGAACAAAATATCAGAATATTAAGGTAAATATAGGTTTTTAATTGTATTAAATTAAAAAACAAACACATAAATAATGTTCTAATACCAAAAGAGCCCTGCATCAACAGGATCTTAAATAGAATATTAATCTTTGGAATGGTAAACCCTGCAGTGCACAGCCCTCAATAACTGATATAAATAGTATAAGATCCCAGGACATTTTACACAGCTACCAGTTTCTTTGTTTAAACGTTTTATAGGTAAATATGGGTCATCTTACCTACTGTAAAGAGTTTTTTTCATCTCCAACAGTATGCAAAGGTACAAATCCACAAATGTAGCTCTTAAAAACGCATTACTCTATGTGACAATACAAACAATCTGTTAATAGTTTTCAGTGGGAGTGCCAGTAAGCAATATTTTCCGTGCCATCTGTGTGGAAGCATCAGTTAATGTGTTCTTCATGAAACTATATTTATACACTGATGGAGAGAAAAAAAAAAGATACCTATGGACGAATTGGTCAAGTGCCACACTTTCTCAGTACCTTACGGACAATAAAGAGTGAAATGCATACCAGTAATTACTTTGAAAATAGCAGTCTTCCCATGAATCTGTGCAAGAAGCTGTACTTTCTCTTCAAATACTAATTTGTACGCAAAATGCCTGTTGAACTCTATTTTTAACATAATAGCATGTAAAAGCATTGATTAGGTTTTCACAGCTGCAGGATAATGGAGGCTATTGCTGTAGCCTGGTGCTGCATCCTGTTTCTGATTGCATTGTTTGAAGCACAGGCTGCCCCAAGGCAGGCAGGCAGCGGTTTCAAACACAAGCTTCGGGTCCACACAGGCGGCTGAACGTGAGTTTAACTTAGGATCTTCTTTATATTTGCTTTTAATTACCTCTACAGACTCTTTCCTCTCAGGTTATCTTTCATACATAATCACCTGCAGCAGCACCAGCTGGGAGCTACACTCCCGTGGTGGCAGGGCGTCATCCGAGCACGAGACATTTGAAAAGACTGGCCTTTTTCATCAAGAGGGTGGCACTTGGCTGGCTGACAGCAACACTCAAAGGATGGCATACATGAAGCGAGACCACCCCCCCCCACACACACACACACACACACACACCGCCCCCCCCCCCCTCAATAGCCCAAGCAGGACATCTGGAAAGTGGAAAGTCACTATATTCACACTGTATATGGTTTTAGCCAAGAATGATCTCCTCAGCGGAGGTGTCATTTGGCAAACCCGGAGTACACGAGTGGCTCTGAGGTGCCAGCTATATTTAACTTTGTAATTAAGGAAAGCCATCAAACACGCTAAAGCTCCTGTCGGCATTCTCTTCCAAGATCGTCCACGTGAGAGCTGTTGTCTTCTTTATGAATGAGCGGCATGCACCTCACAGCACCTGCGAATTGAAATGCCTTGGAAAAAAACTAAAAAACACTCACACATACACACACACAGCCCTTTTAAGAGCCAGCCCTGCCACTCCAGTCTGTGGATGTGCCTGTAGTTGTCTTGGGAAATCCCAGAAATCCATTACTGAATGGTAAACCGCTCAATGCTAAGAATTAAAGGCAATGGATAATCCTAGATTATATCTACACAGATTGCTCTGAGCACAGCAATCAAGTCTGCAGATTGAAATGGGGCAGAAACGATCACACTAATACAAGGGGACTTCTGCTGCCGCCCTTAGGGGAACACTCCTTTGCGTAAAAGCGCAGGATGCCTTTGCTTCAAACAAACAAAATCATAAATAACAGGGAAAGGATGCTGCACCCTCTCTGAAGATATTCCCTGGCTACAGCTAGCCCATTGCATTCTGGTCCACTTTGGAGCACACAAGACCAGATTGAAATTCCTTTGCTAGTTGTGCACACACACGTATAAAACAAATTATGCATGTGATTGTACTATAGTTGTGTCAGACAGGTTACCAGTAGGGTGCCCAAATAGGATACATTTAACATGGAGCAGTAGTTAGGGCTCTGGACTCTGGAGTGGAAGATTATGGGTTAAATCCCAGGCGGTTGTATTGTTGTACTCTTGAGGGAAGTATTTTACCTAGAATACTCCAGGAAAAATATATAAATGGATAATTGTATGCTAAAATAATGTCGACCGGTCTAAGGGCTAAGAAATATAATAATTATAATAATAATACATTATAACTGCAACAGCATGGCCTATGCTAATTGAAGATATTGATTAGGGAATTACAGTTGGTCTCATTGATTACTCGTCCCGTCTTCAATGCTCTTGAGGGCAAGTTTCCAACACAAGCACTTAAAGGTAAATATTATGGTTGTCAACGGGTACACGGTCAAGGAACACTTGGGGAACTCATGCAAGAAAAATGGTGAACACATGAAACACATCATCCAGCCGAGAATGCAATCAACCCCCTTTCATTTCTTTCCAGTGTTTTCTTGTTATTGTAAATATGAAATGCCATTTAGGCTTTTTTTTCAGCTGTAGGACGCCAGATCCAAAGCCTGTTTAAATTAAAACTTAATGTAAGGTACATCTAAACATAACGGGCTTCAATTAAAAAGGCATTCAAACAGAAAATCCTGTTGACATGTGCATTGCATTCTAATTGGAAAATGTATCTCAGAGTCACTCAAGAACACGGTACCAGCTGCGATTATTGATTTTTTTGTTTCTGGATGCCACAATGATAACAGCAAGGCTAATAGTGCTGAAAGGTACACTCCTGGAACAGAGCATATAACAAAGACACGTTTATAGTGGGTAAAATAAGTCATAGTAATTGAGAAATGTAATTGTGGCATGACACAGGGGACATTAAATACCAGTCCAGAGATCTTTAAGTTTGCTTGAAAGCAGTACCTCACTGAATTGTAGTACTTTTTGATTCATTGTGCACAAAATACCATCAAGTGGAAGTTGTGTGGCACCTCAGTGGGGTTTGGTAGTAACTAATTGATCACAGGTTGGGGTGTTCGACTGGAGTTTGGACTATGAGAACTTTTATTTAAATGTGGAATGATGTTCTTGTTGAAAACATGCATCTTTACATTGAAGCCAATTAAGATCAGTTCTCAGAATGTCCTCCAGACCAATATTACACCGACGTAGTGGATTTGTGTGTGTGTGTGTGTGTGTGTGTGTGTGTGTTTAGCTCACTGGAAACTGTATAGTGTTGATTTGGTTTGAACTCAATACCCACTTTCAGATCCAGTAAAACTAGTCTGTGAAGTGGATCTCCACAAAGGAATAGGTCACCACAGTCCTGGCAAGTAAAATGACTCGTCGTACCTTTCTTACCTTCAGAGCATGCCTGTTAATGTCAATAAAAGAACATATTAAATTGAGAAGAAATCAGATTTGGTCTTGTTTTTTTTTTTGCTTTTTTTTTACTTGTTTGTTTACCTGAGAGTAAGATATATTTGTTATGTTTTGGTTTTTAATTATTTAGGACCTAAAGCACTGCATTTACTCAAACTGCCATGTCAGATTTGTAATTTCAACTCAAGCCAGAGCACTTCACAATAATAGATGCACTATATTCCTGGTAGAGAGGTCTTTTCTTTTTGCTGGGGACCTTTTATTAATCCCCCAACCATAGCATTGATCGATCTGTAAGATCAGTCCTTTCCATTAAAACTCTGTGGTATAAATAACCAGATTAGTTTAGTATAAACCTAACAGAGAGTGCAAAAAGGAAAAGGAATAAGTCCACGTTAAACAACACTGACACCTGGTGGAATGCTGGCTTTTGCCTGCTGAATGGATTTAAGTACACAAGCAAAGGAATAATATAGTACACTTTGATTGCCTTTTCAGAAACATGTTTGGGATTGAATAATGTTACTCATGACCCATCAGCATGTCAGGAAAGTCTTGCAGTCCCACTTTCGATGGCCTCTTCTGCAGTCTTGGTCCTTTGGTGTAGCCTGCTGACCTAACTCACCTGAATTCTCTGCTCTGCACCTTCACTGAATTGTAGCATCTCTCTCTATGTCTCTGAAAAATCTGTTAAGAATGCTTCCTTTCTATGCAAATTTTAAGTCTTAAATTATTTTTTAAATGCTTTCCATTCCTTAAATAGCTGGGGTAAACAGACCTACTAAATTCCATAACAACAACTGAAAAACTTGGATCTGTTACATTTCTAGTGTCATTAATATCACCACACCTACTATTATTGTTGTTGTTATCATCCTAATCATTAATAATAGTAATATAAGAAGCAATATTTTTTTTCCCCTTGGGATTTATTTTGCTAAGAAATAAATCATAAAAACGAATAATTGCTGTTTTTCTTGTTGTTTTCCATTTTCCATTTTGCCACTGATAAACAATAAAGCGTTGCACTTCTTTTGTGCCATTACACAAAGAGCAAAACTAACAACAGTTCAAATGAATGGCAGGAGAAAAAACATGACTCTTAATACACTGGTGTATAAATTCCACTTTGGAAACCTTTAGATTCAAGAGATATCTTACAACAGGGAGTGGAGAGACATTGCCTTTAGCTTACTGTGAATCATTGTGGATGAACTAAAAAGGAATGGGAAATTTGTCTTCTGCTCTTATCAGAACAGATGAGACTGAATGCTACCTGCCATCGTGATGTAATATCAAAGAAGCTCAGAGAAGTAAAAACATATGTCAGAATCAAAGGAGGTGCTTTCAAATGCAAATTCGGAAAGCTAGGAGAATTAGCCAGAGAATTGAGTTAACAATTAATGCACAGAATTTCATCAAGGGTGATGACTGATCATGGCATGTTTGGGGGTTTAGACACCTCCAAATGCTGATGAATAACATTTATTTTGAAAATATATATGTTAATTTACATGCTACAGACTAGATACACTTGTCTAAACATTGACATCCATACATTTCTGAATCAAAGCATTATATTATATCATTGGCATCTAATTGCCATGATTGTTAAAGGTAACAACCAAAAATATACCTATGTAAAATGATGATTGTCTATGAATGTCTGTAAGTAAGTAGTCTGTATTTTTAGGTGTGCAGATACTATACATGATACTTCCCATTTCCACAATTAAGAATTAACAAAAACTTAGCGGTTCCAGCTTGTTTTGTTAAGTAATACATTACATTGATTCAATGATCTTTCCATTGCCAATTACTTTACTTGGCCTAATTAAGAATAATAGGAAATCAAATATGTTGTTGTCTAAAGCTGATTGCAGCCATGTTGGTTGTATTTCTAGTGGTGTTTATTGTATATTTAAAGTGGTCAAACAGAAAACTGTGAAACTGCTTGGAAAATGAGCATGATTCTCAGTTCACAATTATAATTCTTGAAACATTTTGTCTCATTCAACGCCATTTGGGCTGGACAACCAAGTATTAGGAATAGTTTGCTGTAATTGGGAATCATTTGGTAATTGCTGGGGAATACATTGCATGTCAGAATTTCGCAAATTTAAATGAGATAATTGACAAACAATTTGTCCCAGTTCTCAACAGAATTCAGAACTTATTTTTGTATTTTTTTTTTCTCGATTGACATAGCTCTGTATGAACCTGTGTGTGCTTTGGAGGATTGTGGCTACCAGCCAGCACCCCACAGATTTTACTGACTTTTGAAACACAGTAAAGAACCTTCATATCATAACTTAGGACTTGGTTTTCAAGAATAATGCTTTGATTTCAATGAACATTTTACAATCAAGATTAAATTGTGGAATCATTTTTACACTTTTTTTTTTTCCTCCCACCATCCAAATGCATTCATGGCGGTCACTTTGTCACGCTAGCGGCTGTCTCTCCACTAACACTAATTAATTAATTGGTCGCACAGGACGATTAAACCTAATTTGATTTCCATATCTATTGCCTTTTTCCCCAAAGGCAAATCTCATTTCAAGTATGAAGAAGACTTGTTACTCAAAACTAACATATGTGTTTCTGCAAATCTCTTCTTGAAACCTGGCTGATTAATTGGCGCAGCTTTTAGGCCATCAAAAAGAAAAGCGCTCAAGCAAACAAATTAACGGGTTTGTGCTGATTTTAGAGAAATAAATAAATAAATAAATAAATAAATAAATAAATAAATAAAGTGCATTTCCCCAAGACATTTAAAGTGAAACAAGTCCAGAATGATATGTGATTATTAGAAAGCTGCTGAGTGTTGTTTAGTGGAGTACCAGCACACCACAAACTACAGGAAAACAATATAAGAAGCGGTGAGTAATCTTGTTATTGCCCAGGTCTGGTGCTTGCTCCTTCATAATTACTTTCTGCATGGTTAAAACTGCCCTTCCACTTTCACTAAATCAGCCAAAGCTAGTATTTTGCTTTGTTAAGATATTCATGATCCCACCATTAGACTAACTCCTTCAAGCCAATGGTAATGCAGAAGTAAGTCGATCAACAGTAAAACGTTGTACTTATGTTTTAACATTTCTTCACACTATCCTCTCTGTCTTGGATAATATATTGCTTTCTCCTCTTATTGTGCAGTGCCTATGATAAGTATAGCGCCAGTACCACATTAAGTACATTTTCTTTAAGTGTTGTATTCTTCTGCACTTGACATTTAAAATGAAAAGAAAAGAGAGCCATATGGGCCAATACCTCCACCCCAATCTTAATACTTCCAGCAGGTAATCATGTGTGAGTCTTCCTTGTCTGACTGGGCCACACATCTACAGGGAGTGTGACCTTTAGATATATTTTATGTCAGCCTGTTTTCCTCAGCTCGAACTCATTTGTGTTTCATGAAAGAGGTAAATTAGGTCTTACTCATGCATGTAAAGCCTACCCAATTAATTCTTCACAAACAGGCGTTCACTTACCCATGCAAACAGAATAATTGTGTGCTTGGTCTAACCTCTGTTGTGCCTTCATTCTTTCATCTAATCCCAGAATTTAACCTCAACCTTCTGTGTAATTTTATATATATATATATATATATATATATATATATATATATATATACAGTACTGTGCAAAAGTTTTAGGCAGGTGTGAAAAAATGCTGTAAAGTAAGAATGCTTTCAAAAATAGACATGTTAATAGATTATATTTATCAATTAACTTAATGCAAAGTGAGTGAACAGAAGAAAAATCTAAATCAAATCCATATTTGGTGTGACCACCCTTTGCCTTCAAAACAGCATCAATTCTTCTAGGTACACTTGCACACAGTCAGGGATTTTGTAGACATATAGTCAGGTGTATGATTAAACAATTATACCAAACAGGTGCTAATGATCATCAATTCAATATGTAGGTTGAAACACAATCATTAACTGAAACAGAAACAGCTGTGTAGGAGGAATATAACTGGGTGAGGAACAGCCAAACAGCCAAGGTGAGGTTGCTGAAGACAGTTTACTGTCAAAAGTCATACACTATGGCAAGACTGAGCACAGCAACAAGACACAAGGTAGTTTTACTGCATCAGCAAGGTCTCTCCCAGGCAGAAATTTCTAGGCAGACAGGGGTTTCCAGATGTGCTGTCCAAGCTCTTTTGAAGAAGCACAAAGAAACGGGCAACGCTGAGGACCGTAGATGCAGTGGTCGGCCAAGGAAACTTACTGCAGCAGATGAAAGACGCATCATGCTTACTTCCCTTCACAATCGGAAGATGTCCAGCAGTGCCATCAGCTCAAAATTGGCAGAAAACAGTGAGACCCTGGTACACCCATCTACTGTCTGGAGACGTCTGGTCAGAAGTGTCCTTCATGGAAGACTTGCGGCCAAAAAGCAATACCTCTGACTTGGAAACGAGACCAAGCGACTCAACTATGCATGAAAGCGCAGGAACTGGAGTGCAGAAAAATGGCAGCAGGTGCTCTGGGCTGATGAGGCCAAATTGAGGCTGCCTAAATCCACAGAAGAACTGTGGTTAGTTCTCCAAGATGTTTGGGCCAACCTACCTGCCGAGTTCCTTCAAAAACTGTGTGCAAGTGTACATAGAAGAATTGATGCTGTTTTGAAGGCAAAGGGTGGTCACACCAAATATGGATTTGATGTAGATTTTTCTTCTGTTCACTCGCTTTGCATTTAGTTAATTGATAAATATAATCTATTAATGTGTATTTTTTAAAGCATTCTTACTTTACAGCATTTTTTCACACCAGCCTAAAACTTTTGCACAGAACTGTATATATAATTACACAGAAGGTTAAGGTTTCATATATATATATATATATATATATATATATATATATATATATATATATACACATACACATAATAGATGCCAAAAGTTGATTTCAATAGAAAATGCAGGTGGACACCCACTGTTTTGTCAATGCAAATAACAAACAAAATATATATTGTCAATTAAAAGCAACACATAAGAAATGAAAAGCATTTCCAGAGCTGAACTTGATAATGAAAAGGCTTCTCTCTCTCTCTCTCTTTCTCTCTCTTTCTCTCTCTCTCTCTCTCGATAGATAGATAGACGGTCTAATGATATGCTCTTGTCAGAAATGGTACAACTGTGTCACAAAGAAGTGATGTTTTCCATTGAACTATTTAGAAATTCCAAAAGTTATATCAACTGGATAGAAATCTGACATATAATAGATTTTTAAGAATAAGGAAATGAATAATCAATTTTCAAAAATTCACGAATGCCATTAGTTCACTCACAAGATGCTTAATGATAACACAAACCCTTTAGACAGACTAAAAGTCCATAAGGAAAATGTAGAGTGTTAATGATAATTAATGATCAACAATAAGTACACACATGTTGTATGGTTGTATTTTATCAGTGGTGACCCAATTGAAGTTAACCACTTGTAAGATTATGATGCCGAATGGTTTATGTTACATTAACATAATTATGCAGTATATGTAGCTAATAAGTTACACTGTGGAATTATATAATGTAAAGTGTAACATATGCACGCCAAAAGCCGTTTCTGTAAAGTGGGACAGTCTTGGAGAGACACTCTGCAGTTTAAATTAGGCTCCCCTGTGCAAAATCAATATTTGCATACACATTTAATGAAGCTAACATATTTCTTAAAAACAATGTAATGCATTAACTATATTTACAGTTACCCTGTATGTCTCTTAAATGTAAGATAAATGTTGATGTTTCTTGGAGACTTTTAATCACAGAGATAGATTGAAGTGCATTTTTACATGTTCCTAGACACTCTTACAGCTTCTAATGTATTTTGTATCAATTAAGTGCAATTTGTGGAAATCAGCTCTTTTTGTGAGTGTTGGATTTAGATGTGTAACTGTTGCTGTGATATGAATGAACTTTAGTCCCCCCCCCCACCACCCGCTGTTGATTGGCACTGTCTATGGTATATGTTGTCAATTGCATATTTGTGCTTTGCTTTTGTTGTACTGGGAAAGGGCTGTGATCGAATCAACAGAAACAAGTTTAGTGGCATTTTGGAATCTACCTTTAAGCATTGTGTGCAGTATGGCTTATGATAATCTCCAACCCAAAGTGATTTTGAACAATATCTAATCATGTTAAGGCTGGTATTACTTTGCAAGGAACAGCCACTGTGGTCTGTATTGATCAGTGAATAAAGGAACTCTGCTATATTGCAATTAGTTCTGCTTCTGCCTCGTCTGATTGTTGTGTTCTTCCAGTAGTCTAGTACTTGTCCTAACACACTATATTTGCGTGTGATTACATCAGTGGCTCTACTTAAGGCATTGAGTGCAGCCGACAAGAACCAAAAGACTAAAGGAGACCAAGAGCTACTTGTGAGCCACCTTTCTGTATTAAGCTAAATGTTTTACAGATAACAATTTGGCTACACATTGTTTGGTAACAGTTTATAATAAGGTGTTGTGATTCCTCATTAATGAATTAATGTATGAATACCACAGGATTAACACATGAATCTACCATGCACTTCATCTGAGTTCTGATGTTGAGCACGTGAACCCTAAGACCTAACCCTAACCGTGTTATACATGTGATTAACATCAGAACTCAGATGAGGTGCATATTATAATTATGTGTTAATCCTGTGGTATTCATAAGTTAATTCATGAGGAATCTTAAGATTCTGTTTATTAATGTGTTATTGATAATTTATAAATATTTAATAGACGATTAATATATATATATATTATATAGCATTAATAATGCATTAAAAATTAGTTAAAACTCAGTTATATAACTGAGCTTTAAAACCTATTCATAAATTTGAAAGAGGGACATGTTTTAGCTATCTGTTTGACTTTGTAACCATTCCATGTATTGCTATATCTGATGTATATAAAATATGTAATAAACATCTATCAAACATTAAAAAAATATTAATAACACATTCATAAGTAGCACATTATTTTAAAGTGTTTAAATGTGGTATTCTTTAATCGAATGCTATTTTGTGTATACCCAAATTCATTAAGTGTTTAAGATTGACAAATTATCTAAGTTTAGCTTAATGTATCACCAATAACTGAAAGTTCAAATTGTGTATTCATATTTTGTAACCAGATATGTGTAATATCCATAAAGTATCATGGTATAGCAGAGGATTGTATAATACACAAATACATTTGTGATAACATATACAGGAGTCCATTTATAATGACAAATTGTGTACAATATTTAGGCAGAAGTTAAGCACAATGGAAAGAAACACAAAATAACTGTCAGTCTCCCTCGGTCTGGGGCTCCATGCAAGATCTCACCTCGTGGAGTTTCAATGATCATGAGAACGGTGAGGAATCAGCCCAGAACTACACGGGAGGATCTTGTTAATGATCTCAAGACAGCTGGGACTATAGTCACCAAGAAAAAAATTAGTAACACACTACGCCGTGAAGGACTGAAATCCTGCAGCGCCCGCAAGGCCCCCCTGCTCAAGAAAGCACATGTACATGCCCGTCTGAAGTTTGCCAATGAACATCTGAATGATTCAGAGAACTGGGTGAAAGTGTTGTGGTCAGATGAGACCGAAATCGAGCTCTTTGGCATCAACTCAACTCCCCGTGTTTGGAGGAGGAGGAATGACCCCAAGAACACCATCCCCACCGTCAAACATGGAGGTGGAAACATTATGCTTTGGGGGTGTTTTTCTGCTAAGGGGACAGGACAACTGCACCGCATCAAAGGGACGATGGACAGGGCCATGTACCGTCAAATCTTGGGTGAGAACCTCCTTCCCTCAGCCAGGGCATTGAAAATGGGTCGTGGATGGGTATTCCAGCATGACAATGACCCAAAACACACAGCCAAGGCAACAAAGGAGTGGCTCAAGAAGAAGCACATTAAGGTCCTGGAGTGGCCTAGCCAGTCTCCAGACCTTAATCCCATAGAAAATCTGTGGAGGGAGCTGAAGGTTCGAGTTGCCAAACGTCAGTCACAAAACCTTAATGACTTGGAGGGGATCTGCAAAGAACAGTGGGACAAAATCCCTCCTGAGATGTGTGCAAACCTGGTGGCCAACTACAAGAAACGTCTGACGTCTGTGATTGCCAACAAGGATTTTGCCACCAAGTACTAAGTCGAAGGGGTCAAATACTTATTTCACTCATTAACATGCAAATCAATTTATAACTTTTTTGAAATGCGTTTTTCTGGATTTTTATAACACCTACCATTAAAATTATAGACTGATCATTTCTTTGTCAGTGGGCAAACGTACAAAATCAGCAGGGGATCAAATACTTTTTTCCCTCACTGTATACTTTGATTCAGCATTTAAGAACATAAGGTTTGTTTTCAGCTCTGTGTGTCGTGTGGTTGTCTGTAATCAGCACATTGTGTTTGCAGAGCTGTACTTGCTGTTAATAATTCTAGACTGAAGCCCTGGTCTGTGAGTCACCTCTTTTATAGCATTCTCCAGTCCTCCAGCTTCAAAGAGAAGGCCCTCTTCTTTCTTGAGGAAATCTCTGGATGTCAGTTTTCTGACGGGGGAGAGAGACTTCTGCTTTTTAACGCGAGCAAATGTAATGACTTTATTTTAGGCACTTACTTCCTTTCAAATGCTTGAGCAATCAATCAGGATCACTTCAGCCACATTTTATATGCAGGGCTACAATTGCCACAGGGCTTTGACACTGACATCTACAATAAAAGGTTCTGCTCCCCTTCAGATATTGACACTGGATTTATTGATGTTGCACAGAGGACTGCAGTGGATACATTTTTAGTAGCTATAAGTAGACTGCAGCCTTGACCTGTAAATTGGATAAATTAAATGAAGCAAAGACTGATAAATATAAGTAAATAATAATTTTAAAAATTATACGTTCAACAATCTCAACAATACGTGTCAATGCTGCCGCAGAAAAAGTATGGATCATTATTTTTGTGCTCACGTCCCTCCCAGTGTGCCCTTTAATCCAATCTTCACAACTCAATGCTTTCTTGTTGCTCTCATATTTTACACAACGGTAGCCTGACCATGCCCTACGGTGAACATTTGCTTCAGCCGGAAAGCGTATTCAGCCTCAATTACTCACAGCTTAAATATTTCAAAATGCACCTATCATTCCCAGTTGATTGACGTTACATTGGATCACCAATACCCACAACAGCTTCGAATGCCATGTGCGATGACATTTATTATTTTTCAAATGCCAGGGCACAGCAAGATTTTCCGTTCGGTTGGTGAGAGAATACAAGCCATGACGTAATTATCTATGCATATCGGCGTTGTTTGCAAAGTTTAGTTAACATTTAACCTGTCGAATAGATGATGTTCCTGATTTCTCTGAATGGCACAGCAGACAGACATTTACATTTGTATAACGTTCCTAGGTAGAGAAACAGAGATGGAAAGTCAAAGATTAAATACAGTTTTCGACAAGGTCATCCTAAGATGGCAGCTCTGATTATCATGTGACCAGCCCTTCTTAACAACCTTTGCTAAAATATGATATTCCCATTTTAGAATAATCCAACATAATAGTCTTCAAGTAACACTGGTGGATGTGAAGACCACCAAAGAAAATGGATTTGGAACAACTATTTTAGCCAAATTAATGAATAGAGCAAAGCCATATTTTGCCACTTGCCAACCATTCCCTTTACTGGTATATTTTTAGCACAATCCCATTTAGCACTGAATGGGTTAGGGTGACCTAGTTAGTCAACAATGACCTCTGCATGACCAGGCAAATATCAGAAAGAGTTCTGCCCTCCAATTAACCATAAGCACATATATATGTTGGAGACCTTAGTTTCTAGTTGTCAAACACCCAGTGTATGAACAATGATAGCATTTAGCATTTCTGTAGTGGACCACTCCCTAAAATGAGGAGTTAAATGAAAAAAGTAAATAAAATCAACAAAATCAGTAGGCTCAAGTAAATTGGTCTTATTTTCGTCATTACAAACAGATTCAATCATTAGTTGTAAAATGCTTTTTTTTCTCCTTCCCTTCCCTTTAGCAAACACAGGATCATTTGTTAACAGAAAAAACAAAAAGGAGGCTAAGATATGATCCCAATATGATTCCACATCCCAACCACTCAATGTGAGAGCTTACCAAACGGGGGCAGAATGCGTCAGCACTGTTAGAGTTGTGCAGACAAGCCAGAATATGGGGAATTCATTTTGACAGTGCATAATTATATTTATTGGTTCAACTTGCACTACTTAATCTAGTATTATGATGATACATTAGGTACTGTGCCTTGCACTTTGGAAGACATTTATCAAAAATGTGCAACATAACGAGGCACGTTGCACCCATCACATTAATCACTGACTGTCACAGTCGTGTCACAATGCTGTGCTCACCCAGCCTGGGTGCTGAGGACTCAATCTGTTGCTGAACAGAAGATCTTCACTGTGCGCTGTGCTTACATACGGGGATTAAAGCAACATATTGGAAACACCACGGGCTGTGTCTGGTTGGTTTAGAAACAACGGATTTTCAATCAGAAGTAAAGTGAGGCCGATTTGTTTTGTTCCACTCCTGAATGAAGACATAATGTTGTGCCTCTAAGTGCATTATTTTATATAAGCTAAAATAAGTTGCAAATGGGAAACCTTTACTTGCCAAGGTTCTGCTACAATAATGCAGTGAGTAAGCGATCATGAATTGTATACTGATGTTTCCAGGGAAAGCATTGCTGTTTTAGGTGCAAGCACAGAAATGTTCCCTTTTAACAAGGGTGTACAAAAACCACTATCATTTCATTTAAACAGTGCTATAATTTGTAAAATAATGTATGCCTTCAAGCCATCCCGTTGACAAGTACACATAAATGTTTGAAACAACTGGTGAGAGTCTTTTTATGTTTGCTCTTTGGGAAGCAGCCTTCAGTTTTACAAAGAGACTGAGAACAGATAGTGATGCTTAAGTGAACATGGGAACTGAGAGAAATATAAAGTTGTCTTTCTCTAGATGATTGGACGATTAATACGTGCTTTCTGTGGAGCTGCAATAATGTCGAACTGAACTGTCTATGTATGCTCATGAGTAGCAATAGAAGTTTTAAGTTGGGTTTGTTTCTTTATTCTTTATTCATCAACACTGTTCATTTTATTTATTTGTTTATTAGCTGATGCCCTTACTGGGGGTTTACACAATAAATATTTCAAGGCAAAATGCAGTAATACAATCAGTACAAAATACAATGAGCATTCATTCTAGTACAATGAATGAATGTTAGTACAACTAATAAGTGCAGACATAATACAGTTAAGCCGTAGGTAAGTGCTAAAGAGACGGGTAGGCATTTGAATAAAATGATGGTAGTGCTAACAATTAATGTGTAAGCAGGAGCATAAGAAAACAGTTTAATAAGAAAGTGCACAAGATCAGCCTGCTATAATACAGGTATGTTCTGAACTTTATAAAGTGATTTCTGATTTTATTTTTGTGTCTGTACTTGAGGCAATCTTGCTTTTGAGTAATTGGGGAAAATGTGTCTAACCTAAACCACTTTCTTTGCTATTCACAGTGTTTTCCAAATAGAGTAACACTTTCCCTGCACTTTATTTTTCCTTTTGTTGTGCTCCCAAATCAAATCCCAAACTCCCTATTCCCTTATTACAAAACAAAACCTATCCTCTGCCACTAAATTATTTAACATAAAATGAAGCCTGACTTGCTCCTGGGATTCAGAGGTTTCACGTTTAATCTGCGTAATAGTTTCAAGAGATTTTGGGGGGTTATTTGCATCTTTTTCACCCCCTTTCACCTTGCTTCACTGTCAGACATGCGTTAGAATTAATACACAAAGAATAGGATCTGATTCCTTCTTTTCTACTTTATAAATCAAGTTAGCAGTAACAATGTCATGTAACTAACACTGATTGTTTTCTTGTATTTCTTCAGGTACTGTCCAGTTTTCTTTGTAACTATAGTTGTCTCTGAATTGCCTGTATCTGCTTAGAAATTGCTGACACTGTCCTCTCTGGTTATATGGCCAAGTCTAGGGTTGACACTCAAATTGGGGTCAGCCTTATAAAGGGGGTGGTATAGATAGAGATAGCTATACTAGAACAAAACCAGACAAGAGTTAAAGGTGGTGATAAGAAAAGGTGGTGTAATAAAAGGGGAAGTGTAAAGACTGCCTTTTCCTGCTTGGATAGTCTTGAAATGAGATGTCATAATCATATAATAAAGACTTGAACCCATATATCAGGGGAAAGGCACGAAACACCTATAATGGCAATAGATACAGATAAAACAGGCATTTTATAATGAGTCATAAGTTATGGAATCTAATATATTGAGTGTTGCTAGAAACGTGTTTCAGAATTTTACACTAGTCTGGATTGGAACCAACACAAATCTTTGACAAACCCAGACCCATACTCTTTGTGTTTGTTTGTGCTTGTTTTTTGAAGCTTCTTTCTTCTTTATATTTTAAAAATGAAATCATGTTCTGGGTTGTAGTCTGCAATTAGTGGGTGGGTCTATTCCTCTTCCTATAATTGAGTTATTAAGTAAATGTGGCAATATCTAAACCTGGACCTAATGAAAATGTTCCCCGATCTGTGAATCACACATTATTGACCTGTACCTGTGATTTATTTTATTGTAAGATGTCACTTTCTTTTACTTAAAAACAAAAACATGATACTTTACAAGTCTGACATTCTGTAACTCTGGATTTTGATTTGGTCTCGGCCATAGTTCTGTTTCCATCTCTATATATTCATTCATATACACAATATGTCGTTATCTTTTTCTAGGCTAATTTCATCCTGCAAATGCAGAACCATGGCATAATAATAAAAAATTGCATCCATTTAAGAAACAATAATGCATTTGGTTTTCTTCTGTTCCACACCTTTTTAATTTCCTTCTGCTAAGGTAACTCAATAAAAGGTAATATTTAATCGGTTGCTTTCAAAAGTGTGTGTTATCCGCCATATTTTCTGTATTGATTTTTTCTTTTCTGTAAAGCTACCAAAATGTAATGCGTGGCAATTATTCACGGGTTAGACAGACAGCTTTGAGTACTAACTACTGTTCCACCAGCCATGGTTTGCAGTTATGGTTGTGGATATTACACAGAAGGATTCTGGACTTAACTGTCAGATGAGATTGGCTGTGTATTGTTCAAACGCTTTATAGGCCTGCTATTAAAAATTGATATATATTTTCAAGTTTGGTGTGTCATCTATGTATGCAAGTTTCCACCCATTTAAAACACTTTGCATTGTACATATCCATTTACAAAGAAAACATATAGTTGAGGCAAATCATCTTTTTTAAAAGCTGAACAGGCCGCTGGCCTGGTAGTAGCCAACACAATCTGGAGAAGTATCTAATATTTCCCCTAGCTGGAGAAGATCTATCTTCACAGAACAAGAGGAACTCAAATCAGAAATAAAAGGCAAGATACGTACCCTACCTTTGATGACACATGAGCACGCTAAACACAAGTATGCACCGGGAATGAATATATGTAAATATATATGCTGGTATGTATATAAATCCATCAAAATTTTCCATATTATGTGACATTTGCTTTCACTTCCTCCCAAGTCGCATCACAATGTCTGAACGTAGTGATCTGCCAACACTAAACTACAAGGGGTCATACATTCATATCTTATTAGACAATGGAATACATTAGACAAAATCCACAGACAGGCTACAGTTCAAGGCAGGGAAATCAGTAAAGATAAAGCTAATATTTTATTTGTGTTCCAGACATTTTACGGCAGCATAAAAAGGATAATTAATTAAAAGCCTATAGCTATTACTTGGCGTGTTCCAGATATCTTACCAGTACATTTGTTCACTATGTTCATGTTCATAAATCTGGTATTTTAATAGTTTTATCTAACTTTAAATCCTTTTGAAGCATGATACCGTTAAAGTAGCAGGCCCCTCATGCAGTCTCCAACTGTTTTTCTCCATATTAAAATGATTGAAGTCATTCTGCATACGACCGATTGAATTCGACTGAAAATCATGAAACTCTACATACCAACACAAAGACACACGCAGTGAAATAGCTTTGCCCTATGGACTCTGATTATTTCTAAATGGGGTGTTTGGTTTTTAGAGCATAAAAAGAGGGGCTCCCACATGTGTCTGCACACCTGGTGTGTAAGTCCATACTTGAGCCACAGCCAAAATAATAATAAATATTCCTAGATGTAAATGTGAAACTGGCATGAGTACCACAGAGTTCGGGATGAAGCTGAGAAGCTATCACCTGCATGCCAAAACATCTGGCAGAGAGGTCTTTTGAACAACTGTTTCAGTTGTAACTCAGCAGTCACCCTCACAAGTAACTCATTATTTCTGTGTGCAAACGATATATCCCCGTGGCTGTAGTCTACATTTTATTCTTTCATCGGCACAGGGGTTGTCCCTGTGTGTCCCTTAATTTAACTGCAACCTCATCCACACAATGCAGAAGTCTCCAGTTCAGCAACTCGATTGCGGTTTTAGTATAAAACGGAGAAGGAGTTTTGGGGGAAAATCTTGCTTTTATGGTTACTGTTTAGATGTGAATTAGATCCCTGGAACTGTGGGTGGGGGAGAGTTAATACAATCCCCATCCACACAAAGCTCTTGCCATCTGTCACTATTGGAAACCCCGAGTGGTTTGCTGTGTGTGTCCAAATCTCTTCAGTTATCCTTTCTTGTCAGCAGGGCAGTTGAGCATGAGAGCTGAACTTTCAGCCAATACAATGCCTTGGCATAAAAACACTGCTGGTCCTGGGCAGCACAATTCAAGGTGCGAATGTGGGATTTTGGTGTCAATGCTGATAAAATCCACAGTGGATGGGGGTGGGGTAGATGAAAGAGAAGCATGTCGTGCTGTTCGGACCCCCTGTGATCAAGGCAGATGTGGGATGAATCTGATTTTACATATTACATAAAAGCCTGTTTTTCGCATGTCTAGTGAATGATTAATGAGGTTGTGTGACAGGCAGGGTACACTAGCGTTACCCATGACTTACTTATTTATATTCTCGCTTACTCATTTAATTGCAGTGAACACATCCTCAGTTTGAACCCTTTCATCACAAACTGTTATATGGAGATTATTGTTTCGGAGCGGGCGGAAAAACAATAGGAATGTCTCCACAGTGGAATTGGAGTTTTACATCCGAGTAAAAATGTAAAATGTGTCCTGGTGATTGTAGGACTGTGGAAATCGAGAGTCATCCATAATTCCAGGAAGTCTGATGAGGCAGAGAATTGAACAGTTGTTGGATGAGGTCTTACCTGAAGTCTTTAGGGACATTACTGAGATGTCTTGCAGATTTGGCTCAAATTTTGAAAAATATCTCACTTGCCTGCTGAGCAATCTCCAGCCACATGCTTGCACTCACACTAACTCCTTATCAGTCACAGTAATTGCAGATATAAAACTCAGTTTCCTTTTTATATCAAGGTCCCATCTGCTACATGGAAATAGCTTTTGGGTTGTATTTGTTTTCTGCTCAGTGGATTGTGTGCAAATCTATCTCCCCCAACAGGGATAAAGCACACACTTTGTGTGTATCAAAAGGAACTGCAAGGAGAAAAACTGATTTTTAGGGGCTCCTAAATGGGTCACTTATGCTGGGTTTAAACTGGCGTACCCAAGCCATGCTGGGGCAGCGCCGTGCCAGCCTAGTATGGTTCGGCACGTTGGGCTCGCGTTTAAACTATAGAAAGGCAAGTCGAGCGATTGACGTCACGCATAATGAACGTGCAGAGTAAAGTTGATGATGCATTATGTAAGTGACGGCGAAAGTCAGTGAAAATTATGATTCCTATGCCAGATCATGATGTTCTGGTTGTGTTTTTTTTGTATCTTTGTGTTTTACCTACTGAATAACACAGTTGAAAATTATGGCAGGATTGAATATGCAAAGAAGACAAGAATACTTCTGGAAGGCAGTTACAATTTGAGTCTTTTGAAGACGAATATATATATTTTAATCTTATGCTTACTCTTTACAAACTGTTAATTTATTAACCACTGAAGTACAAAATAAATGCAAATAACAAAATAAATGCATTTAAAACGGCCCCCTTCAGTTAGATTCAGATATTTTAAGAGGCCAGAATTTAATTAGTTGGTTCTGGCTCGGCTCAGGTATTTGTAAGTGGAAACACAACTGTACCATGTACAGGTACACTAGTGTAAACGAGGCATTAGTGAATGTGTCTAGGTTGACTTTGGAAGTTGCCAGTTAAGATCCAGCTCTAACCAAGGGTTCCCAGTAATGCCATATTATTGGCAAAGTGCTGCTGGAGTTCGCTGGGGCTGATTTCACTTCCACTGCAGCAGCTATCCGTCTTCCTATCTGGATGTATCCATCCTTCATTTGACACTGAAGAAAATAAGAAATATATCTTGGAGATCTAGAATGTGCTTTGTTCCTGTTTCCCCAGCTAGTGTACAGTTGTTGCAGTAATTCAGGTTAGTAATGAATGGCTATTTTCACAATGGAAGAAATGAAATGAGAAAAATATTGTTCAGGTTAATGAAAAAAAAAGAGAGCTGCATGTCTGGAGGCTTACAAATATTTACACTTGAAACAAACAATTTATATTTACAGCATATTAAAGACTATGCCCCTGAGTCTAGGGGCAACATTTGCGATATCTGTGTTTCTAAGGTTACATGGGATGGAAAAATATGCAATTGTCATGAAGAGCATTTCTGCTTTAAAATTAAACACATACATTTGCACCTAAATGCACCTCTATTAGTCTTTCCTAATGTACCAGTATCCTACAGAAACAATTACATTTCTGTAATGGTGCGGGGACTTAGATCTAAATACCAAGTGTTTACAGCAGGGTACATCCCCAAGGGGATTTAATCATTTAATTGAGAAAAAAATCATTCCTACACTCCCAGGGACTGAATTAATCATTGCATATCATATTTGAAAAAGTGATGAATCTACACTCACCTAAAGGATTATTAGGAACACCATACTAATACTGTGTTTGACCCCCTTTCGCCTTCAGAACTGCCTTAATTCTACGTGGCATTGATTCAACAAGGTGCTGAAAGCATTCTTTAGAAATGTTGGCCCATATTGATAGGATAGCATCTTGCAGTTGATGGAGATTTGTGGGATGCACATCCAGGGCACGAAGCTCCCGTTCCACCACATCCCAAAGATGCTCTATTGGGTTGAGATCTGGTGACTGTGGGGGCCAGTTTAGTACAGTGAACTCATTGTCATGTTCAAGAAACCAATTTGAAATGATTCGACCTTTGTGACATGGTGCATTATCCTGCTGGAAGTAGCCATCAGAGGATGGGTACATGGTGGTCATAAAGGGATGGACATGGTCAGAAACAATGCTCAGGTAGGCCGTGGCATTTAAACAATGCCCAGTTGGCACTATGGGGCCTAAAGTGTGCCAAGAAAACATCCCCCACACCATTACACCACCACCACCAGCCTACACAGTGGTAACAAGGCATGATGGATCCATGTTCTTATTCTGTTTATGCCAAATTCTGACTCTACCATCTGAATGTCTCAACAGAAATCGAGACTCATCAGACCAGGCAACATTTTTCCAGTCTTCAACTGTCCAATTTTGGTGAGCTTGTGCAAATTGTAGCCTCTTTTTCCTATTTGTAGTGGAGATGAGTGGTACCCGGTGTGGTCTTCTGCTGTTGTAGCCCATCCGCCTCAAGGTTGTACGTGTTGTGGCTTCACAAATGCTTTGCTGCATACCTCGGTTGTAACGAGTGGTTATTTCAGTCAAAGTTGCTCTTCTATCAGCTTGAATCAGTCGGCCCATTCTCCTCTGACCTCTAGCATCAACAAGGCATTTTCGCCCACAGGACTGCCGCATACTGGATGTTTTTCCCTTTTCACACCATTCTTTGTAAACCCTAGAAATGGTTGTGCGTGAAAATCCCAGTAACTGAGCAGATTGTGAAATACTCAGACCAGCCCGTCTGGCACCAACAACCATGCCACGCTCAGAATTGCTTAAATCACCTTTCTTTCCCATTCAGACATTCAGTTTGGAGTTCAGGAGATTGTCTTGACCCGGACCACACCCCTAAATGCATTGAAGCAACTGCCATGTGATTGGTTGGTTAGATATTGCATTAATGAGAAATTGAACAGGTGTTCCTAATAATCCTTTAGGTGAGTGTATATATGATATTCGACAGTCGTTTTTTTTTTAATTATATTTGTACAATAACATGCAATAACTCATTTCCTACCTATGAAAACATGAGAAGATTTGGACAAAATGTTTTGTTTTTAGCCCTGAGGATATATGACCTGAAGCAGTGTGTCTCTGTGAATCCCACAGACATAAATAAGGAAACACTAGGAGGTTATGTTTTTGTATTATTATTTCATACATAGTTTGTTAAAAAGAGAATTGGTCATACCATACTCTCATAGTACCTTATTCAGAGATCAGACATGTTTTGAACTTAAAAAATAAATAAATAAAAAACATGTTGCAACCTGGTACTTATAGTAGTTATAGTAGTTACAGAGAAATGTACATTACTTTTAAAATTGACACTAGGTGCAATGGGTATAGCTGAATTATAAGTTAATAATCTTCTTTGAACTTCAGCATTGGACTGTGGCTTTCGGTTTTGTAATTCTGAACCTTAAAAAGGTGCCACTTAAATCAATTGGTTTAGAGATACATCACTTTTTTTCTTCCCACTGTATGAACACAGAAAGTAACCATGCTTTATAGTTATCAGTGCACCATTACCAGTTCTAACGTGCAAACTAATAATTTGTTCTGAGTGCAGGTCAATAGTATGTCAGTTTTTGCCACACCTTTAATTGGATTCAAATTTGCCCACATAACAGCCTCAATTCGTCAGGGCATGGAATCTACAAGGTATGAAAAGCGTTCCACAGGGCTGTTGGCCCATGTTGACTCCAAAGCTTCCCACAGTTGTGTCAAGTTGGTTGGTAGTTGATCTTTACTCCGAATAACTCGTCTACCTCATCCCACAGATACTCAATTAGATTGAGATCTGGTGACTGGGCAGGCCACTGCAGTGAGCTGAATTCAGTCATGTTCGTTGAACTATTCCTGGACAATCCTAGCCTTGTGGCAGGGGGCATTATCCTGCTGAAAACATCCATTAACAGATGGATACAAGGCTACCATGAAAGGATGCATCTGATTGCCAATATTCTGTGGCATTCAAACGTTGCACCACTTTAACTAAGGGGCCTAATGTGTCCATGAAACCCACAAAACACCATCACACCACCACCAGCAGGACGGATGGATGGTTGTACTCATGATACACACAGAAAACTGTTGAGCAGTTCTTCATACACTCAAACTGGCACACCTGGCTCATACTGCCATACCCCGTTCAGAGGCATGTAAATATTTTGTCTTGCCCACTTACCCTCTGAATGGCACACATACACAACTCATGTCTCAATTGTGTTAAATTGTATGTATATATGTCTATGTATATGTATGTATAAAATCTCACTTCTATTAACAGTTCTAAAAAAAAGTTTGGATTTATGCGGGCTGTTGTATTGTAACAATGTATTGAGATTATGCTGTCTGTCTTTTCAACACTCATTACATCTCTCTGAATCTCTATAGGTTATGGGAGAGTGTGATCCTTAGTATATTGTTTAATACAAATTCAGTACTAGTACGTACATTAGCCCACGGTCTGCAGAACCAATCTGTGCAGTAAAGCAGTTTGTTGTGAACTCATCGTAACAAGCTTCTATGCAAAACCCTTGGTGAAGTGTGAGGGAACTGCATGCTTTGCTTCCTGTACTGTTAATGATGGTAAAATTTAAATAATAAATAACTGATAAACAAAACAAGAAAAAAACATCATACTTGTTCATCCTTGACTGTCATAGAGTTCCTCAAAGTAGCACAGTGACAGAACTGCCACCTGCTGACAGAACTTGAGAATTTGAGATAAAATGTCTACTATAAGCAATTGTGAACAGGGGCTGGTCATGGAAGAATATGGTTCCTAGATATAAACTGCTCTGTTTTGTTATACAGAAGGTACCAGGAAAACATAAAATAAGATACAATGTTTAGTTTTATAGTACATTGGTACAAAAAGAGAAGGCTAGCACAATAACAAACATGATGCTTTTGCCCTTCTGCTCCCCAGCTCTTTTTTGCATGTTTATATATTTTAGTAAATTAAGCAAATTGGTTACAACAGATACATACAGTTAAGTCCATAAATATTTGGACAGTGACACACAGTTGATTCTGTATGCCACCAGAATGGATTTGAAAGGAAACAATCAAGATCTGCTTTAAGTGTAGACCTTCATCTTTAAACACAGTTACATCCAAATTGGGTGAACTGTGTAGGAATTATACCCATTTGTATATGTGGTCCCCCCTGTTTTAGGGGCTCAAAAGTATTTGGACAAACTAACATAATCATGAATTAAATTGTGAGTTTCAATACATGCAGTCAATGACTGCCTGAAGTCTGGAACCCATAGACATCACCAGATGCTGGGTTTCTTCCCTGGTGATGCTCTGCCAGGCCTGTACTGCAGCTGTCTTTAGTTCCTGCTTGTTCTTGGGGCATTTTGCCTTCAGTTTTGCCTTCAGCAAGTGAAACGCTGCTCAATTGGATTCAGGTCAGGTGATTGACTTGGCCATTGCAGAACATTCCACTTCTTGCCTTAAAAAAGTATTGGGTTGCTTTCGCAGTATGCTTTGGGTCATTGTCCATCTGTACTGTGAAGCACCGTACAATGAGGTTTGAAGCATTTGGCTGAATCTGAGCAGATTATGTAGCCCTAAACACTTCATCCTGCTGCTTTTGTCAGCAGTCACATCATCAATAAAGGGCAGCCATACATGCCCATGCCATAACATGCGTAACAGATGAGGTGGTATGCTTCGGATCATGAGCAGTTCCTTCCCTTCTCCATACTCTTCTCTTCCCATCATTCTGGTAAAGTTGATCTTTGTCTCATCTGTCCATAGAATGTTGTTCCAGAACTGTACAGGTTCTTTAGATGTTTTTTGTCAAACTCTAATCTGGTCTTCCTGTTGCCTGTTTCCATCTTGTGGTAAATTCTCTGTATTTACTCTGGTGAAGTCTCCTCTTGATTGTTGACTTTGACACAGATTCGCCTACCTCCTGGAGGGTGTTCTTGATCTGGCCAACTGTTGTGAAGGGTTGTTTTTCTTCACCAGGGAAAGAATTCTTATGTCATCCACCACAGTTGTTGTCCGTGGTCTTCCAGGCCTTTTGGCATTCCTTAGCTCACCAGTGCGTTCTTTCTTTTTAAGAATGTATCAAATAGTTGGTTTGGACACACCTAATGTTTTCGCTATCTCTCTGATTGGTTTGTTTTGACCCCAGGGTCATGGGGTTTAATTTATTAGGTTTTAATATGTCTACTTTCAGGAAGATCGCTGAAAAGACATTGGGGAATAAGGGGTCTAGCTCTTGAATAAAAGAAAGTGGGGGAAGAAAACGTTTTTAAGAGAGACTGCTTGCTTAGAAAAAAACATTTCCCTGGACACAAATATCACTGAGGAGTACTTCTTTGATACTACCTCTAGTGGCGAAACGGGTAAACCCAATTGAGCGCCACTGCTCTTTCTCCTCCACACCGATAGGTGACAGACATCCCCAAACCTGTGAGTCGACCAGCTTAAAGACCCCTGTGTAGGTGTCTTCCCGGGTGCCTGATTAGTTTATCAAATGTCCGTGTGCCGCTGTTAGAGCTTTTGTTTCGTTTTATTTTCCTCATATAATACTGTATACATTGAGTCCCGAAGCAAACGCCACCTAACTAAAGTGTACCCTAATGTTTAATACGCTGGTTTATTTAACCGGACCATCATAGACGACTAAATGGAGACCAAGATGTCGGGAAAGAGTTTTCGTGTGAGCGACGGGGACTGGATTTGTCCCGATAAAAAGTGAGCGAACCAACAAAATGGCTATCTAGTCTTTCCTACGATACTTTCTTAGTGTGGTGCTTGCAGGCAGTGCCGACGTGAAATGTTTTATTGATATACCGAGAAGAAAGTGAAAGGGTTTCTCAGACTTGACTACGTGACTCGGGTCGAGGCCCTGCTCAGTTTTTTTAATGAATAATTGTGTTGCTGATATTGTATTACGTCTTCTTTTGTTGTTACACTTTCTCTTGAAACCGTAGCAAACAACGGGTGGCGTCCTCCTCGAATGTATCTACCATATGGAAGTTACTTTTAATCTCATAAAGCCCCTCTTTTCTCCGATTCATGTCCTTAAAACCACTAATACTGTATTTTAAAAGCAAACCTGATTATGTCTTGAATGCAGATTTGCTTTATCCTCCTTAGTTGAATATGCATTTAAGTAATTATTTCTTTAATCTAGTTTCACATCAAATACATCCGCAACTGCAGTTAGCTACTGCACGTGCCTCAGCGATTGTCCAAAAAGCATGGTCTTATTCAATTGATGCAGTCCATGCACATGTCTGTGAAATGTGTATTATGATTATGTTTTGTTCAACATGAAGAGACCAGATTCATGTTTATTTGAGAAGATGTCACGGTACAGTAACCGATGCAGTGAAACGTTGTAACAATAGAGTCGATCTGCAAAGCGGGAACCAAAGCGAGTTTTGAAAAGGCGATGGTAATGAATGAATGAAAAATACAAATCCATATTCTGATCTGCACGTTTACAGTTGCAGTATCCATGCTGCAAAACACAGCCTTCAGTGTGATTGCACGTCTTCACGTGTTGGTTCAAAATAACCTACGTGTCGTTATGAAATCATCTTTGTAAAATGTTGTAGGTCACTCACTGATTCCCCTTTTAAAAGCTATATGGTGTTTTTGGTGAAATGTATATCGATTTCGAAAAAGTCCAGATTAAATTCCTTGTATAGAGAAAGCAGAATTAATAATTACACTAATTATAACGATAATGAAGCAACTTGCTCAATTAAAGCATCACTGACAACTACAGCGTGAAACTAACCTTTGGATTTGACTTGTATTTGCTTGAATGCAGAATTATGTGGTTTTTAAATAAACAAATGAGGAAATCATTTTGCTAGAGACGTTTGGGGATGTTTAAATTACAGTACAACAAACCAGTGTTATCAATTTGTTCACTTAAAGGTGTGGGAATGTAAACTTCGCTAGAAGGACAAACTGCAACAGATGTGGCAGGGGTAAGTTGATTGTATATGTATTTTCCCTCATATTAGTTTCTCTGAATTAAAGACTTAATGTGAGTGGTCCTCAATATGTTTTCAGGCGGGATTAAATACATATTTTAAGTTAAAGTTGACTTTCTTATATAATCATTATATTGAAGGTGCATGTTTAGTGGCTATTATTTGATGTAATAATTGATGGAATAGCCTACTTAATGTGCTGTAAGAAATAGGCAAAAATTAAGCAAACTTAACTGCATTATTTTATAACATCAATTAATGTTGGTGATATTCTAGTTAAAAGAAAGGTTCCCAGTTAACTTTGATTTAATTTCCCTGTTCAACTTTATATACTGTTATACAACTCCAGATGCCTGGAAGAATATGGTATTGCTATCTGATGTTTGCTTTTTGTTGAGTCTCTTTATTTTTTCACTTTGCAGAAAAAACTACTGAAGCTAAGATGATGAAAGCTGGGGGGACAGAAATTGGCAAGACTCTTGCTGAAAAGAGTCGAGGCCTCTTCAGTGCCAATGACTGGCAGTGCAAGACGTAGGTATTTTGGTCAGCTCTTCTACATAATTATTTAAAAACATGAAAGGCTTTCAATTTGCGTTGAACCAGAAACCTTCTCCCATCTTTAATATGCCAAATGCAAGCCTATGTGGCATTTGTGAGTAATTAAGGTCTAGATTATAAAAGGTTCCCCACTTGATTGCTTTTTATTAGCATATCCATCATATATTTAATCATTCTGAAACATGACATGCAATTCACTAAAGCCTGCTTGAGGGTAAAACCTGTATGACAAAGTTTGTTTTGCTAATCATGGTAGGAAAAACAGTGTGTTCATGCTAATCCTTTGTGTAAAAGTGAACTACATGAATATATTTACATTTATTTTGTAAGTCACTGTCACAGTTTTATATATTTAGAAGCCTTATGGATGCAGAGTTAATTTTTTTTAAAGTTTTGAAACATAATACTTCTAGTGACTGAAAGAACGCGAGTCAATCCCACTAATCGTTTTGAATACCTTTTTTCCAGCTGCGGTAATGTGAACTGGGCCCGAAGGTCCGAGTGTAATATGTGCAACACTCCCAAATACGCAAAGCTGGAAGAAAGAACAGGTGAGGTTTTCCTTTTAGGTTTTATACTGCACGTGTTGCTAGTTCCGCTAGAATAGCTTTGTATGACTTAGAGCTGGACAAATCCAGACTTTGCCAATAGCAAAGTACAAATCTGTACACTTTTGTGGTTTAATTTATGTGTTTAAGACACATTCTACTATTTATTCAAAACACGATGGGGAACAACTTCATAATTTGCAATTCGTCGATGGGTCAAAGTTTTGATTTGGTCTAACTCTTACTTTTTCATCATGTCAAAGGATTTCATAAGAAGTTCCATCTGATCTACTATTTTTAATGAATACCGTAGTATGTATCATTTTTTTGTATAACATCAGTCTTCTGGCTGACTGACTACAATCTCCAAAATAAACTTTGGGAATCATTTACTCACTGTAATTCTTCAAATTGTATCAGATTCCCGTCAGCATAATTTCCATTAGTTTTAATCTTCTAAAGAATTTGTGAGTTTGTTTTTATATTTAGTGTAAAATTAATTTAAATGAATCGACAGCTCATCGTGTTATTGGTAGTATTTGTTTAGTAAAGCACAGGTTGTAGAATAATGCTTAATCTTGTAGATACAGTACTTTATTACTTAAAAATAGAAAAAGTGATTAGATTTTTTTTTTATATATATATATATAAAAATCTAATAACTTTTTCTATTTTTTAAGTAATAAAGTTATATATATATATATATATATAATCAGATATCTCCCTTCACAGGACCCATGTTGCTTTAATAAAGTATTTAATTTGTCTCATTCACCCAACAGGATATGGAGGAGGATTTAATGAGAGAGAGAATGTGGAATATATTGAGCGTGAAGAATCTGATGGAGAATACGATGAGGTGACTATGTATTTCAGTTATTAATATTAGGATAATAATCTGGTCTGTGATAGAGATGTATGGCCTCACCTTTCAGCAGCTTCTCAGACAAAAAAAGACACGTTGAAAATACATACCGATACAGCGCTATACATCTAGCCGTTCTGAAGAGATTGTGTGAGGCAGATTTAATCCTTTTCACAGAGGGATGTTGCAGAAAGAATGGAGGTGACGGCATGTCTTATTTTTATTCAATGCAGCATTTTAAACTTTTTTAAATATTTATTTTATTCAAGATCAGTTTTGTGGTTTAGCTTCATCTAAAGATTGCATAAGTGCTGTATTGAGGTTCATTGGTGAAGAATCATTTGTCATTGAAAGTTAAATAAGTGTGTGTGAAATAATCTGACTCTTTGTTTGATTTGTTAACGTTGACCTGTTCCCCCCACCTTATTGTATAAACCTCACAGTTTGGCCGTAAAAAGAAAAAATACCGTGGGAAGAGTGGCAGTGCTACGTCCCTCCTGAAGGACAACGAGAAGAAAGTGGTTGCAGAGGAGAATGACGAGGATGAGGAAGATGAAGATGAGGAGGGTGGTGATCTTTCCAAATACAAACTTGATGTAAGAATAATTTATCCAGAAACTGGTCCTGTTTGATGCTGTACCTCCACTCCTGTCAATAACATGATCCGATAGAACAGGAATTTGCAGTAAAACATGGTGTCAAAAGCACAGAATCGCAGAGCGCATTTACAGAATTTTTAAACTTTCACTCCGATTTTCCATTGCATAAAAACAAAAATAACAAAGCATCTTGAACACCAAAAAAAGGTATTTACCATTCTATCAATGTCTCTAAAACTCTTCTAACCCTTCTAACTCTAAAACCCTCTGTGTACCCTGAGTTATGAATGTAGCTGTGGCTTCTGAAAAGCCAACGTCTTAGACTGACTCGATCCAAAACTTGTTTTTGTCATTTTTATTAGTGGGATTATTTATCAGATATAATTCCACCCTTCCTCATGATATCCTTACTGATGTTTGTCAATGTGTTTTGGGTCGGCAAAACCCAATCTCGTCATCTCTTGCCAGCGTTTAGTTTTGCCGAGCTTGTCAGTGTTAATGGGTTTCGCCCCAATTAATCTCTGCTTAGGATGACGACGACGATGAAGAGGAAGATGACGAAGGAGCTGATCTCTCCAAGTACGACCTGGACGCCAGTGACGAAGAAGCTGCAAAGCCAGTGGCTAAAAAGACCAGCGGCTCGGGCTCGTCCCGTTCACGCTCGTCCTCTCGCTCCTCTCGCTCCAGCTCGCGGTCCAGGTCCAGGTAAACGGGTACAGGTCAAGGGTAACTCCAGGCAAAATGTCAGTATCAGTTCAACCTCTTCTTTAAATGTAACTCTTATTTTTATGTATATATTTTTATATATACTTTAATTTCCTTTTCAGTAGCCAGAACACTTGAATTGCTAAAGAGGCCTAAATAAAAAGATGCTCGTAGTATCGGTACCGCTTGACAGTTTAAAGCAGAATTGTTTCCATCCTCTGTTCTCGTGGCTGTATTTTGGCGACTTCTTTTTTTGGCCTCTAGGTTAGTAAAGGACTCAAATCTTAATGATGTGATTAATTGATGTTTGATGAACGGTGTACATTACTGTTTTGCTAATATACCAGGTTTAAAATTGTTTCGGAGATGCATGGATTTTTGAAGTGAAGTTTTTACATACAGTAATCATTTGAGATATGCAAATTCTATTTACTCGATTTAACAAATACGATTTTTAAACGAATATCAGAGCAGAAGAATCTATGCTCGTGCTCGGACATGCTTGTATATACTCAAGCACATATTTGTTCTATATGTTTACATCAATCCGTTCCAGAGCGCAGGGAGCTGGCAAGAGATAAATTTGCGAAAGCCTTGTAATAAATCTAAAACATATTTCTTATATTGCCTTGTCAGAGATGTATAACGCTGAAAGATTAAGATCGTTGGAGACCATCCAAGAGCAATCAAGACATTTCCCAAGCTGTGTGCACCTCAAAACGCAGTCGTGCTCAGCTTTTCTAGGGGGGAGTTTTGCCTTTAGAAACATCTTTGCATCTGGATATTTGCATTAAAGAGCCTTGACAATGAGTTCCAGGTGGCCTGTTAGCAGCGAGAACTTCATGATTGAGATGATCCTTGATATCAATTGACATTTTAAGTGTCTTTTTATTTTATAGTGCTTATATATCTGTTAATTGAATATTTATCGAAGAGATGTAACTGTATACGTCATGTATTGACTATAAAATCTTTAATTTGTTACCTTAAAGTGCACTAGTATTTTAAAATATATGGTGTAACTTGTATTACATTCCCATTGCTTATGTAACATTGCTCCCGGAGTTGCACGATTCTCACCTATGCAACGCTTTCTTGCATATCTCGAGGGATTACTGTACTTGTATATGTGTGCGATTGCTTTTGTGTCCTTCATTTATTTAAAGTGTGTTCTTATGACCAGTGCACTTTTCGTATCCCTTTGTAAAAAGGATAGGGCTGCAAATTGACTTCCTGGTAGCATGATTAATCCAATCCTCTATTTCTCCCTCCTTCCTGTTTTTATCAGGGTGTATGTAATGTTGGTATTTATCCATGTGTGTATATGTATTTTCTGTTTTTCTCTTGTTTTGTTTGGTAAAGCCCATTTCTTTCTGTAGAAAGTATTGGAAAGATGTTATCCCTCTTTCAGGTCCCGCTCACGAAGTTCCTCAAGCTCCAGATCAAGGACTCGCTCGAGCTCCCGAGATCGTGCGCGCTCACGCAGGTCGAGATCCAGGTGAATGAGGTGACATGCTCTCATGTAGCGAGAGTGTATGTGATGGGTCAAAGGTGGTGGAGAGCCTTTGCTGTCTTAACCCCTTGAGGAAAATGTGCATAGACTGGCACCAGCGACGCCCACGAGGAAGAGAAACGCCTTCAGTCCCCTTTGAGACATTGTGACCAGAAACTAGTGAAGAAAGACCGTTTTAGTTCCAGTGACTGACTCACTGCTCGCTCGCAGGACCATTTGAAGTTCATTTTGTCAGATTTTATGCCTGGAGTTACGGACTTTTGTCAACCTTGTTGTGTTTTTTTGTTTTGTTTGTTTTAGCTTTAAAAACAAACGTCTTGCTGCTTCCGCAGTGGCCGTTGCTTCAGACTCGACCATTAGAAACACTTATTACTAGCTGTGAAAAGAAAAAGGCACTGCAATGTTTTATGGTTTTTAATCTCGAAATATAAATGTATTTTTCTTACCCCTTCCCCTCCCCTGACATCCTAAAATACAGAATTGATTATTCCTCTTTATATAGAGTATTTCAAAGCATTGTAATGACTTTGTCTCCACAACTAATTTGAATACATCTGATTTATTCCCCTAACCTCCCAAGATCCAGCTCCAGGTCTCGTAAGGGGTCTACGTCTCCGAGGAAAAGGTCTCGATCGAGCTCGTCTTCCTCCTCCCCTGAGAGAGCCAAGAAGAGGAGCCGCTCACGATCTTCCTCCTCTGGCGAGAGAAAAAAAAGACGTTCGAGGTCTCGATCGTCAGAAAGGTTTGGGTTTCTGTAGAATAACCATAGGTCTGTGTGTTCTAGTTATAGGCGTCACTCTTGTCTCCACAAATGGGCCACTGGCAGAACGCAACATCCCAGTATCAATGTATGGATTCGTTGTTTTTCCACAATACATTTCAGTAACGACAGTTCTGTAGATTCAACATTCATGATTTTATATGAGAAAGAAGTCCTATACATTTTCTTTTACATATTTATTCATGTAGCTTCCAGACTAAGTGGAGTGTGTACTCAGAAGGGTGAACTTGACGCTATGGTGGCTTTATCCACAGTGCTCACTGGCTTTCATGGTTTGTTGTCTTTCAGACGCCGCGGATCATCCTCTGGCTCCTCCCACTCCGGCTCCCAGTCGTCAAGTTCCAAAAAGAAATAAGTTCAAACAGGCGTTTTTAAAACCAGTAGATTTAAGACAAAGTGCATGGTGTGTTTTAAAGATACAAATGAGTTGTTGATGCTGTTTATTTCTCAACCGTCTGCCCTGGCGGTACGTGCTGACTATACTTTCCAGCCCCAGAAGTGGCATGTCTGTCCTCGCTCTTAGAAACCGCTGCTTGTTTTCCTGTTTTCCGTACATGCAGTCATGTTTTAAGCCATAAGTTTCCTCCGGTTGTTTCTAAGGAACTTTATTCTTTCCCCGTTTTCACCGCCTCAAAAAATGCCCACCTCCTCCCTCATAGTAAAGCAGTTTAAAAATGAGCACGCTGTTCCGTGTTGCCTACACGATGAGATCTGTTTCGCCTTTATATTTCCATAAGCAATAAGGAAGTTAATATCAGACTTTTTTTAATTGGTTGTAACCAGAATTCAAACTATCTGCTTAGTGAGTGTACAATACACTTCAAATCTCATGCAAATATAAGGCTGTATTCACCCAATTTTAGTTGTTTTGCAGCCTTATCATGCTTGTGGTGACTTGCATGCAAATTTTGCCCTCGTCATCATTAAAATACTTGCTTCAAATCTTAACCTGCAAGGATTGTTTTGACATTTCTTTTATTTACTGAATTTTGTTTAATTGACATAATGTTTGAGTATTTTTAAGGTAAGTATTTTTTTTATTTACTTTTGAATTATTGCTTCTATTGTTAGGTAACTATATATACAAAAATACTGTGAAGCTTTCTTTTGCAGTTGCACAACTATAAAACTCGGTAATTGAATGCAACAACACATTATTATGTATATTGTAATGAAATTATTGTATTTTGGGAGTAGGTAGCAGGCCTCTATAGTTGTTTAAATGCAAATAAATGGTAGTAGAATTGATATTGAACTAAGGAAGTCTGTGTTTTAAGAATTGGATATATATATATATATTTTTTTTTAGCCTGTAGTTAAGAGGAAAAAGCCAGAACACTTTCTGCGCAGAGGTTATTTAATTTTGTTCATGCCCCCTCGTCCCCTTCTTTTTTTTTAAACTACAGTATTACTGTATTTTGTGTTCAGACTACGCTAATTAAATTACATATCTAAGCTTTTTTTTCCTGAATGACAGCAGTAACAAAATCAGGTTTAACTTTTTTCAGTTCATCAAAAAAAATGGCATTGTAAACAAAATGTAAATAAAATCTGTCAGCAACCTTGATTTGTTATGGTTTTTTAAGGGGTTTAATTTGATGCATATTGGTTATCTATCGACTTCTTACCCAAGACATTGTTCACTTTTTATCTGTTTAAATAATAAACAGGGCTCACGAGTATGTGTTCAGTGTAAGTCGCAAATAATTGAAAGCAGTTGTGTTTGTGGTTAAAATACTTGATTTCCCCTTTACATTTCTCTATTACAATCAGCAGTACAGCTAATATTTTATCACCTTGATTATAAATATGAATGTGAGCTGTCCACTTGTCTTCATTGATAATTGCAGATTTTGTACATCAATAATTGTCTTGACATAAGTAAATTACACAACTAAGTCTAAAATAAAAAACTACCCTCTTCTGCAAACAATTTATTAGCACATTGTATTGTGGGGGGGCTGAGCTGAGTCATCAGGACGTTTACAAGGAAGAGAATGCTGAAGTGCAACTTGCTTTGCACTCAATCTATGGCAAAGCTCCCACGGAAATACAATTTAGAAAAAATTTTGTCAGGAGGCACTCTCCATCATTTCAGCTTGCTCAACAGGTCTGTAACTTTTCATTGATAGGGGGAATCGGATTCTAAATTAAGAGGCAGAATAAGTGTTGGTCAGAGAACCATTTTTAATTAATTGGTACTTAATGTCTAGACAGTAATGAATCGTGAGTAAAGCTAGTCTGAAACCTGCCACTACAAAATCCGTATTTAAAAGGTGTTGTAATGACACTTTGCCCACAATTGTCTCACACGAAATGTTCAATTATACTGTAATTGGGGGCTCTGCAAAGACGAGGAAATATCTGCCTTAGGTTTGACCCACCATTCATTGTTATATTTGCACTGACTTAACTTTGCAGCACTATTCTGCAATTTTATAAATGAAATGTCCTATACGAGAGATCCTTTTCAAATGATACACTGTATTATAATGTTTAATGTTTCCTTCGTTTGTACATTTAAATCCATTACTGCTGTACCAATGTAAAACTCCAGGTGGCACCTGTTGCTTTCCCCCCCCCCCCCGAGTAATGGAAACAACTTTTGTCTTGCACTCTTTCTCGTTGTGCTACTAGACATTTAATCTGACAGTTGATAACCCACGGTTAATGTATTGTGAATATAAGAAAACGACGTGTCATGGTATTTCAGTTAGTTTATACATTTTTAAAGTTTTTTTTTGTCCTTCATTAATTGAATATTGCAAATGCAACCGAGTCCGATATCCAACCCCTGAAATGATTACATGAACTTGTTAAATAGAGGTGGTGCATATAAAATTAAATATCTAACAATTTATATAAATAAGCAGTTAATGTAGTAAGCTTTCAAATGAAAACATGTAGTTAAGATTAGAACTGTAAAATACAATCCATGTTTTAATATAGCAAGGTTAACTGCACACGTAATAATATATCCTGAGTGAGTCTATAGGTTTGCAATCTCTAGGAGCTTTAGTATTGGATTAGTGCGTTTATATGTGAAAGGTTACATGCTTCTCCCCTTTCATTGAATGGGATATAACTGATTGCTTAGGAACACATTGTTTCTAGAGTATGGTTTCCCAGTTACAAGCAGAAACAAATCGCCACACGTGTGTGTGTGTGTGTGTGTGTGTGTGTGTGTGGGGGGGGGGGGGGGGGTTCTTTCCAAAGAGAAAGTAGAAAAGCATGTGGCACCTTTTTGCAGTTCTCTCCTGCCGCATCAGAGGCAGAGCAGTAGATCTGTGACGGTGGCTGCAGCCGGACCCGCCTCTCCCTGGTTATAAAGATCTCCAAAGCAAGAGGTGCACGAAGTTGGATGAGATGCGACCATGTGTGCGGGTCCCCGTCCTGCGCAACCATGATCTCTACCGACTGCGACCCTGTTGTCCCCTGGCCCAACGCGTCGGAGGAGGCAATGTGGGAGCCCAACATCTCCCAGTCTAGGCGTGAAGCCAACGCGTCCCAGAATGCCGCTTGCAGGTCGGTGTCGGTGGTGTTCCCCATCACCATGATGATCACGGGCATGGTGGGCAACGCGTTGGCGCTCCTGCTGGTCTACAGCTCCTATCGGAAGAGGGAGAACAAGAGGAAGAAGTCGTTCTTGCTGTGCATAGGATCCCTGGCGTTGACCGACCTGGTTGGGCAACTCCTGACCAGCCCCATTGTGATCTCCGTGTACAGGGCCGATCTCAAGTGGGAGCGCATCGACGCCTCCGGGAACCTGTGCTCCTTCTTCGGGGTGTGCATGACCGTGTTCGGGCTCTGTCCACTCTTCCTGGCCAGTGCCATGGCTGTGGAAAGGGCGTTGGCCATCACCAGTCCCCACTGGTACTCCAACAATATGAAAACCAGTCTGACCAAACTGGCGTTGTGTGTGATCTGGGGCGGCGTGCTCCTGTTTGCTGTCCTGCCTCTGTTGGGAGTTGGGCATTACACCTTGCAGTGGCCGGGGACTTGGTGCTTCATCAGCACTGGGGACAGAAACATCTCCGGCAACGTTTTCTTTTCCACCACATTTGCGGTGCTGGGCATCTTATCCTTGCTGGTGACTTTCTCCTGCAATGTGGTGACCATCAAGTCCCTGGTGAGCCGCTGTAAGGCCAAGACAGCCTCGTCCCAGTCGGGCAGGCAGTGGGAGAGGCTGACGGCGGAGACGGTCATCCAGCTGATGGGCATCATGTGTGTGCTTTTCACCTGCTGGTCCCCTTTACTGGTAAGTGTATATCATTCCCAGTCTCCGTAAACGACATGTAACTTTGTAAAGTGACACTACTTTTCAAATTGGTGTAAACCTATTAAAGGTAAGGAACTTTATTATAGTTACATATTATAGTATATAATGCGACAGTGACTTTTCTTCTTATTATTTGTTCTTATTGTTGTTTAATGGCCTTTGTTTCATGTTACACTAGTTTGACACCAGTAAAGTGCTTCTGAAATTTGTGCTTATTCGTGCATATTCCTAATTTAAATTATACAGATATTGTATGTAGTCAGCATTGTTTTTAATACGAGTGAAACGGGACAGTTTAGCCCTGTTAAGTGAGTTGTTTATACAGGATTAAATCTGCAGAAAATTATTATTATTAATAATAGTAATAATAATAATATGTGAAAAACATATACATCCGTAGTCTGAAGTATTATTAGAAATTTGAACTCCTTTGTTTTTTTCTCCACACAAAATCTATGTGATTAACTTGTGACGTTTCTTTGCTTTAATTTATCTACGAAGTTCAAGATTTTAAAATAGGCCAGCTTGAACAGCCCAGGCAGTGCCCATATGTGTGTAGCTTAACCCCTATCTTTAGATAGGAATTGGACAATGGCCAGGGTTTAATGCATTCATTTCTAATTGTTGTAATACAAAAACCTTTATGATTAATCTCAACAGGTTTTACAGTTTGTTTGGGTTTGTTTCCACACACACAAAAGTAGGCTATTACCTGTTCCTGCACAGGAATTAATTATAGAATCAACAAATTGTAATCCCAATTCTGAGTGAAGATTAAACACGTGTAAATTGAACATGATCAGATATGTTTTGAATGGAATTCATGCTTTTCTCATGTTTAAGAGAAATATCATATGTAATTCAATATTTAATTTGACAGATTTTTTATAGTAGACTGCTAAACTGTCACAGTTCATATTTTACTATTCCATTCCAAATTAATCACCTGGAGTCAATGTTTAAATTATGATCTAGTTTAAGCTTATGAACCGTATACATAACTTCCTATGAGAGAAATGGCAATCCGTATATCTCACACTTCTGATCTATATAATAATAATAATAATAATAATAATAATAATAATAATAATAATAATAATACAGATACTGAAATCAATCTAAGTATAACTGTTGAAAGAAACTGTAGTATTCAATACAATGATCTTTATTTTGATTTTGTTGTTGATGTTATTATGTTTGGTGTCAAATAAGTGTGCTCACCCACCAACAGAGCGCATGCAAGGTCAGGACCCGAGGAAGAATGAGTGGAATAGTATTGATGTACACATCTGGCTGTCAAGGAGACTGAAAGAGTAATGTGACATGTGAAAACATAGGCATTATTGATTAAGAAAGTAGAAGGATGAGCTATACCTTTAATATAAAGGGAGCTTACATTACCTCCATGCAGATATTGAGATTCAGTTAATGTTATTTTAATTTACAAGAAGTATTAATGGACAAAATAAAAAAATCCCTGTACACATCCTCCTAGAATCTAGTCCTTGTGATCAACTAAGAGGTCTGAGTTTTGCTTTTTTCAAGAATTGAATTGTATCCAAAGCATCATAAAGCACTGGAAATGTTCAAATACAGTGAATATTTTAGATTGTGTTTACACACATATATATACACTCACCTAAAGGATTATTAGGAACACCTGTTCAATTTCTCATTAATGCAATAATCTAACCAACCAATCACATGGCAGTTGCTTCAATGCATTTAGGGGTGTGGTCCTGGTCAAGACAATCTCCTGAACTCCAAACTGAATGTCTGAATGGGAAAGAAAGGTGATTTAAGCAATTTTGAGCGTGGCATGGTTGTTGGTGCCAGACGGGCCGCTCTGAGTATTTCACAATCTGCTCAGTTACTGGGATTTTCACGCACAACCATTTCTAGGGTTTACAAAGAATGGTGTGAAAAGGGAAAAACATCCAGTATGCGGTGGTCCTGTGGGCGAAAATGCCTTGTTGATGCTAGAGGTCAGAGGAGAATGGGCCGACTGATTCAAGCTGATAGAAGAGCAACTTTGACTGAAATAACCACTCGTTACAACCGAGGTATGCAGCAAAGCATTTGTGAAGCCACAACACGTACAACCTTGAGGCGGATGGGCTACAACAGCAGAAGACCCCACCGGGTACCACTCATCTCCACTACAAATAGGAAAAAGAGGCTACAATTTGCACAAGCTCACCAAAATTGGACAGTTGAAGACTGGAAAAATGTTGCCTGGTCTGATGAGTCTCGATTTCTGTTGAGACATTCAGATGGTAGAGTCAGAATTTGGCGTAAACAGAATGAGAACATGGATCCATCATGCCTTGTTACCACTGTGCAGGCTGGTGGTGGTGGTGTAATGGTGTGGGGGATGTTTTCTTGGCACACGTTAGGCCCCTTAGTGCCAATTGGGCATCGTTTAAATGCCACGGCCTACCTGAGCATTGTTTCTGACCATGTCCATCCCTTTATGACCACCATGTACCCATCCTCTGATGGCTACTTCCAGCAGGATAATGCACCATGTCACAAAGGTCGAATCATTTCAAATTGGTTTCTTGAACATGACAATGAGTTCACTGTACTAAACTGGCCCCCACAGTCACCAGATCTCAACCCAATAGAGCATCTTTGGGATGTGGTGGAACGGGAGCTTTGTGCCCTGGATGTGCATCCCACAAATCTCCATCAACTGCAAGATGCTATCCTATCAATATGGGCCAACATTTCTAAAGAATGCTTTCAGCACCTTGTTGAATCAATGCCACGTAGAATTAAGGCAGTTCTGAAGGCGAAAGGGGATCAAACACAGTATTAGTATGGTGTTCCTAATAATCCTTTAGGTGAGTGTATATATATATATACACACACATCCTGGATCGTTAACAGAAGACACAACCACATTTCATGAACAGTGCAGTGCAAGGAGGGCTTATTGAATACACCCTAGCCTCAGTATCATGATACTAAGAGAAAATTAGTGGATTGATTGTGTTAGTGAGTGTCAATCACCTGGATTGCATTGGACAATCAGCATTTCAGCAAAGGCAATCAGAAGCACACAGGGATGGGGAAAAATAAATATAAAAGTACACGTGACGTGTAGAAAGGGGCCATGTGTATTTTTAGAGTCTTTGGGTATTTGTGGAACTTGGGTGCAAAACCCCATAGATTTTCTATAGGATTACTTTGCCTTATTATGAGGGAAATTGTTTGCTGTTAAAACACATTCAGTGGGCAGGAAATCAATTGTTATTCAGCTTCATTTTGATTGAAAATAAGACAAAAAAAAAATCCAGTGATTTTTATAATGGAAAATGTCACAATTTACCAAACCATGTAATGTTTGGTTAGAAAGTACTTCATGCTTTTAAATCTTGTAAAGTCATATTGATTCAGTCAGCTTGCTTGTTATTTTAGTTACAGCTGTCTGATTGTGACAGGGCATGCAGTTGTCTTGCTCTTAATAAAGAGTGCTGTCACGAGGACCGTCTCCATGCAGCTGTCTCGCTGACTGGAATAGGGCTTGAGTGGGATTCCTTCTTGTCATTGCAAGTGAAATCAGCCAATCAGACACCAGGATAGACGCTTCCTATGATACAAAGCCCAGTTCTGCCCATTGCTCAGTATTGCTACTGCTTTGGGGGAGAAAAACATGAATTGGTTTAAAGAGAAGTTAAGATTATAACCTTTGTCTTTTCGCTTTTAGGTCATGATGCTGAAAATGATCTCGACACACACCTCTTCCCACCAGTGCCAACCAGAAGCTGACAGGCTATTACCCAGTCGATATCCAGCAGAAATCCAGGTGGATTGCAATTTCTATCTCACCGCCATACGTCTGGCCTCCCTCAACCAGATTCTGGATCCTTGGGTTTACTTACTGTTGAGGGAAATACTTCTCCGGAAGTTCTGTCAGGTGGCCAATGCTGTCTCTAACTGCTCCATCGATGGACAGAAAGGGACTCAGAGTGCTGCTGATGGACTGAACAAGCAAAACATTGACGCCAGCCTCATACAAAAGCAGTGATGTCATGTGGAAAGTTGTGGATACAGCGGGTAAATCATCCCAAAAACGATGAGGACTTGCTCTGTTTGAATGTACAACAAGGAGGATTCATAGAACCAATCCTTTTCTCTATTTGCACTCAAAGAATATTTTTTTTGTGTATAATGATCAAATCAAGCAAGATAAAGAATCCCCCAAATTTCCTGAAAAGAAATCAAGGTTTGACCCAATCATTGCTAGCAAAGGACGCCTTTAAAATACAACTGTGCGTTTTCAAGGTATTTTTGGCTTGGTGAGTCAATATTCATACCTCCCATCAAGCCTTACTTTACACGATTGGTGCTGAAAATAGGTATTTAAATATGTCTTGCCAAACAAGGTTTTGTCTTTTACTCAATATTGTGAATATTTGGATTTAAGGATCCACAGAGCCTCTTTAAAGTCAAGGAAGAGACATTAAAGAGAAAGAAAAGAAAAAAACATTATGCCAACGATAACTCTAAATCCATTAGTTACTGCATGTCCTGATTTGAGTTGTCCTTAGGGTTTTGATATTGAGAACGTAATGGAAACAACACTAACTAAATATTGCCTGAGTAAATACAAAATTAGGCCATATTGTGTTCCTTTCTACACTTCAGGAGGTCTTTCCTGTTGTCGTTCTTTTGATGTTGGAAAAACAGCCAATCATTTCTCATTGTAGAACTAACCTGGTAATTAGTGTGCAGTACAAAAGGGACAGAGGCACACAGAGACCTACAAATAAAGTCTGTGGACAATTTGTAGCAATTGGACTGGATGAGTTTGTGTGCTACCTTTTTTTTGCCAGGCAAATGAGCTGTTTTGCTATTATAGACTACAACTGAAGTAGAGCCATCATGAATGATTTGATGTCACAGCCTCCATTCAGCACTACGGTAAACCTACCTAATGACACTCTGCACAAAGCACTTGAAGATTACATCTCATCTGAATGTGGGAAATTGTCTGTAAATGATCTGTAATCCCTATCCACAACGCTTGCACTTTCAAGTTTGTTATTGTCTTAACATGTGCTTGGAGTAAGTTGCATTTATGTCACTGCTGAACTTCAAAGCATGCGTTAAAATGTAATCGGTTGATCAGGCAACAAACTGTTTTATCAGAGCCCAAACCCAGCGGGCCCTGCTTAATCTGTTCGAGTTCTCCAGTACCTTCAACCCTTATTACCGATGTTGAATGAATGTTAGAAATCTGTCTAAAAGCATCTGCTGTGCAGCATCAAGACCAATCGCTTGCTTTAAAGTGACTGACATGTCTTAAGTGGATTGCAATGTTCAGGATACATGCTTGGAACAAGCATTGGTGATCGCTTCAACGGAAAGTTCCTTCAAATTCCTCTAGACTCAAGCATCAAATGAAGGCAAAGGAGCAAGGGAATTGGAGAGGGAATAAAAGCTAGTCTTGTCAAAGGCTTGCAACCATAGTTTGTGTTCCTTATACTAAATTATTATTTATTATTTCCAATCTTACTCAAATAAGGCCACTTATTAAAAGCATGTTCAGTGTGAATCAGTTTGCAAAATGACCCGACAAGAAACATGCTCTTAGAGAGGGGGGGCGGATAACTCATGCTGTCAAGGAATTTGTAAATGACTGTCTTTGTAAATGACTTTGTAGCTGTCGAGTCGGCTTCTGAAACAATGAGTTCACATCCATCAATCTGAATTCCAGTCCTGATTAAACCATTGTAACAAGGGTTCAGGTCTTGTGCGTTGCTTTGAAGTATGTTGAAAGTGTGGTAAGGTTGTATTTGGGAAAACGTGCTTTTTTTTTTATATATATATATATATATATATATATATATATATATATATAATTTTTTAAACCAAACTCATGATGTATATTTACTTAGCTTGGTCATTCCCAGGCTTGTTCACCCAAAGAGGTCAGCTGGCTGAAAACCTGCTCTTACACAATTTCTAATGTTTTTAATAAAAAACAACTAAAAAAACAAACAAATCAAGAACTCCTTTCGAAAGCTACAGAGCAGCACTTCTTCCAGTGCTTTCACAAAGATTTTCTTCAGATGTCTGCACTAGGTGTTCTTTTGTTTTGGATCATGTTTCCACATTGAAATGCTCGTATTTCATTCTTAATATTTCTAATAACAAGCTGTTCAAAATTTTTTAGCTCATAACAGGGGTGCCTACATAAATATATGAAGAAAAAATTCCTGAGGTATTGCCCAAAACCAGCGAGAGATATAACAAGTATAATACAACGTATTACCCCTCTGATAAGCGTGGACTGAGCTCAGATGACTGTGTCTAAAAAGACAAAAAGGAGGGCTCGGCACAGCAGACCATTAAGTTGTATTACTCAAAAAAATTGAATGAACATCAACAGACAGTCTAACTAGGAAACAGATAAAAGATGTTGCTCTTGTTCTTGATTAGATAATCCAGAGATCGGACTGAGGCCTGGAACAATTTTTTAAAGCTATTTTTATGACTAGGTGCAGTATCCTACTATCAGATGAATGGGCCTTCATATTATAATACCTTTTGTGCACTGATATCCATAGAATAATATAATGTATTCTGTGTTCCTACTTTAAGTCTTAATCAGTAAAAGGAGCAGTAACTCAATTGGTCATTTTCTGTTGTTTTGTTTGTTTGTTTTTTTAGCTTTTTTACTTAGACATTATGTTTCATGCTTTAAAAATGAAAAATGTTCTGCAGTAACACGTGTTCAAGCACGTTTGTCAATTAAACACAAAGCGTCCCATTCATGGGGTGTCATTAGTATTTTAAGTAGTCGTTAAATGCATAGTTGGCATGTCATGAGCAGACTAACTGGAGGTGGTGGTTACATGAACATTGATAATTAACTTTTAGTGGAGCTCTTTAAGTGAAAGTCTTCTAGAGTTTGGTGTTCTGGATCTTTGCACTTAACTGCATCTTGTGTGAATATAAAATCTAAGCAATTTTCTAAACCGCCAAAAAACACACTTTTAGCAATGGGTTAGTGGTTCCTTTAAATGGTCAATTTACTGTTCTCAAGGCCATTCCCTTTTCATAACAAAAGGCTGAAACTGTGATGGTTTGGGAAGAATGGTGATATTTAATTCACAGACAATTGTAGTTCCCAGATTTTTTACTACTTTCGTACAATAACTAGACTTGGGATTAAATAAATACTTTACCCTACCGGCTAACTGCAAATTACAAGCCAGTACTTTCAGGGCAGTTTATAACCCACTGTGTATATAAGAAAGAAGCTTCTGACAAAAATAAAATCCTTCACTTTGTGTATTTTAAAATTAACAGGTTCATTGTTCCTATATATAATATAATATATATTTGTGTGATTTGTACTTTCCCCACAGATGTAATACTTTATTTCTTTGTTGAAGCTTTATAGTATATTTCATTATATATATACACTCCATACTAATACTGTGTTTGACCCCCTTTCGCCTTCAGAACTGCCTTAATTCTACGTGGCATTGATTCAACAAGGTGCTGAAAGCATTCTTTAGAAATGTTGGCCCATATTGATAGGATAGCATCTTGCAGTTGATGGAGATTTGTGGGATGCACATCCAGGGCACGAAGCTCCCGTTCCACCACATCCCAAAGATGCTCTATTGGGTTGAGATCTGGTGACTGTGGGGGCCAGTTTAGTACAGTGAACTCATTGTCATGTTCAAGAAACCAATTTGAAATGATTCGACCTTTGTGACATGGTGCATTATCCTGCTGGAAGTAGCCATCAGAGGATGGGTACATGGTGGTCATAAAGGGATGGACATGGTCAGAAACAATGCTCAGGTAGGCCGTGGCATTTAAACGATGCCCAATTGTCACTAAGGGGCCTAAAGTGTGCCAAGAAAACATCCCCCACACCATTACACCACCACCACCAGCCTGCACAGTGGTAACAAGGCATGATGGATCCATGTTCTCATTCTGTTTACGCCAAATTCTGACTCTACCATCTGAATGTCTCAACAGAAATCGAGACTCATCAGACCAGGCAACATTTTTCCAGTCTTCAACTGTCCAATTTTGGTGAGCTTGTGCAAATTGTAGCCTCTTTTTCCTATTTGTAGTGGAGATGAGTGGTACCCGGTGGGGTCTTCTGCTGTTGTAGCCCATCCGCCTCAAGGTTGTACGTGTTGTGGCTTCACAAATGCTTTGCTGCATACCTCGGTTGTAACGAGTGGTTATTTCAGTCAAAGTTGCTCTTCTATCAGCTTGAATCAGTCGGCCCATTCTCCTCTGACCTCTAGCATCAACAAGGCATTTTCGCCCACAGGACTGCCGCATACTGGATGTTTTTCCCTTTTCACACCATTCTTTGTAAACCCTAGAAATGGTTGTGTGTGAAAATCCCAGTAACTGAGCAGATTGTGAAATACTCAGACCGGCCCGTCTGGCACCAACAACCATGCCACCCTCAGAATTGCTTAAATTACCTTTCTTTCCCATTCAGACATTCAGTTTGGAGTTCAGGAGATTTCTTGACCAGGACCACACCCCTAAATGCATTGAAGCAACTGCCATGTGATTGGTTGATTAGATAATTGCATTAATGAGAAATTGAACAGGTGTTCCTAATAATCCTTTAGGTGAGTGTATATATATATATATATATATATATATATATATATATATATATATATATATATATATATAATATACACATAATGTATTATTCCATAGACACACTTCATCAAGTCTTTGGAGTAGATGTTGGATACAGTGCAATCCATTTATTTAATTACCAGTCACTAACATTGCCTTTGAACTTTACTATGTCCTCTATAGTTGTTGTAGACCACTATCTCAGCTATCCTTAATGTAATACAAGGATTTGTTATCTAATCAGATCCAGATGAAATAGTTTTATCTTGTTTGAAGGATCTCTAAAATGTGATATTGAGAATCTCATTTACAGGTAAAACACATAAGTTATTATGGCTGTGACGTATAATGAAACCTAACTCGATCTTGTTTTTCATTTGTATATATATATATATATATATATATATATAATCATAAATGTCAATTTCAGTATGCAACATATGAGGCTCTGGTTTACACATTGGCATTTTTGCGTATACAATAGATTAAACTACTGAATCTAACTGGTTATCAGTACTGAATTATATGTAAACTTAATTATGTGGAAGTGTATAAAAAGGAAGGAAACTTTCAGTTTGTAATAAAGAAGCTCTCTCCAGATTAAGTGACTGGGCTTCACTTTAATGGTAGTTTCATGGCAAAGACAAATTCCCTGTTTACACCATTATGACAGTATAAACGGTGAGAAGGAGATGATAAATTGTGTCTCGGGGTAGTTCTTCTGTTTCATTAAACATGTCCTCATAAAACAATTATGGTTGCCTCAGATTAGAGGCAGGTACACTTTATTTTAACTTTAAAGAATGAGGACTTTAAAATAAAGTAAGAGGACTCTGTATATTTACTTATTTTCAGAGATAATGGGTCAGGGACAACTGCAAACAGCCGGTGAAAACTGTTTTTTTTTAGATATAGATTTAGTTCTGGATATATAACCCATCATTAACTCCCTCAGATGTTCCTATGCAAGGTATTTTGTTACCAGGTGAATTATGACATGGAATAAGCCACATTTTCGTGCTGTGAGACAGCTGTGACAAAGCTGTGTGAAGTCAAACAGGTTTTTTTTTAACTTTGGTTTGTCGCATCATTGAAGGAAGAACTAAAATGGCAAGCAAGCTTTTTTTACTAAAATAATATGGGAGTCTGTGGTTCCGCATCTACACGTGGAAATGTCTTTACTACTGCGGTTCCTCTGAAGTGAGATTAGTCATTTGTGTGTTTTATAATAGCTTCCACAAGATGCACAAACACTGTCTCAATTGAAGGGTTAACAGTTCGTGGATATGAGTGTGAATTACATATGAATACACGAGGCACCACTGCAGAAGGAATTTTGGTAAAAGGAAGTTTGACATCTGGATTAATGCAAATACCTGTGAAAGTAATATCAAGTTTAAGATTGTATTATTACTTTTATTTATAAGTCACAGAAAATTATGTTTTTTTTAAGAAATTGGAAATTGTACTCCACATTCAAATGCTGTACAAAGTGTCATAAAAGTATGCCAAACGCATTACAAAATGTGTTTTTAATGGCATACCATTATCCTAGAAAGAACAAAAAAGTGTAAGTAACAGACTGCCAGCATCTTGATTTAAAGTTTTTACATTTTTGCAGTTTGTGTAAGAAAATGGTTTCATAAATTCCTAAACTGGAGACCAGGAGATCATTGGGTCTCAAAATCGGGGAAAAAACATCCAGCAGAACATGAAAGTTAATGTAAATATATAAATGCATATTTCTTTAAAAATAAAAAGACCCTATAGTAATAAACATAACTCATTGCAAGGGCTGTCGTCAGAGGTTATTCATATCAAATTACACTCTACTAATGAAGTGACTTTTATCTCCCTCTCCCTGTATAATATAAGTTGCACTATTAAGAGCTTTACAGGTATAAGTAGGAGGTTTCTAAGCAATTTCCTGGCAGGTTTTGAGGGTCAGTTTATTTAAACTTGTAATGCATGTAATAAGATATGAATTCTGTGGTGTCTGCACTTCAGGCTCGCTGTGAAAGTGAAATGGTTTGCTTTTGATGTGCCTAATGTTTAACTAATTCGGTTTACAATATGACTACAGATAAGAATGTGATAGTATTTCTTAATTTAAAAAGAAATGCACTGAAAAACGAATGTCTACATTTCATATTTTTATAGCATTTTGTGTAGTGAGAACTCCATGAGTTGTAACAGGTAAGGCTTTCCAGTAGCCTATTAGACACACACACGTATAAATGCAATTTTTATGGTCATTGCCTGTAAATGTCAAATAAAGTGTATGTTTGGAGAAGAGCATATTTTATTTTTGTTTTAAAACAGCTTTTTCTTTTTTTAAGGCAGTAAGGAAGCAAAAAGCGTACAATGTGTGCTGAACTGTGCGCTATACCAGCTGTTACTAATTCCAGCTTCGTGTCTATGCACATTTATGTTCTGTTAGAGATGTGGAACTGACATTAGGAATAGGGCAAATCCATTGGATCAATCCATACAGTGATCACACTAGGCAGTCAACAAGGGTAACTGCATTTAATTCCTCACGATTTTACTCAATAAAGCAAATGACACTGTATGCAGTTTAAGTAACAATACGTCTCTAAAGCTCCACATCATGAAACACATTTTGTTAATAAATATGTGGATAAGTAATGTATTTCATTTTTATTTTTATTATTTTTGCAGTACATGCTGATATGGCTCATATTCTGTTTACTAATGGAACTGAAAAAATAAATAAATGATTTACCATCATTTTGTATTAATATCCTTTTTATGGCACCTTTGCAACTGTTTACTTCAGTATGTTGAAACACTAGATTTATCCACTTCCTTTCCAGACAGACAATATTGAGAGAAAAGGGAAGAAAAAAATAATTGAAAAACACCAAACTGTAATATTTCTTCTAATGACAATTTTGCTCAGATCTGACTGGCTTATGAGACAAGTCTGAACTTGTAAAAATTCAATTGAGATGATTCAGCTTTCTTGAATCTAACTTTAAAAAATGCTTATTTGGTAGCATATTTCAGAAGAATTCTTCTGTATCTGCTGTTAAATAAGAAATAAAGACATTTAGAAAACTGGTTATTATCGCCTAAAAATGTACACTTGCATTATTGTTTACAGGAAATGAAGCTGCTTATAGGTTTTTTTGGGGGGAAATAAAATTCAATATAAGATCAAACTCTTATTCAGAGAGGAAAAACATTATTTTTAATGTTCAGGTGTTAATTGAAGATGGTGGTGTTTTACTCTGAGCATAAATAGTGAGAAAATATGAATAAGAAATGGGTTTGAATGGTATCCTTTCACCAGCTGATGAAAATGAAGGAAATAAGAGTTTTTTCCCCAACTGAAACATCCAAATGTTCTTATTCAGCAAAGTAATTTGATGAGATGAGTCCAAAGGTATTGTCATGTATTTATTTATTCATGTGTATGTTTTCAAAGAGAATAATTGAGTTGGGAATGTACGCTACCCATGATTTAAGGCATGGTTTGGGTGTATATGGCAGCTGCAGATATTTGGAAACTTGTACTAACAGAAGGCAACACGAGTGCAGACTGGGATCTGAGGAAATCGGACAGGAATTTAAAAGTGAGGAAGTTCCTGTTCCAACAGGATTGGGATCCCAGACCTACAGATACAGACTTCTGTTTCTGTTGAATGATTATGTTAGTATCTGTTGTAAAAGCTTTGTGTAAACAAGAGCAAAAGTGCTGGTTTATGATGGTATCAAATGATGACTTTGGCATTCAGTATCAAATCACTGCACTTTGCATGGCATTATGGACAATAGCATACTTGAACCTCCCATTTCAAGCTTAAACAAAATGATTACATGAAACAGTGTGGATCTACAAGCAAAAGTGTGTTTCTCATGTTAAATTACATGCTCTTGAATCTTGGAACAATTAGAAAAGCATGCATGGCCAGGGTATTTCCATCTCTCCTGTTTTGTTCTATTAGTCATATATATGCACTGATGTGATAAGCTGAGGCCTTCATATCTAAAAGCCTTACATCTGACAAGAGGACAATCCCTAGCTTGTGAAGGCCTGTGTGAAAGGTTAATGGATTCATTGGCTTGCCTGGAAGTGTGACAATAAAGCAATAGGCTACCTACAGCACACACGGGCCTGTGAAAGCATTTTTGATGCAAGTGCCTGCTGTAGGAAAGGAGGGAAAAAGAAAAGTAAGGTGCATTTCCATTTGTTCTGGGTCCTCAAGCAATCAATGCATGCTCAAGCAGACTTCTGAAGCCTTAGTTGTCACTACTGCCTCATTGTAACAGCAGGAAGTGTTTATAGAAAAGTTTTTGTTTTGTTTTTTAAATCTGGTGATCCTTTTCAGTCTTGCATGTTCATTTAGAAAACTCATCCCCTGACTTTTATAGGATGAATATATATTGATTTGTGAATAATTGGCTCAATCCTACTTGCATCTTTTTTGCAAGCTAAGGACATGTCTACCACTGTGCTCTGTATCTGGTGGATTCTATTGGATTATAACTGCATTTATTAAATTATTCTGAACGATGATACACACAAGCCTGATCAGTTGGGAATTTGCAAGACCTATTTACGTTCACAGCACTAAGTAAATAGTTTCCGTTACAGTAATGCAGGCTTTTAATCCATTAAGAAATGTAACAATATATTACCACTGTGTCTGGCAGGCTTTGCCATACTTAAATAAAGACTTAAGAATAGGATTAGTTTATTCTTCCCAAACACTTCATCCAAGCCCTGTGTTTTTTTTCCAGTACGTATTAGATACATTCAACTGCATGTAGGAACTGGGATAACAGAATCTATCCTGAGGAAATCTGAGATGAATAATGAAAAGAAAAATAACAATTTATGAAGATTATATTGATTTAACTCTTGATGCACTCAAAGACTGTGAACTTCTGAAGACATTGTCTTGATGAAATCACTCAATCTATTACCAAGCCCATTTCTATACATACTACCAGTTAAGGTAACCTGTATTCAACCCAGGGTAAATTAGAGCAGTTCATATATTTCAAAAATTTAATCGAGGACCTCTTAAACAAAAACAGAGAGGAAATGTCACATCAAAGGAGCCATTATTTATTAATGAGATTAATACTTCTGATACAAAGTTGTTAAAAGCTTGGTAATTTGTTTATATCTGAGGCATTAAATATTTTAAATATAGGTAGAATTCTTTATCATACTCAAGATAGAACTTCCCTTTCAAAACATTGGTATTTTTGGTATGAGTCTTTATTTTATTAACTGGTTCTGCTTGCCATAAAGAGGGGAGGATTTTAGATATACAAGTAACTTAGTTTGTACCACTTTATAACACAATGTCATAAAGAAAACTGCATCTATTGCAGGCACAGAGCAGTTCGAGTAATTCTCTAGCAGCTATAAAAACATAGGAAATGCTCCTGTCAAGTTAATATCAAACCCTTGACTAATAAGAACAGTGAATGTAATTAAACTCCGCACAGCTCCTGTTTAATGCAGAACATAAACAACAAAAGGGGTTCAGATAAAGGTTGATGGAAATGTCTTTTATGGAAAGAATAAACATACTCGGCCAATGCAAATCTACCCAAGGTCTTTATGTTGGCTTCATAGAGCATGGCTAAAAATCCTTTTTGCAGCCCTACCATTAAAGGAAGGCTACTTATTACCTTCCCTTAATTATTGTTTAAGGGATTGTCTACAGCCAAATATCCGGTCAACTTAAACAATGAAAAGGTTGAATACAAATATTACCACGGCCACAGCCCATGATTGACACAGAACATGGGTGTTTATGGAACAGATGTAGTCCTTCAGCCCATATCAATCCACTGCTGGATGAAGGCTCCCCAAGATGTTTCCACTTGCTTCGATCTACACCTTCTCTTTTCCATGTCACACCTGCAAAGTGTATGATTTAATCTTCCTATCTTTTATGTGGTTGTCTTCTAGGTCTTTCCATCTCTTGGGATCCATTTGATAGCTTATTTAGTACATCTTTGATCTGTTCTTCTTGCAATGTGTCTGGTCCATTTGCATTTTAACATTTTCACGCTTTCAAATGGCCTTGGATCCATTAATTTTTTTTCATTATTCCAAGCAGATATTTTTCCATTCTTCTTTGTGTCATCCACATTTTTTGCATTTAGTGACCAGGCTGTAAGTTTCCTGCTGTAGCATCCAGTTTGATATGAGTCTGTGGGGGACAAAAAGTAGGCTTATTCTATTTGTAAACAAAATACAGTATGTAGCATATTCAGATTTACCTCTGGGTATGCTTTTTATGGGCTTCGAAATTACAATTGTCCCATTATGTATAGCTGCAAAATTACTTTTCATGAGTTTGGTCTTGTGGCATAGATCTAAAAAAAATGAATTATTTGCTGAAGTAGGAGTAAACTCTTAAAAGCTTAATCAAAAATTATTATAGAGCTGACCACGGAAGTAACATGTTTGGATTTGCATGGAAACAAGTCACAATAAACTAGATGTGGGTTTCTGACAAAACAAAATACAAAATTAGGTGTGGTTAGGCTCAGAGCAGACATAAATAATAATCCAAAGTGTTTTGTCACTTTAGCTCCACCATGCCTTTAAACTCAATATGCCCAATTTGTTTTTTAAGACCATAAAATAAAAACTTGTGCTAGCAGGTTCTTGAATGAGAGCGATGTAATTCTCTCCAAATGGTTCAGTTTGCCCCTGATAATTGTGCACAACTCTCTCAATGAAATGGCAATGCTGACAACGAAGTCATCACATTTTTGAAATTACTGTGCATGGTATAAACATAATGATAAATCTACTACCCAAAACATGTAATCACTGATTGTTAATCATTGTGCAGTACAGTACAGACCTCCTCCTTCCTATCAGACACAAGAGTATTAAAATAATAATAATAATAATAATAATAATAATAATAATAATAATAATACAAACATAAATTTTACTGTTCTTTAATGCTGATACAATTGCTCTTTCCCACAATATGTACTGTAATGTCTAACTGTTTAAAATGAAGGTTTACCAGATTGTAGTTTAGTCAAGTCTGTTTGGTTTCTCACATGAAGTGTTGTTTTGAATGGATTGTTTTATACAAATAGTGGATTTTATGTCTGCCAAGAAAGGCTTCTTCTCAACACAGTCATGGCAATGTTTAATTGGTTAATGGGTTAAACAAGTGTACTTATTATTTGAAAAATCTAATCAGAATTGCATTCAAGAAGCAAGTAAGACGTATCACACTAGTAACAATACTGATCACAGACACATTTTAATCAGAAGTTAAACTCTTAGCAAGATCATAATCATAATGGAGTTTAAATAAAGTCATAAAGTAGCGAAAGCTGCTTATCCGTCATGTTACAAAACACATGAGAACAGCATGTGCAGCAGCTAACTAAATTGTGTTCTAATGAGTTTAGTGTTTCAAATATAATTACTCAGAAATAGAAAATGAATACTCAAAGGCATATTTTTGTCACATTTTCATGAAAGCTGCTGTATACTATAATGCCCATTAATTCAATCTAATTCTCATTTGAAATGAAATACAAAAAAACAAGATATTTCATCATATTGTACATACTCTCTTTAAAATGAATAATGTAGTCACACGATCTTCCTATGGGCTCATTTTCATTTTAAATCAATAACCAATTTCAGTTTGTCAAGCATTTGACTTCCCCCCCCACCCCAATCAGTCATTTAGATTAATGAATTGCCTCCTTCCCTGTAAGGAAAGAAATCCCGAAGGTGAACTTATTATTTAATAAATGATCAAAAATAAAATACATTTGTCCTTCTTACTCTAATGATTGTGTCTAAACACCAGTTGGAAACCAAACAGTTGTTTCAAATACTTCCATTAGGGTTTTGTTATTTATTTATTTATTTATTTATTTATTTATTTATTTAAGACAAAATACTTTATAATGATCAAATACAAATACAAGAGAGTACAAACTGCAGTTCTGAATGTTCTGAAAATGTGTGTTCTGTGATGTAGTAGATTGTAGTGGCTTGGTAAAATACTTTTGATTATTACAACACAAAGGTAACTCCTTCAAAGTAGTATTATTCTCTGACATAACTGATGACAAGATTGCTAACCCCTTGACTCTAATGTTATGGCTGTTGATTTAACCATATGTAATACAAAGTGTGGTGTTTCTCAGCTCATGTGTGCATCATGTAAGACTAATTTGCAAAAAAATCAGCCATCATTTAGACTTGTCCTTTGACCTACATTGGAAATTACAAACTTGTATGCAGTGGTGGCTTGATTTGTTGTCGGAGGCCAGAAGTGTCATTTGCGATAGGTGAAACTTTTGACTCATATGACAGTTATGATCCAAGTTATGTGGTATATACAAAGTGTAAATAAAGTCTGATTTATTCATTTTGCTGTGGTTTCCTGAGAGGAAATCACTGAACACTACTTTTAATTGTGCAAAACACTATTCTACTTCTTTTGAATTAACCTGATTTGATCCTGAGCTGTCAACACAGGAAATAACATGTCAGCAATGCATTTGCCTTCTAAAAACAGTCACCTAGCTTAATGTGCCTCAGGGAAATCCTTTTTTTCTAACTGTATAGTCTACTGTCTTGTGCTGCAAACAGCACAGCCCATGATTCGACAGAACAATACACATTTTAATGACAGGTAATGTTTAAGAATTTTCCATAAGATATGTCGAGCATGACATTACAAATATATATAACATATTGTCAGTTATGTTTTTCAAGTGACCATTAAATCATTCTGTCCATAGTTTCCCTTTTGGCAAAATATGGGCAAGCTGCCCACTTCATACTAAAGGAATTACACGGGCTATTAGCACACGTGTTGCCTAAAGGAAAAATCAGGCCTACAGTGTTTTAAGGATGGTATTCTGTGGTAATGTGTTATATACTATTGTAATGAGTAATACTATTCTCCCACATATTAACCTATCTTTTTCAATAGCCTAAAGGAAAGCAGTCAGACAATAGAAAGAGGCTTATATTGAATTCAATTAAAGTGAAATTTCTATCTGCAAGTAATTTGGATGTACAATAGGAAGCGTGTGAATGCTTTTAGGAAATAAAAAAAAAAGCAAATGTTTTTATGAAAAGGATTATGAGTTTGTCTTGTGCGGCTGTTTTTGATTATTTATAATCGTTATGTTGCGATGTATTGAATTTAACAAACCTCTCTTTTAACAGCTACAAATATATTTGATTTCAGTTGATGGAATAAAGGCTAGAAGGTCAGTCTTGTTATGCATAAATTGCATTTCCTGGCACTAAGTCCTTAAACAGTAACATGTTTAGAAATGTCAGGCAACTAATGAAACCTTTTTATTGTGTTATTGTGGCTGCGTTTCCAATGAATGACAGAGACACAGAGCTGTTTTACGGGTAAGGTAATAATCTGAAAGAAAATGGTTGTTGTGAGATAGGCTGCAGTAGAGACTAAGAGACTGAATGAAAACTCAGATACTCTGTATAGAAAAACTAAAACTTCTTCATGGTTTACACGCCATGGTGTGTTATGAGAAAGGGCTGTTATATTACCATTATACTTTTTGAAATGCATTGAATGATGTTCATTTTAAAAAACATTTCCCCAAATCTGAGGTCCTTGGCAGTATCAAGGGAACATCTGGCACAACTCCTTGAGTATGAGACCTGCTTTGATGTTATAAAATGATGGGTTGTGAATACAACTCCAGTTTTCTGAAAAAGGAAGCACTGCCCAAGGGTGAGGGGTTTCTGCGCACTTCCGTAGGGACACGATCGAAACGTCACTCTATCAAAGCTGCCATTGGCCCCTGCGCATGTCACTCAGAACAGGTCCCGTCCACGTCCTGTTCTATAATCCTGCATTTATCTTCCAAGTCGGGGTCACTGTATAACCAAGCCCTGAGGTGACTGCTAGGCCTCGGCAACACAACTGCAGACAGGAGCCACAGAGGCCCCTTGGGAGCAACTGGCCACAGACCCACTGAATAACACACAGCTGGCTAGTTCACTGAGTAGCCACAGCTGGACATAACGGTATACACAATCTACAACCTACCTAAATCTACACGGTTGCTTACTACAGATTTGTAACTGCAAACAACACTTTTTGCCATATTATGTTTAATGCACTTAGCAGACGCCCTTAACCAGGGCAAGTTACAAGTTTCATGATTCATCATACAGTAACAGCAGCTACAATATAGCAGGTAAATTGAACTGAAGTATGCACATTTCAGTCATTTATGGATGAATTTAAACCAGTTATTGTACCCTAATACCGGGACTGCCCCCGCCTTAATTGAAACATTAAAATCCATTTTAAAAAATGACGTGTGGAGGGCTGAGCAGTAAAGAAGACCGTTACATTATTTTTTACAAGCGGTCACCTTTATAGAAACCAAACCCGAGAGCTCAGCCCGGCTACACAGGCCGTGTGGTCATGTGCTGTAGCGCAGATCTGCGCAGTTCCCCCGGCCCCACGTCCCATGAGCTCGGCGCTGCAGGACACAGTAAAAAGCAAGGCCTGGACATTTTACCACCTCAAGAATTTGTGGTTGAAGTACCACTAGTTCACATCCTATGTGCACTCGAGAAATTACCAACACGAACATGTTTTATTCAAAATCATTCATTTCCCCAACAGTAAAAAAAAAACCATCAAAAACTACATAAAGCTCACTGGAAAACAGTTTCATATTCAAGTCGTAAAACGCTTGTGCTGACACATCTGTCGGACTACATCTCTCCTCTCCCCACGATGGCCGGTGCAGGCAGTGGCGGTGGGTGTGTGCCCCGGTCCCCGTCGCCCACCTTCACTAAACACACACACATACAATCACAAGTACAATAAATTAATCACTTGTTTAAACAGCAATCTATTTTTCCTAACTATCAACAAAGAAATCCTTGCTGAGATTTGGTCTTTGTCCAGTGCATGAACATTAGAATCAGATGTCAGCCGAGTCACTGGAAATATATTTTTTTATTATTTTCTCCGGAACTTGCATTGCAATAATGAGCACACAAATTTAACCGGGATAGTTAAATTTGCTGCGTATCTTGAGAAACTTTTAACAAATGCATTTTATATTTTATTTATGCATCTATTTTATCCACTATTGATGTATTTGTGCATCTTAATGTATTTATTAAATTGCATTACTTAGATATCTCACTTGGTCACAGGCTGTGTCTAGGCTAACCTAACACTACAAATTCAGTATTTGCACTAAATAAACACACTGAAACCTTAACCTAAAACAAGGAACCACGTGATATGTCAATTTCAAATCCCTCCAACATTTCTGAGGGTTATAATAAACAGCAAAGTGTCCATAAAAAACTATTTACTGATGTTGGTTATAACAAAACAAAAACAAAACCAGGAACAAACTGATCAATGTCTTCAATAAAGTTTTAAGATCGTTGATGAAACTGAAAATAAAAAGTAAAAATCCTAAAACATGATCAACATTGGGGCACCAGCACTCTGTCAGACAGCTCCCTCAAAAGCTTTAATCATCTTAACCCCATTCATCCTGCTTTCATACCCTTTTGTTTCAATGCCCAAACCATTTCCCAATATAAGGGAACAAAGAAAAAAAATAGCAATGGAACAAATCAATGTTTTTCTTTACATAAGAATAACCATACAAAACCTTTAAACCTGAAGTGCAAAATACAAAATTGCAACCACTCTTAGGAGTTGGAACTGCTTAAAACCCTTAAGAAAGATGGCCTCTGTAATGACCTTCTTGCCCTCAGCTAACATGGCCACATAAAAACAAACCCAAAGGTAAGTTAAATATTTTCCACTTTTGTAAATCTTTTCTGCACTACAATACCCTTAAAACTTGACAACATTTAGGCCCATTTGTGCTTTGTTTTACCTACTATTTTAAATGAGTAAACAATAGCAATCAAACCACAGCTATAGGCAGTCATTTAGGAGGCTCACAGCAAACAGCTAAAACCATATTTAATCAAAAACAATAAACATCTAAAAAGGAATACTGCAGCAAAAACGAGATGAAAGGGGAAGTAAGTTACCATCATTCATCTTTTGTATCACACTCACTCACAAAATAAATTAAATTAATAAATGAAAAACAAGCAAAAAAACAAAGCAAGAGTGAATTGAATTGTAATGTCAACACAGGCAAAGCAATCAGACAACCCTGTCACATCACACTGATTTAAATATAGCCTTCATTCACATGATCATTTAATGGAATTAGAAAAAATATATTACTATATTATATGAGGACATTTTTCATTTAGTCATCACTTTTTTTCTCTCTCCAAGGTTTATCTTAAAGATGTCAGTGTTGTGTGTGATGTCAAAATGTAGGGGGAATTTACAAATAAAATGTGTATGGCTTGTGGCTTGGCATTGAAATGTGAGGAAGTGTATTTTGTTTTCTTTTTAAATCCCTGAAAGTAAGAGTCAGCTGAAGGTCAGTTACATGCGGCAAATCCATTTTCTTTTATTGCCCTTAACAATTGACCTTGTATGAATGTACATTGTCTAGTGATTCTTGCTACCTTAAGACAACCATCATATGTGGTCAAGCTAATATGTACATTCACACTTCAACACATACACACTTACGAGTCATGACAGGTTAAAATGGTATGTAAGGACAGAAGAAATGAAGACCATTAGCTTTTTTTTCTGTCATTAAACAAAACTCTATTATTTATTTTTCTCTGGAAGTATTGTTTTATTGGACATTTGTATCTGCCTTTATATATGCCTATATTCGTATACTTCACAGACTGAACACGGTTGCATTCAGTTTTACTTTATATGCTAAGAATAAGTAACAGAATTAAAGTACAGTTCATTGCTGTAAATCATAGTACATTTGGATGGGTAGTTGAACTTGTATAATGTATACATTGTAGTATATAAAAGTGATTTGTTTTTTGATGGCATCCATTTAAACATGCCTTTATTTAATTTCTTATACTAAATAGTAGACCACCTCCAGGTAAAATTATTTAATTTTGGAGAATCTGAAGAAGTGAAATCCAAGCCCTTAAATTGAATTTGTTGTCATTTTCTTTGAGAGACTAGCTCCTCCATGTAATAGTGACTGCAGACAGAGTTTGTTTAATAACGTAAATGCCAGCGTTCCTCTTTGCTTTGCGTACAAGGTCAGCTCATACCAAATGTTCACCAAGGTTCTGCTGTACTTCTAAGTTTGGCTGTTTTCCATTAAGCCATGGCAAATAGGCCTCTAAACATAAAGCGCTTTGTGCTTTACAATCACCCCCCGTACAAAGTGTTAAACTTTCAATAGAATCGAGACAGAGAGCTGAGATATAGAAGTGAAGCCATTTAAACTTGAGAGCACTGAAGAGAACATGATTCTCAAAACCAGTAGCAAAGCTTGAGACGTGAAAGAGTCCTTCAAGAGAGGTCAAAGGTCAAGGCTTAGCAGAATGAACAAGAATGGAATGTCCTTTTCTTTTTTTTTTTAACTGGAACATTTGGAGAGATAAAAGACAAATTAGATACTTTTGTGCATCATTTAAGTTCCCATGAATTGCACAGAAACAGGAGTACTGGTAGATGTAACTACTTTTCCTTATGCCAGTATGTTTTAATTTCTTTTGACCTCCATGAAATTGTATCACAATTGCTTTGTAATGTGGCATGTTCACTATGATTTATTTATATATATATATATATATATATATATATAGTTTTATCATTAATGTACTTTGCCTTTCAATGGTTTGTATCATGGTTACCTATCTCTCCATATTTTTTCATGTTTTCATTTGGTTCTCTTGGCCAAACTGGTATCAGGGAGGTGTGATAATACAAGGTGAAATGCACAAAGGCAATGGAGATAAATGGCTCCCTCAGTGCCAGTTCCTGAGTGAGTACATTGAGAGGACATTTGGCAAGACACCCACAAAAAGGGGAGAGATAGGGAGCTAACCTCTCTGACAACGAAGGACAAAAAAAAAAGTATGTAACAGTTAAGATTCTGAAATATTTAATTCTCATTAATCAAGCACAATTTGGTAAATCTTAAAGATCACAGGGAACAATCATGGTAAAACTCTTCCACGTCAAGGGCCAGGATTATTTTAATTAAAGACTATGGGATTTAAATGTCATCGCTGGTCAGACTTTATAAAGCAAGTGCAAAACAAACAAAAAGATATGTGATACTGTAGCCAGCAATGCATAGCAGGTTCCAGCTTTGCCTCTCACAGCTGGAGTCTTCCCAGCACACTTTTCCAGCATGCAGTCTAAATCTCATACTCTCTGACAGGCTATGGAAATTTCTGGAGCCCCGGCCTTCCTGCGCTTTTGTCTGATGTCGATCCAAACTGATTTGATGTTTCCCACTAAAGTGTAAACATTCAGCCTACTGGGGCGCCCATACACCCATAATGCACCTTAACACGTACATCACCCACTACATAGCAGGCAGGAAGGACATATATTCCGTTACTGTTATTGTGCAACCCCCATGACCCACCCACACACATCTTCAGCACAACACCTACACTGCAAATGGTTCCAGCTCAAACCAGTGACTTTACAATATGGCCTCTTCAAAAGTCAAGTGATTCTTTGTACCCTTCTTTTCAAGAGAAATGCAACCTTATGTCCCTAGTAATCTCTCACTCACAGCTTCCATCGTTAGTGATTAGCAGTGAGGCATAAACAAAGGTCTCAAATGCAACACTTACACCAGAAAAGCAACCATGGCTAAAGTAAAGGGTGCAGCATGTTTCTGACTAATAACTACTGTCCATACCTGATGAGAAATTCACCCAACATGGGTCCACGTGTTTTGTTTGACACACTTTGTAACAATTTGTATATGATTATGCACGATTATTTCTTGATAAATGCCTAATTTATATACAGATGGGTGACAAATTAAAGGAAAAACCTGAATAAATGAGTGGAGGAACATAATTAATGCAGATGCCTCCAAACAGATGTACTGCATGATACAATTAAGCAATTACCATCCTATCATGCTCTGTGTCATGTATAAAAATGCTGAGCAGGCCCAGTTGACCTCGATTTTGGATCAAGATGACAAGAGGAAAGGATCTAAGTGACTTTGAAAGAGGGGTCATTATTGGGTCACGAATGGCAGGAGCTTCAGTCACACAGACGCTCAACTGGCTCGTGTTCTGGACAAGTGGGCAAGTGCATGTGTGGAGACACCAAGAGAACAGGACAGGCCTGACTGCTTGACCCCTACAGTGAGGGTGTCCGGAGGCTCTGTTATGCTGTGGGGGGCATTTTCCTGGCATGGTTTGGGACCACTTGTCCCCTTAGAGGGAAGGGTCACTGCAAATCATGACAAAGTTATTCTGAGTGATCACCTTTATCCTATGGTGCCACATTTCTGTCCTGATGGGAGTGGTCTCTTCCAGGATGACAATGCCCCATCCACAGGGCATGAGGGCTCACTGAATGGTGTGATGAGTATGAAAATGATGTGAATCATATGCTATGGCCTTCGCAGTCACCAGATCTCAACCCAATTGAACACCTATGGGAGATTCTGGACCGACATGTTAGACAGCGGTCTCCACCACCATCATCAAAACACCAAATAAGGGAATATCTTTTGGAAGAATAGTGTTCATCCCTCCAGTAGAGTTCAGAGACTCGTAGAATCTGTGCCAAGAGCATTGAAACTGTTCTGGTGGCTCGTGGTGCCCAACACCTTCCTGAGACACTTTGTTGTTTTTTCCTTTAATTTGTCACCCGTCTGTATATTTATATATAGGTGCTTATGTACTAACAGTTAGAAACTAACCTAAGAGGCTCAACAGAGAATGGGATTTTTTCATCGTGTGTCAGGCCACTTGTGTCATTCTATGATCTCCAAAGTGTCCAGGCATGCTAAGGGCCCAGCCAGCAATGGGGTTTACCACTGTCTACAAGCTGAGCCAAGTGGCTTGCTTCTACTATCTCTATATATAACTGAGTGTCAAAACCTGCATGTGCTCTCCAGCTGTAAGTTTGGCCTTTCCTGGAATTGCTGCTCTCAGATTCTTTCCTGCGTAATTTATTTCCAGACTGTATCTAGCAAAGACTTCAGCTTCTGTTATTGCAAAGTACTTTTACCCAAGTGCCAACAAAGAGATTGATGAAATCATGTTTTGAATTATTTTTTGTCTGGACTCGCATACATATGCCCCCTGGAGCAAATTATATAAAGGGGAGAACATGATTGGTCTTATTTGCCAATGTTCTTCACTGATTTTGAATTCAAGTGCTGTGTGTTCACACATACAGACTGATCTTTTATTATCTTGTTTTTCCAGAAGTAAGCTCTGATGAAGTGTCAGATACTCCTTAGATGTTTTAGCAGATCAATACTCAGGCTTGCAACTGGCTTGCCTCTCAATGATGTGGAGGGTTAAGCTGTCAAAGCCGGTGGGGAGATTTTTTGTTTGTTGAGAACCTGCCTTTGAATTGTTGTTACATCAATGATTTTTTAATTCTTACTAAAAATCTGTGTGAACTTGCCCAGTATAAATCCCACAGACTGGATGTTGTTTATGCATTTTTATACTGGGTGTATTATATACATGCATACATATATATATATATATATATATATATATATATTTGCTATACCTATGGTATGTGCAGACAATGTTATATATCTGGCCTACGGTATTGCCTTCCTTCTCAAGGTATTGTTGATCTTTCTGATCTTCTTGCTGCTGTAACACAGATTTAAACTGCCTGCAGGGGAGGCAACCATTAGGCCTAGACCTTAAGTCGTGGACCTCCAGATTTTCTATAACAATCACCCATCTTTTGCAGTTTTTGTTTCTTTCCTCGATGCCTAATGGTTTATTTTATTCATGATTTTATCTTCTGTTTGTAAAGTGCTTGTGGCTACCCTGCAAAGGGTGGTATACTAACAATGGATTAATTGATTGATTTATTGATTGTGACTAATGGTATTGTAATTGTCACTAATGCTGACAGCTTTGGTACAGCTCATTTGCACAAACTCCCAGAATGAATTAAGTATCAACGGCAAAGACAATTTACTGCAAAGACTTTTCATTTCTGCAAAACAGTTCTTTAAACCATGCAAAAGTCATTGCTCTTGTTTACTACGTCACTCGACATTTCCGAATCATATGCAACACATTTATGACCCTTCAATAACATGCACAGTATTTTAGTACATCTTTCCCTAAGTAATAAGTAAAATGCAAAAGTAAGCTTCCTGACATTACATACACCCAAGAATTTGGCACATTTCTGCCAAAATATATATATATATATATATATATATATATATATATATATATATATATTCAGAATATATATACACTCACCTAAAGGATTATTAGGAACACCTGTTCAATTTCTCATTAATGCAATTATCTAACCAACCAATCACATGGCAGTTGCTTCAATGCATTTAGGGGTGTGGTCCTGGTCAAGACAATCTCCTGAACTCCAAACTGAATGTCTGAATGGGAAAGAAAGGTGATTTAAGCAATTTTGAGCGTGGCATGGTTGTTGGTGCCAGACGGGCCGGTCTGAGTATTTCACAATCTGCTCAGTTACTGGGATTTTCACGCACAACCATTTCTAGGGTTTACAAAGAATGGTGTGAAAAGGGAAAAACATCCAGTATGCGGCAGTCCTGTGGGCGAAAATGCCTTGTTGATGCTAGAGGTCAGAGGAGAATGGGCCGACTGATTCAAGCTGATAGAAGAGCAACTTTGACTGAAATAACCACTCGTTACAACCGAGGTATGCAGCAAAGCATTTGTGAAGCCACAACACGTACAACCTTGAGGCGGATGGGCTACAACAGCAGAAGACCCCACCGGGTACCACTCATCTCCACTACAAATAGGTAAAAGAGGCTACAATTTGCACAAGCTCACCAAAATTGGACAGTTGAAGACTGGAAAAATGTTGCCTGGTCTGATGAGTCTCGATTTCTGTTGAGACATTCAGATGGTAGAGTCAGAATTTGGCGTAAACAGAATGAGAACATGGATCCATCATGCCTTGTTACCACTGTGCAGGCTGGTGGTGGTGGTGTAATGGTGTGGGGGATGTTTTCTTGGCACACTTTAGGCCCCTTAGTGACAATTGGGCATCGTTTAAATGCCACGGCCTACCTGAGCATTGTTTCTGACCATGTCCATCCCTTTATGACCACCATGTACCCATCCTCTGATGGCTACTTCCAGCAGGATAATGCACCATGTCACAAAGGTCGAATCATTTCAAATTGGTTTCTTGAACATGACAATGAGTTCACTGTACTAAACTGGCCCCCACAGTCACCAGATCTCAACCCAATAGAGCATCTTTGGGATGTGGTGGAACGGGAGCTTCGTGCCCTGGATGTGCATCCCACAAATCTCCATCAACTGCAAGATGCTATCCTATCAATATGGGCCAACATTTCTAAAGAATGCTTTCAGCACCTTGTTGAATCAATGCCACGTAGAATTAAGGCAGTTCTGAAGGCAAAAGGGGGTCAAACACAGTATTAGTATGGTGTTCCTAATAATCCTTTAGGTGAGTGTAATTTGTCTGTCTTCATTCCAACATTTTTCAGCTGACTGAATTTTGTTAAACCTCATTCTGATTATATATATGTTGACAGTTCGATAAATTACACGGGATATTGGGTTCTGTTTTCTCCCAAAGCCTGATGCACTGTTTCTGTTTCTGGTACTACACTGTTGCCATGGTTCTGCCTATCCCTTGCAGAGTCTTTACCAGGTTCAATCTGGTTTCCTCAGAATTCTGCTCACAGTACTTTTTATTTTACTAAATTAATATTGGACATGACAGCTTGTACCATTTTATGCTGTTTGGTTTAAAGGAAGATCATTAATATCCATCTATACATTCCCCTTTGTTACAATTTCCAAAACAGATCTTGCTTAGGTTGTATCTCTCAATTTATGCGTTACGATGTAAATTGATTGTCGTTGGACCAGATAGTGTTTTTATATCTGTGTCTAAATGTGTGTGTTTAAAATATTAATTATTATTTTGATATTGTCTAATGCTGTTAAATATTGTGTTTAGGTACCATCCCAAATTGTTTATTTTAACATTTGTTCATGATCATTGTAGTTATTTTCCTGTCCATTATTATTACATGTTTTTTTTTTATTATGTTACAGTACCTCTCTAAGATATGTTTATTAGCAGTGTAAATCAATAGTTACATTTTTGCCAAAATACTTTAATAATTGTATTGATTACACTTTGTCTTGAGTATCTGCCTATTTTCCCAGGCATTGTGGTAGCAACTCCATGCCATGCAATCTGAAGACATAAATACATTTACTAAGCAGCGATGTGTAACATTCTTCCAATGTGAATAAAAAATCCCAGCTATTGATTTCCAGTGGTCAGATTTGGTTGTATTCTCTGGAGGGTGCCTGGCTTTATACTGACAGTATGCTTGTATTTTCTAAAAATATTTTCTACATGACCTCACGTCACTGTATAGAAGCTGACTTGTTTGTCTTAGTCCTTCTTACACCTGGTTATGTGTGGTCACTTTTCTCTGCAGCTTTGATAAACGATCAATTTGCAGGCAATCTTCTTTTCCTGCTAGTGTTCTTGGTTTCATTTAACATATGTTCATTTCAACATAATGTTAATGGAAAATGTAGTTTACTGAGATATTCGGGAAATCATTTATAAACATTGATTTAATCTTTGCCAAGACCGGCGCAGTATTATGAATCATCTTCTGCTTAATATATGTATCAGCCTCCAATTGTTCGTCCACCTGTTCCTCTCCTTGAGCAGCGATTGCTCGCACTTCCATGTGGCTGACATCTGTTATCTGATTTGATGGCTGTTTAGATATGAGCAGCACTTTGTGTATTTTTATGGCAGCACTGTCTATAAAAGAGTACATTTAAATTCTACTCATGACAACTTTATTATTATTATAGCATTGTGTCTATTTGGATTGCTTACTGGAGGCTTCTGTGAAAACTACCTAGCCTTTTTTATCTGGCAAAGCATGAATGAAACCTGTTCTTCTTTCCCTTAATTGTTTGTTTGAAATATAGTTTTAAACTAACACAGAACACAGACTGCATAAATGCATCTAGTGAATCACTTTAGACCGTCATACTGTGAGTCTGCAATGCAATTAGCAGGCCAATCACATTGCAGAGAGGACAAATGCTCCTCCACCAAGGGAGCAGTATACCTACAGAACTTTAAGGATGTATCCCAGCATCCCACACTAAAAAAGTAAAGTTCTGGAAAGCAAAATAAAGTAGAAAAAATAGATGCATATTTGATCAAAAATATATTATAATGCATTTTTACAAACAAACACAATTCAGCTTGAAGCTTAACATTTTTTAAGAAATAATATATTCCAGGACTGGTTACTGTTAACCAGCCATTCAGCGTTTTCATGCAACACTGTGTAAATCAAAAGCTTTATGTATTATATTATTTACTGAAATAATGAACAGTGATAATTTACCAGTTCTAAAGGTGTGTTACTCTGTGTGCATTTTAAAAATATTCTGGTTATTTATTTGAAAAGCCATTGTCTTTGTTTCTTACAAAAAAATACAGTTGTCTCTTTAAAACACTAAGGGTAATGGCTTTTACCAACAGGCTTCATCAGAGTGGCTCTTATGATTAAATAAGTTAATACATTATTGAAGTTGTCATTTATACTCAAATTAAGTTTATCCATGATCTAAAGCTGTACATGTTATTGGTTTTAATACTGGCATGATATTATAATGTATTCAGTGCTTTAATGGAGAAATATATGTAGACTTCTATTCTTAGGGCTTGGGCATGAATTATGGATAGGTATTGTAATGCTGCTTACAAATGATTTATCCATGATATTTATATTAATCAATATATGACCAATCTGATGAATAGCTCTTAGAAGGAGTAGTTTCCCCAGTGAACACCAATGTTGCCTCTTTGTTCTTAGTAATTATTTTTATTTCTAAGCTATTACACTTTCAATTAGGTTTGTGTTTAAATCTAGCATTTAATCTAAGCCTAATAACCCATTTAAAAAAATCCTCCCAACCTAAAAAGTGAAAAAAGTGTGTGCTGTATTAGGTATATAACTCCAGCTAACCAAATAAAAATAACAGAATAAAGTCTAAGTAAAATGAAAACATAATCTAACAAAATGTACTGTACATAAGCATGCAAAATGATATAGTTGTGCTTGATATGTGTGGTTCCAGAGAGGGGGACCTATGGTTTGTGTAGACAATGTTATTGAGCAACCATGTGGGCAGGGTAATACATTTTGTCTAGTCAGAACCGAAATACAACCAAACTGTCTGAACACAATGTGTTATCTGCGACCTTGGTAATTGGGTGTATTGATTGCTCTGGTAGGTTATGTGGGAGCAATTCAACTGCAGAAATCTCATACAGTCCCTTAACCTGGACTCTGAAGCATTGTGAAAATGACACAAATTAAATAAAACCATTAAATCTGATTCCAAGCATACTTTCAGAACAGTGGGACTACTTTGAAATTGGTTTATTTTGTATTAATATTTCATGGTTTGTTTGACTGAGGAGGTTTTAGACATTTCTGAACCTCTCCCCTTTCGTCAGTGGTCAAAGACATTTTTCCTCTCCCTCTCTCCCTTTCTTTCTCTCTTTTTCTGGTCTTGAGTAAATCCTTCAATGGCCATTGCTGTACACAGAGACAGGGAAGCAGAAGTATTTAACTTATGTGAAAGCTGTTTCTGGCCTTCTGCTTGGTGCAGTCCAAAGATTTGAAATGAAATTCAACAGATGCCATCAGCCTGAAACGTCCAGATAAATTACTTGGTGCAGGAGGTTGTGTTGATGACTTAACCTGTTCATGGTGCCTGATACTTGTTTAGTTTTCATTTTTGCTAGCTTGTTTTATTTAATGCTTTAGTCCATTACTGTAAACAACACAAACATATACATTCTGCATGTATACATGGTATGTATGGTATTGGTGACTAGTTAACTGACACGACTGGGGCATACATACGCATTTTACAGATCTGAGACGGTACTATGTCAAAATGACAGTTGGGTGTCTTAAAATGTTGGAAATAGCTTATTCCTGTTATTTGACTTATTTGTGTACAGAACAGATGACCAATGACAAAAGCTAACAGTGTGTTGAGAAGTCAAACACTCAGGAATGTCAATAACCAATAGCTCTCAGAAATGCATCCCCAGCTGCCTTATTGATTTCTGTCTATAAGGAGATATTTTCCAATACCTAAGAAGAAATTTCTCCACTTTGGTGTCAGCTTCATGCTCACAAAAACTTTTTTCTTCCCATTGATTATTTGTCAAAGATCAGGCCATTCGCCCCATCGTGCTCGATTATTGTCCATTAATAAGTAAGTGATCCAAAGATCCTATCCAGTCTATTTTTGAATGTTCCCAAATTGTCGGCTTCAACCTCATTACTGGGGAGTTTGTTCCAGATTGTGACACCTCTCTGTGTGAAGAAGTGTCTCCTGTTTTCTGTCTTGAATGCCTTGAAGCCCAATTTCCATTTGTGTCCCCAGGTCTGTGTGTCCCTGCTGATCTGGAAAAGCTCCTCTTGTTTGATGTGATCAATGCCTTTCATGATTTTGAAAACTTAAATAAAGTCTTAGTTTAGTGTTTCTACTGTTGTTTAAATATTAAACTCACGTTCCTGCTTAGGGAGAAAGTACTTGCTTATGTACTACATAAAATCAGTTTGCTGCATAAACTCAGACTTATTTATGTCATAGTGTCAGTTTCCTTTGTGTTAGTAGGATATATATATATATATATATAAACTTTGTTTGCTTGCTTGCTTTTAAGGGTCAGTTTGTTAAGATTTATCAGTTTCAAAGTCAAATGTGGAATTGTGTGAGTGCATCTATACAGATCACCAGATAGCCGTCTCTGGAGATTGGTTTAATGGACAGAAATCTCTCCACTCTACTGATGGCAGGTCAGCACATCCTTTATGCCAACTTTTTCTATAAAGAGATATCCGCACCAGTCATGGTATGTCAAATCGAATTCTCCCGATTCCTTGAGAAAAGCAGCCCGAACGTAACCCATTTATCACTGCAAGAATTTCAAGGCACACACAACTCTTTTGTAAGGTTCATGGTGACCACAGAACAGACGAGTGAAAAACAAGCACTCTGCGATCATAATGCTTTCTAGTATCAGAGTTTTGCATACATTACATTCCTCTCAACCCATCGAGTAGGCAAACACCCCAGCTGTGTATGCTTAGGGGTCAGTGAATGCCATGGACCTAATGTAACAATCTCATGCCATCAACAGGGTGCTTATCAAAAAACTATGCAGCTGAACAGAAGTCCAGGGAAGTGTACGACCTTGAGCAACTAGGCAGTAAACACCCTCCCTACTAAGCAAGCAAATGTACGCAAGTGACAGCATATTTTGAAAAAGCCATGCTATAATATATAATACTTTAATGCAAAGGGAGACAACATCGAAATCGCCAGACGTCTGCAAAGTGATTTCGAAAACCATATCTGAGTCACTTATGAGACTCCTCTCGAAAGGCTTATATACAATGTATCATATTAAAAAAGATTAAGAATCGCAACCTTCTTCTGGTCTGGCCCCTTTTGAACATCATGCAGTGTATATTTGTGTTTGCTCACCTTCAGCACCAATGTATCATTATATTAATTAGAGTAAATCTTTGACCATAGATGCATACTAATACCATGTTCAAACTAAAACATATAAACAGTATTATTGTCAAATGAGTGATAAGGGCTTGTTTGTATCCCTGATTGGTGAGGTGAATTATCATGTAAATAAACCAGTAGCAGCACAGATTTTACTTTCAGGCTTGTCTATTTCAGAATGAATTCTGGGAACTATTTCCATACAACCAGTTGGGAAATTGACAATTTGCAAGTATTCTGTTTCTGAAATCATGATGAATGAATCATGAATAGCCTACAACTTTGATGAGCCAGCTAAGCCAATGTTGAGGTTAAGGCTTATGGGAAGGAGATGAAAGAATGGCATTGACAAATGTGTTTTCATGGCTGTCAAGGGACTTTGATGAGTAGAAAATTGGGCAGATCACAGCCATCATGATGGGAATGAAGATAAGTGCTGAAAATTAAAGTGTTGCATTCTGGGAGCCTTTCATTTTGGACAAAATGGAGTCTGGTCACTGCAAGTCTGGCTGACTATTAATGGAAGAACTACAGCCTGCATGTGGTGCTTAATAAAGAAAAACGTGATTGTATCTCTATTGAAATGACATCATTCGCTCTGTTAAACCTGCTGCTCAGTGTCAGTTTAATAAATTGTAGACATTCTGCCAAGTTTCTTCCATCTCTTTAAGTTTTTGGTAATTTGCCAAATACTGCTGGTGTAATAAATATATTTTATATAATTAATTTCACAGATTGAAGCAAAATGTTGGATATAGAGGAGGATTCGATTTTTTTCATCCACACCACTGCCAGTAAAGAGAAGGAAGAAACTTGCTGGCCCACCATTGTCGATAAAATGTTCTGACCCCAATTACTCATTATTCTTCAAACAGTAACAAGATCATATTTCTTTAGTCAGCTATATCCGCAGGCAATATTCCTACAAGAAACCTTTTTCATCAATTCCTCATTAAAATGGATATCATTATGCAAAATCTTTCCAATTATAATCTTTGTTTTTTCTTTCTACAGCCATGGTTGAGAAGGATGCTTTGCTTTTCTACAGGTCAATATGACCAATTAGTGAGAATATTATAAATTGGTCATCAACATTTGTAAATGGCAGTGAGAAATCTAACACTGACTAATATTTTTAAAAGTTTACTTTATTAATATTTTTTCTCACCAACATTTACCCAGAGTTGTAGAAGGGTAGGGGGAGGATCAACAAAAATTGAACGTATTCCAGTGTCTTCTGATAACAGTACTCTTTCTGACGCAATTGTTTAAAATACCTCGTAACAAAGTGTGCTTTCCTTTGAAAAGCCCTCATTCTGCAGTCTACTTGTAATTGCAAGAATGATAGACACAGGCAGGTCCAGTCTGTGTGCATCAGTTCCTTCTGACGTGGTCTGTGTTCTAGGTGCATGCAAGATGTCCTTGACTTCAAACTCGAAAATAGAACATGAAGTGCGAATTTGGAAACTAGATGTTTGTATCCTTTAAAATGAACCATTCAGGAACAGTACATTTCTATATGCAAGGGACATGCAATCCCTGGGGCCTAAAAATAATATTCAATCTCAGTTCCACTCTTGGCCAATCAGAGCTACACAATGCATCTCACATTCTTTCCAATTAGGTGCTCAGTTTGCCTTCTTACAGGTTAAAAGCCTGCATTAACACACAGTTTGAGTCCGAATGGCCAATTATTGTGTAGAGCCCAGAGGCTGTAGTTCTTGCTCTGTGTGTGCAGAAGCTCAATTAATGTTTACATGCAGGGCATATTTGGATTTCTTGAGTATTCCCAATGAGAATTCTAAATGAGTATTCCAAATAAGCTGTGTGAATGCAATTAAATATAATATGCCTATATTATTCACGGTTTACAGGTAAACAGACTTATTATTCAGTGCACTGCTGTTTTTGCCCATGCGCAAAGGAGGTTTTCGAACAGCGTTGCAAGCAAATGGGAGGCGAAGCAAATGATCCCAAAACAACACTCAATATATAAACATGAAAATACATAATTTAACATATTTAACAACTAGAACTCGTCATGAAAAGAAAATGTCTTATACTTTTGCTTCTTTTGAGAAGACAAAATAAACCATATAATATAAGGTTTGGGTAGTCTTGCCACATATTGAAGAAAAGGAGACCATCAGTTAGTTAAAGTAGCTTGAATTCAGCTGAATGTAAATGTTATAATGAGAATAATATTAACCAATAACACAAATTTCAGGAGTATATTTCTGTACTGAAATACATACATTATTATAAAAGTTAAAGCTATATATGCAAAACAGTTGTCATGGCTAAACCTAAATGTAATAGTTACTTCTCAATTAGTTATTTATCAATTTTATGTATATATTTGGGCATGATTTATGTATCACGCAGGTTTTCTAATTATACATTTTAATAAGAGATAATATGTTTGTTTGTTTGTTTGTTTTAAATAAATGGTCCTTTTGAAATATGCATCCGCTTGAGTAATTTCCACATTCAAATCCAATTTTCTAAATGTTGGAAATCTTGGCATTCTAACTTGAATATGTGTAATATTTGTTAAACAAAACAGAAATGTGTTTGTCCCCATGAGTTCCACATTACTCTATTCAACACAAAGCTACTACTGTTTACTGCTGTGCAGTTTTTGTTCCATTTTAATTTCCATAGAATTTCCAAAAGCACGGCTTATCTAAGAATTTCTATCCACCTACCTGGAATACCAACCTATAAATAAACCACTGATACTAGTTTCTTTCAATTACATTGCCAAGGTTTGTAACTGCTGAGAAGAAATTCATATTGCAACTAAATCTGATCCCAACAGGGTTTGTATGTACAATATATATATTTTTTTTAATTTTAATCTAATTTTCCTCATTACTGTACAACATTGATGGAGGTCACGGTGTCATTTTATGTAAAGAATATAAGAGATGTGTATCAGCCAAACCATCTCCCTTCTTTGGAAGGCTTACTATCAGATTATACCGTGAAATCATAATTCAACAAGAATCAGGCTGTACTCTGATTGAGTTTCATGCTTCAGGAGTTACGGTAATGAAGTCTCAAAGAGTACAATATGTGTTATGCATGCCTTTCAATTACTCAAGTGTTAAAAGAGTTCAGGTTGTGAACAATGCATGGATTAAAAGGTGAATTTGGCATTTTGTTTAATTAGTGAAGTCCATGTAGTCTGAAGATAGTATGAGTCTGTGTTCCAGTCTTGTCATGTATCTCTTATCTGGACACAGTTATGAAATCTTTCCACACTGACTGATTAAAGACATTATCGGGTTGGAACTGGTGTTAGTGCGTTCCAGGACCTTTAGAGTTTAGAGGAAAGACAAACTCAAACTTGATTAGCATTTCAAGAGTTCATATGAAGAATTTTAAGTCAAAATCTTTGTCTAATCTAATTTAAAGCCTTCAAAACAAAGAAAAGGAAAAAAAATACTTAATTTGTTTCATTTTGAATTCTTGTCTCTTTGTTTCAATGTTTTGCATCCATTTCAGACATGCACACATATGGTTAACATATCCTAAATAAAGTTGGGAAAGTAGTCAATTGGGAATTACAGAAAGGATCACAGTTGCAGTCAATAGAACAAAGGCATTTCTGTTTTAATGAAGATATGATTTGGTCACTGCGTACAGAATTAAGTAAAGTATTAAAATGACTTAATGCTTAATGAAGTGAAATAATCTTTCATTTCCAAGGTGGCCTTCAGAAAGCCATGGGATGCTTTTACAGTTCTAAGACTGATTAATTAATTCCTATTTTCTTTAATTTGTTACACTCTTGCTTTTTATGCCCTTTCAAAAATAACACGAGAACTGTAACTTACTTTTCTCTTCACACTGTGGAAAATGCCAGGAAGCATTTTGACTCCTTGTTATGTAAAGGGCAGTGATGTTTTGAGAAGTGTTGTATTTTAAATTAGATTAGAACATGTAACATTGATAAACCATGTTATTTTAAGAGAATGATTAAATATGTTTAGTTCAATGATAATCATTTAGACTAAGCACGGTAACCTAAAGTGTAACATATAAGTCTAAATTGCTGTGAAAGGTTTAGAGAAGTGTGTGTGTGTGTGTGTGTGTGTGTGTGTATAATGCCTTGTGTGTTTGTTCATTTGTGTGTTCAAACAAGTAATGTTCTTAGCTACCATTTGGTTTAGTGTAAATGTTTCAATTCAATGACTTTCAGGGGTGACATAGTCATTTAAAAGATTAGCCAAGTAAGACCAATTCCTTATGTATTTCTAGTTATAGATACTAATCATAGATCATTTCAGAGCTAAGTTTATAATAATTATTTAGTTGTGACTCAATGTTTTGTATGCTACAATATATGTAAATGCACATAGATATCTTAAGATAAACCTGCACAGTCACACAATTCATGAGTCATGATATTTGTGTCCTACATGTTATACTGATAGCTTCGGCTGCAGTTCATTGTGTGATCTACCTCTTTAATGGCCTGAAGTTAATTCATTATTATTGAAGCTGACATGAATTCTATATTTGCGCATACCATTAAATAAATCATTAATACTTAATTTAAACATAAATATAGAAATGGGGAGACAGAGAGAGTAAATATGGAAACAATAAAATCAGTTTATCTCAAATTAGAAATTAGATGGTGAGCGATTGTTTTGCTGGAGCTTCATGTTTGAAACTCTTCTATGCACTGTATATACTTCTCAGATTAAGACTAGTATTTTTCGTAAGATTCAATTAATTTAATTGAAGAGCTGTTTTGCTTCTAAAAGGAAAATAGTATGCTTCATTGTAATAGCAGAAGGCATTATACAAATGAATAAGGTTGGTTTGCCAAAAATTCAGGTCATATTGATTTGGAATTAAATACATAACTCAGAAGGAAAAAAGCAATAGCAAATCGAGTTCAGACTGAACTGTTAATCAAGAGCATTGCCATGGAAATCTCTGACATTATGTTCAGATTTTTTTTATTTGCTGAGATACATTCTTTTGTGATATAAATACAATCAAAATTAATATTAGCAGTGAGGGTGTGATATATTTACATTACATTATATCCCATACCAACAGTATCATTAACAACAGGCAACAGAATATAAAAAGTTTATATTATATTCAGCTAGTATGTGTTTTTTATAGGAGGACAAAGGAACTATATTGCAGGACAGAAACTGTAATCTAGTTCCAGGCTGACTTAATTGCTGATTTCCCAATGCAAGAAATGGATGATTAATGGTGAATTGTACCTGAAATATTTAAATTGCATCTGGGGTGATATACTCAGCAATTATCACTTGATGACATTCTGGTTAAGCCACAGAGACCGTCAAAATGAGTGGACTTCTGATCCAATTTATGTGGCTTTTCATTTAGCTGCTAAGTTCTGGTGAACAATCTTTATGTGCTACCAGAGTGGAAAAACGACCTTCAGATATTCCCCTACAAAGCCTTTTGAAGAGATTGACACAGGTACTCAGTGTGCAGTGACATGTCACTAATAGGATCTGCTGTGCCTTATTTGCCACTGTTAACTTGGCTTGTTTTATCCGTACAAAGTTCTAATAACATTCACTGAAATCGTTAAAATCCATACGTATGTCTCGATGGTGTAGCACTGTGAAACTTGATCATTAGAGCAGCTTTCTCTTAATTGGCTAGCTATCTGTCTAGGTTTTCAGACTTTATACAAAGCAAGTTTTCTGTAGCATTCTCTATGGAGAAATCACAGAACCTATATACAGACGGGTGACAAGTTAAAGGAAAAACCTGAATAAATGAGTGGAGGAACATAACGAATGCAGATGCCTCCAAACAGGTGTACTGTATGATACAATTAAGCAATTAACATCCTATCATGCTCTGTGGCATGTATAAAAATGCTCAGCAGGCCCAGCTGACCTTGACTTTGGATCAAGTTGGCAAGAGGAAAGGATATGAGTGACTTTGAAAGAGGGGTCGTTATTGGGGACCGAATGGCTGGAGCTTCAGTCACACAGATGCTCAGCTGGCTAGTGTTTAATAGGAACAGTGACTGAAGTTACATCTGCATTTAGATCTATGGGATTTTACATCAGTAAACAGGGTTGGAAATTGTGGTGGAAAGCGCACATGCCATGACCGTGATGCTCGTTGCATTACTGCGATATGTGAGGAAAAACAGAAGAGCGACTCTTTCCCAGGTGACTGAGAATGTCAATGCAGGATGTGATCAGACTGTGTCAGCAAGAACAGTCCATCGAGAACAACACAGAGCGGGATATTATAGTAGGACTGCAGTGCATAAACCCCTCATTACAAAGACAAATGCACATCTGAGAGTTCAGTGGTGCAATAACCATAGGCACTGGTCTACAGAGATGTGGAAAAAAGTGAAATGGTCAGATGAGTCATCCTTCACCATATTCTCGACAAGTGTGAGTGCACGTGTGGAGACCCCAAGAGAACGGGACAGGCCTGACTGCTTGACCCCTACAGTGAGGGGGTCCGGAGGCTCTGATATGCCGTGGTGGGCATTTTCCTAGCATGGTTTGGGTCCACTTGTCCCCTTAGAGGGAAGGGTCACTGCAAATCATGACAAAGTTATTCTGAGTGATCACCTTTACCTATGGTGACACATTTCTGTCTTGATGGGAGTGGTCTCTTCCATGAAGACAATGCCCCATCCACAGGGCATGAGGGGTCACTGAATGGTTTTATAATAAATAATAGAACAAATGGCTTTTTAAAGTAAGATAATGGCAATTTACTTGGCCATTAATACCTCATGAAGATCCAAGTCTGCATATTTCAGGAATTTTACCAAGTACCTTAAACATCTGAAAAGCAACAGTACTTAAAGTGCAGTTTTATCATGGACCAATTTGCACTGTCTTCAAAAGTGTAAGACGACTTTCCAAGTATGTTGAAGAATCATGCTGAGAGAGACTTTATTAGGGAAAATAACATCCATCAGCCCAAAAGTGTGGTCAAAAAATCAAGTGGTAATTCCAACTTGTAAATTGAAAATGTATACTATTCTTCACAAATTGTAACAGGGCTCATAGTGTACATGAGCACGTTACAGCTGACATAACCCCTCTGTAAAATCAGTGATAAACCTCAGGCTTTTGGAGAAACAGTCTTATCGCTCTACTGAGGTTTGCTTCGGAGCTCGGAGGAGCATCTGTGCGGCGCTGATCGGGTTGAAAAAACACTGTGGATGGAGAAAAAGAAATTCTCCATGTTTCAACTATAGTAACATCCAAATTAAATAAAACAGTCATATATGATTGAATGACAAACAAAGAAACAGCATAATTATACCAGAGAATGAAACTGAAAATGAATGAAAAAAAATCTCCTTTGTACAAGAAAAAATGAATTAAACACTGTTGAGTAATTATAAATGAAAATACACCACCCCCCTGAATTATTGAGTGTTAGTCTCGGCCACAATATAAGAAAACAAACATTTTATCTTAAATTAGCTTATTTGGTGCAAATATATATAAATCAATACTCTTGACTAGAAAGTGTGTTGTTTGTGCATATATATTTTAAAGTGTGATATTCAATTTAGTTACCACACAGAAATTACACCTGATGTAACATTACCTTGAATGTCAATTGTAGGTGGAGATGCAATTACTAAGAAGGCTCTAAACTGCATTATTATCTTTTAAATAACAACAAAGCAATAGCCTCAAGAAATTATAGTGTAAGGTCGACCTTATACATTCATAGGTAAACAACACCAGCGGTGACAGGTACTCTGTTAAACACTGAGCAACTATAGCACTACAGAATTTCTAGCTTAATTCCAACAGAAATCCATATTGATCGCTTAACTTGTTGTCTCCTTGAAGTACACAGTGATGCCTGCAGTGAGTATAAAGAATGAGGTTTCCTGCTCTGTAACACTAGTGAAATAAGCAGCCAATGCCCTGATTTGCAGAGGCTCTCAATGATGCTCTGGTCTACTAGCAATACAGAGAGGTTACTTCAGAGCTTGTGTTATCCTGTGGGAGATAATATTGCGTTATTTCGCAATAATTATTGCGTTATTATGAGATAATATTGTGTTAAAAGGCATATGAACAGTGAGGATTACAAATATAATTATCTCATATTAACGTAATATTTATTTTTCTCTGTGGTGCTAATAACTTTCTATACTAGAGACTTGCTTAAATAAATACAAAGTTGCCTCTTGATAGTATTACACAGTCTCCAACCTAATAAAGAAGTAAATGTGCCTGACACCTCATGTTTAATCTCAAATTAGGGTCTGGATGTACAGCTGTTCAGGATGAAGATAGTAAATGGAGTGTGAAGACAGGCATGGTGGAGTGGTTGCAATTTTAATATTGTATTCAGTGGCAAAACCAGAAAATCCCTTGCCTGCTTGTAATCACTTGTTTGACAGTGTAGATGGAAAAGGGGTGGATGGGTGATGGAAATGAATTTGCATTAGCTTAATTTGTAAGCTTTTTATCAGCCCTACCTTAGCTATCAGTTGCAGGAGGTAGAGACTACAGGAAAATAAGGTGTGAAGTGCAAATGCATTGGTATGGTAATCATTACAGACAATAATAAGAACAGTACACAAGCATAAGTAAGCACAGTGAAATGAGTTCAGAAAATCTATATAAGGACATCCTGTTTACTCCCCTTCCTGCGACCCCCCCGGGAAATCAAAAGGATAAACTTTAACTTTCTTCTTTTCTTTTTTAACATGCTGACCATTTTTCTGACCAATGTTTATTACTGCAGAAAAAAAAAAAATTGGGAGTCTTGCCACATCTCAGATCAGAAAGGAAAGAAACCGCAGTACATGGAGTTGGTAAAACCTTCTCAATATGAGATTCATTACAGAACATAGCAGCCAAAGCCAAAATCAGATTTTACAAGACTGTCCCTTAAGATGGCCCCTGTCCCTCAGACACACAGTCAAGTGCCGAGTCTATTACCTAATCAGGCATATTGGTTCTTGATTTATAGCTGGTGAAAGCACATAAAACATAATATCATTTTCAAATGACTGTCATATTTAAAAATAATCTGATTCAATTGCTTTGCAGTGTCAAAAGGTAAGGTAACAGATGGAACAACTTTGAGACTATAATAACACATTTTTATCTAACCATTTAAAAATATCCTTTGTAAATTGATTTATATTGTTAAGTAGACAATCCTTAAAGAACTGGTTGCACCAAAATGTCTACTCACATTGATAAGGTTCTGTAGGAACCACTATAAATAGTACGTCAAGAGAGCAGTACAATAACTGGAACATGATGATGGTAACTGATATTAGTCATGATTAATTTATGTATGAAAACTCCACTGAGATATTATCTATACTACTTTAAATAACCAATGTAATCTGTATCTTACCTGTTGCACAAATTATATCCTTTATCATAACAACTGAATACTCCAGGCACCAACTGTAATGGCCCTTGAGCATGCCAAGGTAATAATAACATTCTGAGGTAAAAATCACAAGATGTTTTGAAAGATTGATGCATAATTCAATGAATACATAGACGTCAAAGGCAAGGAAATATACAAATTGCACTATATCAGAATTGTACTTGCCTAGCACTTGCCTGCCTTTTTAAAAGCAGTGGGGAATAAAAAAACAAATGATGTGTGTGTATGACACAGACACTTGGATTAATGGGGAAAGCAAATAAAAAAATACAACAAACCTGTTTGTAAATTGTCCACGATGTGGTCAGCAATTTACAACAATCAGTCATTCATCTTAGGCTGTACTAAATCCTTTCTCGCTCATCCATCAAATAGTTTAAGCAAGATAGGAATGTAAGTGTAAAAGGAGTTTTCACTGTAAAATTATTTTCCAATCATTATTTTGCTGCTGTGAATCTGCACTACAAAGCAAATCCTGGACATGTGTAGGCATCCCATAACCCACATCTGACTGAGATTTGACAATTATTATTCAAAAAGGGGATAGACACTATTTGAAGCCATAGTGTGACTTGGCAAGGTTTTGTTACTTTAGCTAAAATTCAGTTCAAAAACCTTAACCAATGAGTTTTTATATGTTTCTGCAGTTGATCTTAATCGTATTATTTTTGCACAACAGGAAGTTGAAAGTTGCATGTAAACAAACCTATTTTGGTTTCTTCTAAATGTGCGTGTCGTCATACAGGTAATTGAACACTGTATAATGAATATTTATTTTCAAATTCCAAACTGATACCAGATGACTTAAGTCAGTATCTGATTTATCTAGAAAAGAAAAACCCAAAGGGTGAAATTCAGATTTTACATACTTACTGTATCACCTGTTCAGCTTTTTATTAAGTTAACATTACAACATTGTGGTTTACATTAGGAAAAGTTAAAGCGTTTACAGAGCCAGAGTATTTCTCTCGGGCAGTGTTCCAAGCATGGTATTGAAAACAGGAAATTGGCTGAGAAAATATAAAGTGTGCTGTAGGCTACTGTTGCTCAAATCATTGCATTTATGCTATTAAAATATCCCTGCCCTGTGGACGCGGGTCTTTCTCCTTCAGCTTGCCAGTTTTCCCTTGACCTGTGAAAATAAAACTGAAGCATGGAAGACGGGTACAGGCAAATCAAAGCAACTTGTCAGCACATACTATTGGTATGTGGACTCATAGACAGATAAGCACAGTACTGCCCCCATGCTTCTGTGTATAGAAGATAAAGGGTTTGCATTTAATTTATTTTCTTATTTTCCTAATGCATTTTACCTCTGCCTGTTATAGTGCAAGGCAGCAATTAATAAAAACAAGTATTCTAGAAGAGGTTATAAAGGAAGAGAAATGAGTGCTCTGGTCCTTCATCTATAGACCTCTAAATGAACATGACAGAGGTGTGTTATGCCTTTAATCTTGGTTTCCATTTACAGACCAGGCTTTTTTCCTGTGTGTTCAAGGACACTCTGTGGTAATGAAAAGCACCATTCGCTGTGGTGTACAGCGGAAGGACTGACTGAGCGGAGAGCCCATATCTCAGTCTTGATGCTAGAGCATCGGGGACACAGGGCCTGCTTTAGAAAATGCCATTTCTCAAATCCGGACTCTGCAAAAGGAATCCTGTGGGTGTCAATGGTTAGCAGCGCACACAGCAGTTAGAAATGAATGTAACATATATATATTAAAATGAGCTGCAATGCAGACAAACAGAACTAGCAAAGAAACTATTGAAGTGGAGCCCCGCACCATAGTACAGTCAGAAGTTTGTATCTAATTTTGTTTATTTAAAAAAAGAAGCGAGGGATAGTTGCCAGCTTTCCAGTCTAGTGGCCAGTGAATAGTGGGGGTCCTTTTGCAACAGAAGTAGCAGTGTAAACACAGTGTACTCCAGATGGTAAACAGCAAAACAGGAAGTGCAGTCTCTGTGTTGTCTAGATGTTAGACAGAGGGGGAGGGGCCTATTTGACTGACAGCACACAGAGGCCTATGGGCAGCTTTGCCAATTTCATTCCTTCCCATCAATTTTCACAGTCACATAGTTCTTTTGGGATCTATTTTCGACTTGAAAGATAAATATATATATTTAAAAAAAGCAGAAGCTGACCGCAAAGTAGTTTCTAAATTCTCTTTTGTGACACGATAAACTTTTTCAATTCATGTAAAAGGGAAACGGGGGGGGGGGGGGGGGGTTAAAAATCACTCATCTTGCTTATTTTAAGAAACATGCTGTATATTTATTTTACTTGGCAAAATCACATTTCAAAAACATAGCACATAAAATAATGAAAATAATAAGCCACAAAACGTTCTCCCTTTAATTCTTTATTATTCTATTGCAGATCTTTGAAAATGAGTGAGTAAACAAGATTTTCTATTAGACTGTTTAGTAGGCATTTTAAATCTAAAGCTGTAGCCCTGCTCTGTATTAATAATTAAAAAAAACAGTTCTGGATGTGTTTGTCTACACTGAATTCAATCTGTAGCTCAGTGACGGCCTTGTTGGAAGGTGACATTATGATTACCTCAATAATTCACCAGTTGCTTATCCATTAATACATCTTCTGTTCTGTTTCTCCCCGTTTCAACGTGATTATATTGCTCCGTGCTGACCGATCGAAACACGCACATCGAAAATAAATCAGTTTCCTTGTCTGTTTTCATAACCTGTTGTTTTTTTCATTATTTTACAATGGGGTGCAATTTTACTTTTAAGTATTGAAACAACTTGAGAATTTTGTACAGCATTACAACTGAGAATCTATTTTTTTTTCAAGTTTTCATCTCTTACTCACTTTCACCTAAACCCATAAATTAAATATACATATTTATAGTTAAGAAAGATACTTCCAAGATAGTCAGACATACACTAGTTAGCTAATATGGTTAGCTTTGAGGCATACAAGTGTGTAAATTGGAATTTGTAAATTGCATTATGCTTTGAACTGTACTGTTTTTTACACTTTGTATTGCTCTAATGTTTTGTAATTCGCCCCGGATAAGGGTGTCTGCCAATTAATAATAATAATAATAATAATAATAATAATAAAAACAATAATATTTTAAGAATATACTACTAGAGGCCCAGGAGAAAGTTGTATCAAAACTTGACTGAGGACCAAAAAACATTGGCCAGAATGGTTTAATAGAAGTATGCAAAAAATACAAAGAGAAAGAAAATGTTGTATAGCGTGTACAAAAGGGATGGAGATGAAACAAAATACAAAGAACATGTTGAACTGCAAAGGGAGGGATCAGGAAAGCAAAGGAGGAAATAGAAAGAAACAGCTCTTTGATCTAAAACTAATGCAAAAAACCTTTTTTCAATACTACAACAGCAAGAGGTCAATGAAGGAGGAAGTGAAACAGCTAAAGGACAAAAATTTAAGTATCTTGGAAAATTAACAAGATGTGGCAAATGTATTTCACAGAGGTTTTCACACAAAAAAAAAAACAGATAACATGCCACAGGATAACAACCAGTCCAGTCAAACCCTAAGAGAGATCAGGATAAATGAGGAGGAGGTACTAAAGGGACCAGCAGAATTAAAAACTACCAAATCACCTGGGCCAGATGGTATATTTCCAACAGTACTTAAAGAAATGAGGGAAATTATTTATAGGCTGCTAACTCAAATATTCCAAATGACACTTAGAACAGGGGATGTGCCAACTGACTGGAAGACAGCAAATGTCATACCAATCCACAAGAAAGGGGACAAAACTGAGCCAGGAAATTACAGACCAATCAGTCTCACCTGCATCACTTGTAAAATGTTGGAAAAAATTATTAGACAGAAAATAGAGGAGCATCTTAATGAAAACCATATTCTTGGAGATAGTCAACATGGGTTTAGATGAGGCAGATCATGTCTTACTAATTTATTCGAGTTTTTTTAACTGCAGCTGTAGATCATGTGAAAGCATATGATATGATATACTTAGATTTTCAAAAAGCTTTTGATAAGGTTCCACACCAAAGACTGATCCTCAAATTGGAAGCTGTAGGCATTCAGGGTAATGTAAGTAGATGGATTATGAACTGGTTGATGTATAGGAAACAGAGGGTGTCGATTAGAGGAGTCGCTTCTAACTGGAGTGAGGTTGTTAGTGGAGTTCCACAGGGATCAGTACTAGGGCCTGTGCTTTTTCTAATCTATATTAATGATCTGGACTCTGGGATAGTTAGCAAACTTGTCAAATTTGCAGCTGATACTAAAATAGGTGGCTCAGCAGATACAATCTTGGCAGCACAGGCTATTCAAAGGGACTTAGATAATATTCAGTTGTGGGCCGACACCTGGCAGATGAAATTCAATGTGGACAAGTGCAAGGTATTACATGCAGGTAATAAAAATGTCCACTATAATTACACTATGGGAGGAATAGAACTAGAAGAGGTCATGCATGAGAAAGACCTAGGAGTCTATGTGGACTCCTCACTTTCTCCATCCAAACAGTGTGGGGAAGCAATAAAAAAGGCAAAAAGAATGCTAGGGTATATTGTCAAAAGTGTGGAATTGAGAACAGGGCAGTAATGTTCAGACTGTACAATGCACTAGTTAGACCTCATCTACAATACTGTGTACAGTTCTGGGCTCCACACTTCAAGAAAGATATCGCTGCTCTAGAGGCAGTTCAGAGGAGAGCAACCAGACTTATTCCAGGTCTGAAGGGAATGTCCTACTGAGAGACTGAGGGAACTGAACCTTTTCACCCTGGAACAGAGGAGACGACGTGGGGACTTGATTCAAGTCTTCAAAATCATGAAGGGCATTGACCACATCAAACCAGAGATGCTTTTCCAGATCTGCAGGGATACATGCACCCGGGGACACAAATGGAAATCGGGCTTCTAGGCATTCAAGACAGAAATAAGGAGACACTTCTTCACACAGAGAGGCATCACAATCTGAACAAACTCCCCAGCGATGAGCTTGAAGCTGAACATTTGGGAACATTTAAAAATAGACTGGATAGTTCCTTGGATCACTTTGGACACCAAACAAGCACGATGGGTCGAATGGCCTCCTCTCGATTGTAAACTTTCTTATGTTCATACACATGTGGCACATACAGCTGATGAAGTATAGTAAGCTGGGTCTTAAACCAAGTTAATTATATATCATAGAGAAACAATGGTAAAACGCTGTCAAGTTAAGACAATGTGTGTGTTGGATAGTGAATATATATTATACAAATCTAAAGATAACTTGGGATTGGTGTGAAATTACAGTTGGTGAAAATCAAAAAAATGTTTACATGAGTTGCTTCTGTCATTCTTGTCTTCCTACTGTAAACGTAACTTCAAGAATTCAAAACATGCCATATCTCAAGTGAGTGAAAAGGTGTCTGAAGCCTTTGAAAAACACTTGTCATGCAGAAATTATGAGCACTCTAGTCATTTTTATAGACTAATGGGACTTTCAAAGATTTTTGTAGGTGAAGCTACATTTTCCTCACTTCTCCCAGTAAAATAAAAGTATACACTTGCTTTCAGAAAATTACACTTCTGAGATGAGGATATCACCCTGTTACTATGAGAAACAAAAAGGGGAAAAGATGAAAAAGAATACAAGGATTCATCTTGGATTCCATGATATATTTCACTGTGCATGCTGCATCCGCAAGGTACCCATGCACAAATATAGCTAATATATTACAATTACAGGAGAAAGAAGAAACCGTGGACGAGCTTTTAAAAAAATGCTAATTAAATATTTTATAAAATCAATCTTCAATTATACACCCGTTCCCCTTTAAAGTTAATGAAAACCTAAAAAAATATATACTTTTTTTTTCCAATTTGACTGTAACTACAGCCATGTCTCTAGGGTATCTTAGATACAGACTATCGAGCCTTCCAACTGAGCAGCATGAATTGGAGGTGAAGGGTTCAGTTATGATGTTGAAGATTGTAATAGCCTGTGTATATCCATTAGAGGAGAAATAAATCAATGTTTAAAAAGGAGGGGACCTGGTGGTTTTATTCTGGTTAGAAATAGCAAAGTATTTGTATTGTATGTATTGAATGATGATACTTTGCTATTTCTAAATATCTGTGTACTATAATGCCATAATGCCTTATAAATAACTGGTTTACCCTTTTGAACCTAGTCTTAACTAACTTTCAGGAATATTACAGGTGGTCATAACAGTGTGTGTGTAGAATGACAAACAAGCATATTCAATATGTACTCAAATAGCTTGATTGCTAAAGGCTTTGGTTGTATGTCTTTTAAAATGTGAATGCTGTAATATGAATAGTTGCTTTCAACGAAGAAATAGTGTCAGAATAAGTGCTTCTCCATCTGATTGAAATTTATGAGATGTATTAATCAAAACACGGAAGCCTGCATGCTGTTTCCAATAGTTATCAATCTTATTCAAATGAACTGGACAACCAGAGCCACAAATCTTTTTCAATATCAAAGGGTACAAATACTAGTAATGTTTTAGTTTTCTTGTCATTCTTATTGTGTTACAGGTTCAGTACTCTTTCAAACTGGTTTTATCAGTGTGGTTATGAGATTTAGTATTTATTTTCATGTCAATAAATACTTACATAAAAAACACTTTCATTCTTATATGTGGTAATGGTGTGTATAATATGCCTGTAAACTGCAAAAGGTTTGTAAGACCGTTTAACGATAATGACATTGTAAATAAAAGTCTTCTCAGGTTTTATTTTTCTCATATGGAAAACACCCACATACTCTATCCTGAAAGTGCTGCTATCAGCCAGCGGCACTGCGCTCTGCTCCCTTGGGATCTGTGCAGAATGGGCTCTCTCAGGTGACCCTTCACGAGACATTATATGAAAGCTAATGCAGTTATCTGCAGCCTGTAGCATTACATAATTATCCCTTTGGCTGAAGCTGTCTCTCTTTTTTTTCTATCTACAATTATTAATTAATGAAGGGGGGAAATACAATATTAAGCCAGAATAGCTTATGAAAAGCCTAACAGTATCGCTTGCCTGCAGAGACTTTAAAGCACATACAGTTTGGTCCATGAATATTTGGACAGTGACACAATTGTCATCATTTTGGCTCTGTATGCCACCACAATGGATTTGAAAGGAAACATCAATATGTTCTTTAAGTGTTGAACTTCATCTTTAATTTGAGGGTAGTTACATCCATATTGGGTGAACAGTGTAGGAATTACACTAATTTTTATATGTGGTCCCCCCAATTTTAGGGGCTCAAAAGTAATTGGACAAACTAACATAATCATGAATTAAATTGTGAGTTTCAATACTTGCTTGAATATCCTTTGCAGACTCCCTGAAGTCTGGAACCCATAGACATTACCAGATGCAGGGTTTCTTCCCTGGTGATGCTCTGAAAGGCCTGTACTACAGCCGTCTTTAGGTCCTGCTTGTTCTTGGGGCGTTTTGCCTTCAGTTTTTCCTTAGAAATCAAAACAAACCAATCCAAGAGATCGCAAAAACATTAGGTGTGGCCAAATCAACTATTTAGTACATTCTTAAAAAGAAAGAACACACTGGTGAGCTCAGGAACACCAAAAGGCCCGGAAGACCATGGAAAACAACTGTGGTGGATGACAGAAGAATTCTTTCCCTGGTGAAGAAAAACCCCTTCACAACAGTTGGCCAGATCAAGAACACCATCCAGGAGGTAGGCGTATCTGTGCTAAGTCAACAATCAAGAGAAGACTTCACAGAGGGTTTACCACAAGACAGAAACAGGAAGACCAGATTAGATTTTCACAAAAAACAAGAACCCTGTACAGTTCTGGAACAGCATTGTCTGGACAGATGAGACAAAGATCAACTTGATGGGAATGATGGGAAGAGTATGGAGAAGGGAAGGAACTGCTCATGATCCGAAGCATACCACCTCATCTGTGAAGCATGTTATGGCATGGGCATGTATGGCTGTCAAGGGAACTGGTTCCTTTGTATTTATTGATTATGTGACTGCTGACAAAAGCAGCAGGATGAATTCTGAAGTGTTTAGGGTTATATTATCTGCTCAGATTCAACCAAATGCTTCAAAACTCATTGGACGGCGCTTCACAGTGCAGATGGACAATGACGCGAAGCATACTGCGAAAGCAACCCAAGACTTTTTTAAGGCGAAGAAGTGGAATGTTCTGCAATGGCCAAGTCAATCACCTGACCTGAATCCAATTGAGCAGCATTTCACTTGCTGAAGGCAAAACTGAAGACAACACTCCCCAAGAACAAGCAGGAACTAAAGACAGCTGTAGTCCAGGCCTGGCAGACATCACCAGGGATGAAACCCAGCATCTGGCAATGTCTAAGGGTTCCAGACTTCAGGTAGTCATTGACTGCAAAGGATATTCAAGCAAGTATTGAAACACAATTTAATTCATGATTGTTAGTTTGTCCAATTACTTTTGAGCCCCTAAAATTGGGGGGACCACATATAAAAATAGATGTAATTCCTACACCGTTCACCCAATTTGGATGTAACTACCCTCAAATTAAAGATGAAAGCCTACACTTAAAGCACATAATTGTTTCCTTTCAAATCCATTGTGGTGGTGTACAGAGCCAAAATGATGACAATTGTGTCACTGTCCAAGTATTTATGGACCTAACTGTATCTGTGGACAGTCTCAAGGTGAAACAATAGTCCCTTTAGGATTAATACCGAAGGTGTATAAATAATAGCTGTTCTCATTAATCTTTTTACTGGATACTATCATTTAGTTTTAATAATATTGCTCCTTTTGTGGGTATAATTAACTTGGATATATACACTTTAATCAATAATTCATATTGTCTGTAGCTTGTTGCGAAATACAGCTAGCAAAGGTTTTTCTCCCCATAGAAAACAAGTCTGGTGAGCTTTGCAGGTGCACCAAAGTTCAAACAGTCCAGTCTTACAGTACATCTCAGTGGATTTCTCTTGTCTTTTCTGCTTCTGGCCCAAGGCAAGACAAATCTGCTTCTTTAATGCAGGGTTCAGCAAGTCTTTGAGTTAAGATTGATGGGTTTTATATATCAGTCCTTATGGGTGTCTTGTCAGAAGCTCTTATTATTTATATAGCGGTATGTTTCCATGTTCCTTTGGTTCCATGTTCACTAGTGCGGAAATATGATTCAACAAGGTGGAAGGAAATTGAAAGGAACCATCATTAAAACAAAAGGGGAAACAAACTGCTGCCAGTATTAGGTCACAGGACTTGTGAGGAATTGGAATTAATTGGCAATCTGAATTAAATATGCATTGGGGGACTGGAATTGGAATTAAAAACTCTTCTATGTCCTGCGATCTTAAATCTCCTGATGAACGTTGCACCAGAGATGAGCAAACTTGACACAATGTGAGTGTTTTGTGCTTTTGTTTCTTCAAAGGGCTAGACAATAAACCAATCCTGCCGAGAATCTGGACGTTTTTTTAGCAGATTCATTTAATCCACCGTCTATAAATTGTGACACCTGGTCACAAATTATAACAATACCGATATTGAGCAGACCATGTAATTCAGCAGATCCCCATGGACTACAGAGATAATGTAATTACTTAAAATATAACTTCTTTTGCCTTTGAGAGATTCAGTGAATTATCTGTTCTGATTATTTTCCAGAAGTATAGGTATAATTTATGTGCCTCTGAAAAAGCCTTTTAAGATATGGCTGGTCTGTTGGTGATGCTATAAAATGAGGAGTAATTGCCCACTTAAGGGCCATGCTTGTTTTAAACTGAATATCACTGGTTCATATATAACCAGCATCTGCAGCTGTATTACTGAAGACACACACTTTAGAAGAACTTCTGCTGCCTCACATATTTTTCCCCTGTTATTCATTGTCAACTGCCCTTTTTCAGGTTATTGCAATGGCAAAAAAACAGAGGATTACAACAGAGTTGGTTTACTCTTGTTCCCAAGGGCCAGCAAGTCCAGAAAGTTTTCTAATTCTTCCTCAACCATAACCTACTTAAGACCATGGAAAGAGAGTTCAATTGGTGCAGTTTAGACAATAATTTGGGCATGGAGGCAATTACGATCTAAGAGGGAATACAATGCAGAAGAACCTCTAGGTTTATACCAGAACAATAAGACCCCGTTCACACTTATTAGACCGGCCCTGGGCCGCCTCAAATTTAGGCCGGCTTTTTTCAGACACCCCGTTCACACTTGTGGTTTTAGGAGCCTAAGCGCGTTCACATACGCGGGCGAAAATCCGGCCTAAACGAAATGCATGCCGGGAATAAACAAATCTGCTCAAACAAACCATTGACGCAGGACATTAGCTCTGCTTACAGGTGTATGCCATGTGTTTATAATCACAACTTATTAATATCAATTGGCTATTGTTCGGTTCTATATTTTATTTGAAAGTAATCTTAAGCCTTTGCAGCCGAAGCTTTCTAAAATAATTAAAAATGTGCTGGTTCAATGGGGAATCTAAGTCATATATTTCCCTTTTCAAATATCTATCTTCGGCTCTGCAAGTCTAAAAGTGCTGTTATACAATCCACCCGAAAGCAAAGCACCTATGTGTAAGTATGCAATCGTCTGCATCGAAAGCTGCCTCTGTGACGCGTCTATAGTTATAGCTGCGCTCCTGCGGTTTGTTTTTTAACTGCATCTTCATCCACATTGTAAACAGCGCTTTCATTTCTGCATCGTCCCAGTTTTTACCTCTAACGCCGGCCTTTGTGATTGTCCTGCTCAGCTCAATATAACTGCATTTCGGATTGCATAGTAAATAGCTGGTTTCGTATTAAAATGGACTGATTTGAATGGAAACCTGCTTCGGTTAAATGTATATCGTTTTAATGCAAAATTCGGATAATTAATAAAGTGATGGGCAATTTCCACGTGTAAAATGCATACTGTTAAATTTCAGACTTCAATCATACTTAGTACAAGAACAAATAGCAAGTTAACCAGCTACACACTTTTATTTTAATCGACCGAGTAGTTTGAACTGTTTACATTATAACTCATTACCCAGCCTAGACTTTTATAATATATATAAAGATGTGAGCTAGCAAAACGTAACAGTACATTTAAAGCTATAGATCGATATGACATTCAAACAATACAGAGACGATACGGTGTCCTGCAGCGGTGTCGGTGCCCGTGTTTACTGTGTTTACTCTGTGTTTACTGTGTGTTTATTCCGCGTCTCTCAGACACGCAGTCTCGGGGGGCGGGGCTTGAGTTGCGTCACACGCTGACGCTTTTCACAAGGCCCGGGTCGAAAAGCGGGACTAGTGGCCTAAATCTATGAGTTACTCTCATACGGGGGTGAACGGGGTCTAAGTTTAATTTTAGATACACTATGAATTATATCTTGAGTGCGATATTAATGCTGCAAACTTGAGAAGCAAGACTGTTACCAGTGGAAATAACAGTGCTCAGGATCTAACAGGGAAGAAATGTCATGATAGTTACAGCTAGGTGTCATAGGCGTTTCGGTTTATGATCACTGCCAAGAGGAAATGGTTTGTTTGCTCGTTGTTCTCAGTACCTCCCATTGTCAAGAAAACAGTGAAAGCATTATATTTGGGAAGCAAACAAAGACGGCCCTCACTGCACTCAACTGCAATTTATATAAACTATAAAGCACATGTTTTATGATAGCGGGATCTTGACAAGCAGCAAATGAGCTAAAGCTAATTTATAACCTTTGCATATGTCAGAATATGAAAGCCTGAAGAGCAGTATTTTATTCCATACACTTTTATTACATGCACTGGTCACCTGGAAATCTGCTTTTTGTACAACTAAGAATACTTAGACTAAGACTGAAAGAATGTTTACACTTTCTCAAAAGAAATGGCAGCAAAAAGTTACCTTTTGTGAAGATATAACAGGAAAACTTTGTATATTAAAAATGTCTAAATATCCTATTTCAATGATGTTAAGGTTAGGAAAATAACAGAACAATTGACAGATAACATGAATTTACAAGAACGATAGAACAATAGTAGAACAATACAGTAGCTAAAATGTGTAATCTGTTGAAATCGAGTTCATTAAAAGTCAATTTAAAAAGGTGTTTTGAGTCTAGACTTAAACCTGCTTACAGAATCGTTGCATCTTCTCAAAGACATTGCTTTCCTCTTTCCATTGATATGGAATTAAGATCTGCAAATGGAGTGATAGTTAGGAAAGTTTTTCAGGTTTATATTAGAGTTCAAACAAAACAACAACAACAAAAGTCATGTGTGCATATAATACCCTAATGCAAATGTAATTGATTCAAGTTATTTTCCATTGTGGGTACTGGGCATATATAATATATGTAATGAAAAAGGCAATATTTTTATTCATTTCTTTTTTGTGGATCAATGTCTATTTCCTATGGAACTCATAAGTGATTTTAAACCTTGGATCTTAATTCACCCTGACTGATAACTGTTTTTTTCAGTCAGGCTGCCATTGATGTATGACTGTAATTACAGTTACTGCATAGTATTTGTATGTATGAATGGGCTTCTAAAACATGTAATAACTGTAATTACAGTCATACATCAATGGCAGTATGACTGAAAAAATCAGTTATCATTTCCATAGGAAGTAGACATTGAGCCACAAAAGAAGGAAGACATAAAATATTGCCTTTTTCATGATCAGAATAAGAATACTAATACAATCTTATAAAAGGGAAAATAAAGGATTGCATTTATTTGGCATGAAATACAGTTTTAGTAACAATGTTCAGATTTTTAAGTTTGAAATATGGTTGGTGGAAGCATTCCCAGCATCCTCTGAGCAGGTGGATTATTTTTTCCATAAAAACAATTTTCAAATGAATGTTGCAGGCAGCATAATTTTTAAATAAAAACAGATAAACCACAGTGATGTATCAACCATTGTATCTGGGTTGAGTAAATACCTTCATATAGAAAGCTGAAATTATCATTCTTACATTCTTGAATTGAATTAAACTGTCATTGAACAATATGCATTTACTAATGCAATGCTTTTAATATTTAGCTACAAGAAACAATGTACACTGCTTCACCCAAGCTATTGTTGCATGAGGCATCAGTAACATAACCAGGGAAGTGGATGTAGAATCGTGGCAAACATATTGATGTTAGCCCTTCATGACCTCCATTAACTTATTAATGGTGCCACTAAGGTTGTATGGTATCTGGTAAACAACAGCAGCAGAGTTGTAATGGCAGACCAAACTGCAACAGCAGCAGGAGGTTTTAGAGACCTTTTGCTCTGAAACATCTGTGTAGTAGAGCTGGAATCAGCAGACGGGCAAGGAGATACCAGGCATAGTTGTAACAGGATGGTACATGGTAATAGAAAGAGAGAAAAGCTGTTGAAGTATTTTTTTTTTCTAATACCCTTTTTTCCTTCTGTTTTCCTCTGTCTCTGGACCCAGTGAATGAGGGAACATAGACATAGCTTCTGCTGTGTAAGTGATTACTCTGATATCGTGGCGCTGGTAACAACAACAACAACAGCATCAGCATCAACTTCGAATGGGTGAACCACCGAATAACAAATGGTGTGGAAATGTTTTTACATGTCTCTGCCCTCTCTCCATTGCCTAGTTACCTGGCATTGTCGTGTGGCACCTCTGTGTTTTGTTCATTCAAAGGACCAATGTGTTTGCAGTCTCTCCATGCGGGAGTCAATGACTAATACTGGTTTTGATACCAAAATATCTATCCAGATTAGCTTGCATTAATGCTATGAGTACTGTCACCCGCCTGCCATAGACGTATGTACAGAGATGATCATTTTAATTAATTAGACTGTTTGTCCTTCTGGCCCACTCTTACTTTTCAAGCACAAATAAACTGATACCACTATTCACACAACTGGTCATCCTCACAGTCACACCAGTGTCCCTTCACGTCTCTGAACGTCGATCTCTTGAAGGACAACACCTTTTTACAGCCAAGGTTCAAACAACTTAGGCATACATTTGTGTTGAAATCACTTTTCAGGCACGCTGGCAGGCGTATTAACACTTCATCAAGTTGGCGGCATTCAACTTCAGGGCACAAAATACCAATCTAATCTCCATGGCTAGAAACATTCATCACAGCCAAAACACATAAAGCGAAATGCATTTACTTGGACCCAGAACATTGTTGCATCATATCTATGAAATATATAAACTGTGTATCATATATAAACCTTGCATTGTTTATATCATATATATAAACTGTAATAAAAAACCTGTTATGCATTATGGATTGAGTAAGAAATTCTGTTCCACGTTTAACCATCCTCAAATTCGTCATCTAGAAAGGTACATAGTGGATTTCTCAACTGCTGGCAACTTTTTAATTTTTAAAGATCACACAATCCATGTTACATGTCCAATGACTTATTCTGTGATGCCTCAAGGTCAGATTCCAGCGGCTGGCACAACAAAGGAATAAATGATGTAACTTGAGAACTGTGAATTTGGCTCATTCAGCCAATTATGAGAGAACGAACTGCACAGAAGTATATCTCACAGGGTGTTGACCTCTAGTCTAAGAACGATATTGACCACCTAATAAGTTGTCTGTTACATTTCCTGTTGCATTCAGTGTCGCAGTTATATTCCTTCCCTCAGTCACAGAAATGCACATCTCAGGCTGAATCCCCTGTCCTTTATCTTTGTGCTTCCAAATGAACAGTAGCCATCATTTTAATGACCTACACTGAATACATAAGCTCCCACAGCAAGTGACGGCACATTGCTTTGCATTCAGACACAGAACATATACATACATACATAAACAAACCTCAAATGTACAAATTATATCCAACAATTGGTATCCACAGCTAAAACATCCGTTGCCTTGGCTTTCCTCCATCTCTTTCCCACTAAGTCTCAAGGCTGAGCTATCTAAGCACATTCACCTCCAGGAAAATGATTATTTGCTGCAACCAAGAGAGGCCTCTGGTTTAACTCGCATATCACAAAACACACACACATGTGCCCTCATGCCAGCAATGAAAAATAACTCTCTGCCTGCAATTTAATTATTTAATTTCAGTTTTATAGCATTCCAGAAATGCTGGCAGCTTATATGAGATATAAAAAAACAAACTTTTTGCCCAAAATAGGCCCTTTTCTTGGCAGTTTTTCCCCAAAAGGTAACTCCCTTGAAGTGTTCTTTATTATTATCTGGTGTTTTTTTGCATTTCAACATTTTTATTTTATAAAAGCAGCCTAGTGGAATGTGTTAAAATACCTTAATAAAGTTATAAGCAATTGTTTATTCTCAGATGCCAGTTTCCAGGCTATAATTAATAATAATATTAACATTGTTGTTTTTGTTATTAATAATAATAGAGATGGCTGGGGTGGGGGATAGGGGCTGTTTTTTTGCACAATTTTAGATAAGTGCTGCATAGTATTTATCTGTTAAATGTTTTTATTCTGAGCTTCTAAATTATATACTCTTTTAATGTAAAGTTGTCTTCAACTACAATATGTCTGTACTATTGAATAATAAGATGTTTTTCTCATTCTATTGTCTTGGATTTCTTCAAAGATACACATTCAGTTTGTATTTCATAGCACTTTTTGTGAGACTATTTGCGCTGGGGTTTGTTTAGCAAGAAACCAGGAATCATTTTGGCATAATCTAGTTACTGAATAATGACCTCTATCATTTGGATTCCAGAGATCTTTCATCACTATCATTTCCTAATTGTTTTTTTTCATCATATTTGCCAGAAAATTATTTCAGGAAGTGCGAAATCTATAAACTTTGAAAATGTTTTACTGGAATTAAGTCAAACTGATTACCCTTTAAAAGGCCTCTGGCATGATTCATTCTGGAATATATTAATTCAGTGTTAATTCTGAGTTGGAGAAAGTGGGGAAACTGTGTGTGAAACTTTTTGCTGAGCACTCCTCATATTCTCAGGTGACAAATGTTTTCTTGAATTTATTTTCAAAGTTTAGCACTGGATTTGAGCTATTGCATAACAAACAGCTAATATTTCGCCTGTAGCTGCCTATAAATTGTGTCTAGTAAAACATGAGATTTATGGGGAACTCAATAAACTCTTCACACCGAAATTGCTTAACAACTTTTCATCAGTCAAGAGAACACCAGCAATACATTTGATATAAAAACCTATGAATATTTTGAAAATACATGTTGTTTCTCTTACCTAAGAATATGCACATTGTTAATTAATAAAGATAATGAAACAAAAAACAAAGTGGGCAATAATTTATAATTCAAAGTACCTTAAAAAGGCAGGTGTCAATGCTGATGTATATATGTGTTTTGATTAAAACCAGATATTGAATCCTTTAATAGCTTGCAAATCCTTAAAATAAGAATAAGACTTTCAAGGCAGCAGAACATTTTTCAGGATGTAATTGACAGCTTTGTGCAGTTTTTGGATGTGTAAGTTACTTTGCAGCAATTTGATCGTTTTCAGAGTCTGTAGAGGCTTATAATAGGTGAAATTTTCATGCACAAATGTTGGAAACACAAAAGTGAACATTTAATGTAAAACGTTGATAACATACTGATTTGTGTCACATTTCTGTCAAATTTATTTGATTGGTATAGGGATGTTTTTCACATTTGAATATGATTTACAACCTCAAGCACTAAGTTATTTAATCAATCTGATCATATTGACATATTTAAGTTTTCATTGAATGGCTAATGATACTATTTTATTGGTAAAAGTATTTTACATTACAATACAGCTATTGATAGCTGATGAGTTATAAACATGATTCAGGACACCATCCCTATGAAAACATTGTGCTAAATGTGTCCAGGTAGTTCGTTAATTAAGGGCTTTTCACACATGGTTTGAAGCAGATTGAAGTGTTTAGGTTTGTTAGGAGCTATACGTGAAACCTCTGATAATGACTAATGATACCAGGATGCAGATCAAACCAAACAGGCCGAGAGAGGGGTGGTCTCGGTTAACTTGAAAGTGAACTCATAGTGCAAATTTGCATTGTGAAAGCAAACGCAGTCTGGTGCACTCTGGTGCACTCTGGTGCATCTAACCACTCTCAACAGCAAACCAATCTGTGGAAGTGGGGGTAATCAAACAGAAAGAAACAGCCCTGCCAGGTCGCTTCATTAAAGCCCTATACTTGCCTACTACCCAACAGTGCAGTACACTGAAATACACAATAATCTTTCTGTTTCTTCTGTGGTTATACAGTAAAACCACCAAATAAAGGAAATGTAGAGAGAGACCACAGCATGTAACATATTCTCCATTTGTAAATAGTTTATTTTTAAGAATGGAACTTCCGCTCAAGTAAACCACAAGAGACCCGAGCGTGTTTGGGAAACTCCTATGTGAAACCAATAGTATTCTGGTCCATATGAAGCTGCAAGTGGATGTCACAAACTAACTTTTACTAATGAATTTAAAGAAATTTAAGTTAAATTACAAGCCAAAACCATTTTTTTTTTTAATATATATAATTGTTTCCACATGAAACACAATTCAAATTATTTGTAAATGAACTAAGTGTAGCCCATCATTTAGGTTGCAAAGGGTTCGGGTGAAAACCTAACCACAAGGTCGAAGTCCTGAGCATATCTGAGTTTTTGAAGGGCATGAGATGTTGCCGTGGATTCAAAAGGACATAAATGCTGAAACTGGAATATTAGAATGCGATTATGTATGAAACCAGATTTTGATTTATTCTGCTGGTTTATAAAGTTGGTTAATGAGGCCTGATTAAGAAGTAGAAGTAGCAAAAAAAGCTTTTTTGTAAAGCTTGAGGTGTAATTGCGGTTCTTTGCTTTGTGGTGCTAGGCATAGATGAGCTATACTGTGTTTTCTTAGTATACCTGAATTATCAAACCTAACTATTGAGTAAGGCAATGAGTATGTCTTCAATCAGTAGCTGTTGGCCAAACTTCATTCATTTCAACAGGAGCTGTTTTGAAATATCTTTTAGTACTTCTGTGTGGATGACTAGAATGCCCAGCCTTAAATGCTAAAGACATATTTTACCCATGTTTATAAGAATAAATAGATAAAACCTGCTTCATTTTTAATCCAGAATGATTTGATCCATTAATTGATCCTCCACTTGATGCCAGACCCCATCATGTTAAACTGTTGCAAATGTGTCCCTTCATCAGACTAACTGTTTCATAAGAACAACTACTGAGTGATATTTTGATTTGAATGCTTTGCTGAGGGTTTAGTAATGAATAACTGCCACACACTCAAAACCTCAACCTATTACTATTTCATCGGTTGCCTTACATATAGAATATTTTCCCTAGTTTTAGAAAAACGATCGGAAACATGTAGGTACCTTTTGTAATGGAATTAAACAGTGTAAATTATCTTAGTACAAAAATATTCTTCGGTTTACAAATGTAGCTTCCTAAGCACTTTTCTTCACTGCGTTCAAGACCTTGTTTCTGTTATAGTTCCACGTTTATTTTATGGCTGAGAAAGGTGGATTATGCAATATATACTACTGCTACTACAGTTAAATTGTATTGTTTTGTGTAGAATGTTGTGTTTTGAATTTTTGGTATAGAGACTTTGTTTTGACTGTCCATCTTTTCCTATCTGCTAAAATGCATTGTTCATTGGTCTAAATGTCTTATTTTTTATACTTTCCAATATATCAGCAACTGTCTAGTTTCTTTAAAGTTATTTTGAACTCTGTAGTTCAAGTAAATATTAGTCGTAGTTAAAGCAATATGTTAATTTAAGGAGTGTTATACTACGGATTCAAGTTACAAAATAAACAATAACCCTGATAATTGAATGTACAAAAACACAATTATAATGTGTACTGCTAATTTCACTCTACCTTATTCAAAAAGCTTACAGATATTTCAAATTAATTTAAAAAAAAGAAAAGTATTGTGGCAGTGGCAGCGAGAGATAACCACCAGTAACCACAACTACGCCACTCCCCGTTGACTTTAAAGTGAGGATGGAGGGACTCACTAACCCCTCCCCCTCCCTCTCCCTCTCCCTCTCCCTCTCTCTCACTCCCCCCATGCAGGTTTGGCAGACAATCCCAGATACACATCACGTACACCAGTAACAGTTGTAAACCAGTTTATTATACACGGTCAACAATCCAAGAGGGATGGGGCACGAAGTCCATGCCCTCTGCGTAGTTACATGTTTAACCCCCTCCCCCTTTAAAACTGCATTTAATACACGGGCAATACTGTAAAAGAATAAAAAAGAGGAAAAGGAAAACTGTAGGTCCACCAACTAATAAAACCAAATGAAATAAAACCTAAACTGATCCTATCCTCATGGGTGGTTTCTTATCTAAAATCAGGGGTCTAATATACACCAAGTCCAGGAAGAGATCAAACCATATACTGTGTAGTTTCATTTATTTCAGGGGGGTGTAGGCTGCGGCTAGCATATGCAATTACGTGCTCCTTCCCCTCTTGGACCTCGGACAATACGGCCCCCAATCCATCCAGGCTGGCATTGGTATAGAGCAAAAAAAGTCTGGGAAAAGTCTGCATAAGCCAGAATGGGGGCACTAACCAGCTGACCCTTAAGGTCCTCAAAGGCCCGTTGGCAGTCTGGCGTTCAGTGTACAGGGGCATTCTTTCTCATCTGGTGTGCTCTGATGAGAAGATGGTGTAGAGGGGCAGTGACCTTAGCAAAGGCCAGGATGACCCTTCAATAATAGCCCATGAACCCAAGAAAAGACCTAACCTGTTTCACAGTGGCTGGCACCGTCCAATCCCTCACGGCCACTACCTTCTCACTTCCGTTAGTCTGTTGTTCCTTGGGCTCAATCAGGACACAGTGGTCACACCCCTGCAGAAACTCTGTCGCTTGCATCCACAACACCATCTCACTCTGCGGGGGAATCAAGACTGGTGGCTGTCGGGCCAGACAAGCCGTCCCTTTTTCTACAATCCAGTCGGCCTCATGCTAGAGCCTCCTGCAGACAGCAAAGGCCTGTTCCCATGCATTGGCATCCCCAGTCGGAATTTTGCCCAGTCCATGTCCTGACCTTCAGACAACTGTTTCCAGGTCGGTCCTATGATATTCATCGCCAAAATTCCCGTTTTGGCACTCAGTTTTCTGTTGGCTACTATACTCACACCCTTCTGGGGAATCCCCACCCCACTTATTTCGAAATCTAAAAGGGCATAGCCGATGTAGGGCAACTGCAACCCATTTGGGTGGGGGTGCCCAAATATTTACAAAACAGGGATTCACCAAATAATGTGACCTGAAAAGTAAAAAGTAGAAGAAAGTAACATACAAAAAATATAAAGTTACAATCATAGTGAAAACAACACAACTAATAAGTGAAGAAAAAGCAAGTTGATAATAAACCAATCCAATCAATTAAATAATCAATATAAAAGGAAACCCGTACACACACCACATATTACACACACCCACATTGCCCCGCACCCCCTGCAACAGTATTCAAAATTATACAACTATAAAAATATTTTCTTATGAGAAAACAGCTGACAATTTAGTGGTTAATGAATATGGGAGGAAAACATTCCTTTTCATGTTGCCATTACTGTTTTTTTCAGGTAAACTGATGAGATCATCCTTAAATATTATGACATAGTGTAAAAGCTTTACAGTACCATACCCCAGGGTTTGGCAATTGCACGGCTCAAGAGATTAAATCTAAGTCTTGTGGTTTTCATCTCAACTCAGCTCTTAGTTGTGAAACAGCATTAATTATCTTCTTAATGTGAATGAAATCATGTGTGTTATTATATGGGATTTTTGTTTCTTTTTAAGTTTATTATTTCCCAGGGTGTTAGAAAAACAGCTTCTTAAAAGCTATATCAAAATATGTATCAGTGAAAGCAATCAAGGCATACAGCAAAATAAAAGCTTCATAAATGACTTCTCTGATCTGAAAACCAGTACATTTTTATGATTACCTGAGAAGAGAGAAAAACAAAATCACACAGAACACCTATCACAGGATGTAGAGCAAGACTTTTATCTGAGAAAGTTTTTATCATAAGAAAGTGTACAAATGAGAGGACGCCATTTGACCCATTGTGCTCATTTGGTGTCCATTAATAACTAAGTGATCCAAGGAACTATCCAGTCTATTTTTAAATGTTCCCAAATTTTCAGCTTCTACCACATCGCTGGGGAGTTTGTTCAGATTGTGACGCCTCTCTATGTGAAGAAGAGTCTCCTATTTTCTGTCTTGAATGCCTTGAAGCCCAATTTCCATTTGTGTCCCCGGGTGCGTGAGTCCCTGCTGATCTGGAAAAGCTCCTCTGGTTTGATGTGGTCGATGCCTTTCATGATTTTGAAGACTTGAATCAAGTCCCCACGTAGTCTCCTCCGTTCCAGGGTGAAAAGGTTCAGTTCCCTCAGTCTCTCAGTAGGACATTCCCTTCAGACCTGGAATAAGTCTGGTTGCTCTCCTCTGAACTGCCTCTAGAGCAGCGATATCTTTGTTGAAGTGTGGTACCCTAAAGTATTCTCCCTTGGAAACTGTCTACTTCTGAAAAACCTCCAAATGGGTGAACTGGTTACTGATTTGTGTAACTCACAGACTTTTTGGGAAAGATATTACATCTATTCTGATTCATCCAAATTCAATGCAACCATGTCTGTGTGTAGATTGTTTTATACTGTTTTTTAAATTAACATGGAATATTTCCACAATAATATTGAAATGCCTTAACTACATGAAGTCACCAAACTTAAAAGAAGGTTTTATAAGAGGTTATATAACATAAATTGATTTCATACTGTAATGCAAGAAAACAAACAAAGTTTTTGGCATAACATTTAAATGATATATACCCCCACGGAGCTTAAAACAAAAATATTGATTTCCATTGCACTGTGGACATTTTTTTTTTTTATTTCCCTGGTATTAGCTGAATAGTAGTCTAGTCTTTATATCTGCTGTGATTCCATCCATTTCTGTTTTCTTTCTTTCTCAATCAATATACACTTGTACTGAAAAGGAATACAACGTTTTAACTTGGGGTGGGATTTTTTGTAAGTTTGTACTCAAGCCACTTTCACTGAGGAAATATGCATGAGTTAATATTGTCAGGTGGTAGTAATACAATTTCATACATTTTACACCAATTACTGGTTAAAGCGGCAAGTAAAAAAACATTCATTAATAACACTGAACTGCCTTGTTAAATTACTTATTGTACTGTTAATGCTTTTCATTTGAGTTATTTAGGGTGTTATTAGAAAATCAATATGAGAGAAACCAATAAACCACTGCATAATGTTTGTAACTAAAATGTTGCTGTTTTGTCTATTTTGAGGATCTTGCGAGGTTTAAAATTTAAAAAACAAAACAAATTAAAGCACCCAATAATGGCAAAACTGTGTCAAAAATAAAGTTGTCTATAAAGGCAACAGACTCAAGAATTGCAGTAATTAGTGGAATATTTAAAACTCTTGTTAATGCAGTAATAACAATAGAGTAGCTGCTTATATATAGACCAAGCAAATCGACTTAAAAGATTATACTGTCACTATGTTTTTAGTTTTTTTGTGTTTATATTAAGAGTATGTATGAACAGGAAGCTGAACCATTTAAATCATCCTTGCATTATACAGCAGATGTTTTTTTTTTTTCTTTCTAGTAATGGGATGTTGAAGTCCCTAAATGGTGTATAGTTAATGGGAAGGATTCTTTATTGCATGCTAATTACCTTGCACTCAGTGGAAGCTAAAATTACATCCTGTCATGAGAGTACTAAACTAAAGTTTGAGCTAAAAAAAAAAAAAAAAATCAGAGGAAAACCCTAGGCCCTAATAATTATATCTTCACAGACTAACATCACTTAGTATTGATTTAGTAGCTTAGAGTAGCTCAGCTCACCTTAATAATATTCCCTTTGGGTGTACATCAATCTTGTTTAAGGTGGGCGATATTGAGGTTCTTTAATTCATTACCATATTTTGTTGAATATGGGTTTATACAAATCTACTTGATGCAAACACAATTTTGGAAATATGAAGGGCTGGAATTTAGACAATATGCTTATTTTTTTATATATTAGGCAAAACAGCCTAAATAGTTTAATGTCTAATTTACTTCTGTGTACCAAACTAAAGTTGCAGAAACCACAAAATACATAGGAATTGTCCAACAGGAATTCATATTAACTGGCGCATAATGGAGACACACATCAGGTGGGATTAGCTGAATTAAATCTGTTAAAAGTCTCAGAAAACACTTTAGTTCAGTTTAGTATATGTCTGTGAGGCTTCTATTTATGACTACCAGGGGTTCAGAAGACATCACTAGTTAATAAATAAGGCCAAAGTATCCTGTTAATTCCCTCTGAGTGGTTCAAGGAGATTTGTGCAGATAAAACCTGTACAGGCTGAACAGGAACACCAGGAGGAAGGGTGCAGTTTTGTTTCTCTCAAAATGATTGCAGAAGTCATTAAGGTCAACAAATGGCCTACTTCCATCATGAACAACCCTGGCGCTCAGGGCCTGCAGTGTCTCCTGATTTGCATTTCCCACAAGCTGGAGGCATTGGACCAGTTATGTGTTTAAAATTAAGCCGACGGACAGAAACACATAAAATGTCACATCTTTAACATCTAAATTTAAATTGTAAAGTTCTTGTACAAATAATAGAACTTAGCTGCATGAAAATAGGCTTTTAATGATCTACACAGTCTGGAAGTATACATCTGTGCATGTTTTTTTAAGCGCATACTTGAAAACACTGCTGGCACTGAGGTCAAGACTTGACTCTTTTAGCTGCCATTCGTAAAACAACAAATTAACTGTGCCACCTATTAATAAAAAGTACTTGTATTTGAACTGGACCACAAATGCAAATTTCTGATCTGCCCACCAGTCAAATCTCATTAATGGTGCTTCAAGTCAAATCAGTAGGTTGTCCCCTGTGCTTGTTGAATATCAATGAGCCATTTCACTCAAGTTCCCACTCTGAGGGAGGGTAGGACCCATATGTATCAATGGTGCTGATTTGTTAATGAAGACAATCAAAATGCCTTTATTAAATATCTCTTGCATGTCCAGGTTGTTATGTTTTATGGCAGGAGAGACAACAGAGCTGCTGAAAAACAAAACAAAAAAGTTAATTCTTCCAAATAATGGACCTTAATACAAATAACTTCATATTTCTAAAGCTACAGAGCACAGGCATGGTGTAATTCTTTATTTGCTTGTAGAAATAAAAAGTAACATGATTAATTTCAGTACCTCTTCAGTTCAGCTGGTCCTTGCAAGTCTATGATAAAGTCCCAGGGAAATAAAAATCCAAATCCAAATCTTATATCTGAAATGCACAACTTAAAAAAAATGTAATTGCTTCTTGTAGTAGGTATTAATCAACTAAAATAATGTGGATGAACACATTAGCATGTTTTGTTTAGTGGATTTTGTTTCAGTCTGTGACATTGTGAGTTTTCTTATTACTCTCTCATTCCTTTAATGGAAAAATGATCAGGTTAAGGAAAGCTTTTGTATCTCAGCTATTAATTGTCATTCCAGCAAAATGACTAAACAATTAGTTCAAATGGATCATGATATAGCAATGTGGAAGTCAGTGGGTACGCTCAAAAACTAATCATGACTAATGTTACCTCATACATCTACGGTTTTATCGCACACAAATGTGTAAACATTCTCCTAAACACCATTAGTTGAATGTTTCACTCAAATGTAAGCAAGTGGTTTGTTAAATTGAAACTTTACAGTCCTGGAATGATACACCTGTTCCTGATGAACCTGCTCTCCCTCTTGGATATTCTTTTCCCCTTCAATCAAATGTACTTATCCATTAAGCTGCGAGCAACGGATTCTCTCTTGGGGTAAGGCGCACAATCAGACCTGTTATCTTAAAAGCCAGTTACAACATGTTTTTATCAAGCTTTGTCTGCTTTGCCGCTGTTCTCATTGTTTGGTTTGCCCAGTGTGATCAGAAAGATAAAACATAATGTAATCTAGAAAGTAGGGTTGAAGATTGTGCCCAGGTAGCTGCTACAAAAACAAAGACATTTATTTCCATCAGACACGATCAAATTAGCCTGCCATCAAATCATTAACCAGCTGTTCGCTCTTATTTTAAGGCTCTTCCACCCATTTGCGCAGCAAGCTTAATGGACTTCACATAGAGAACTAATGCATTGTGGGGGGAAAAACAAATATATATCAATTTTGTGTGACTATCCACATTTACCTATGTTCATACCTGTTGTAAGTATACTGGACCAGGAAATGCAATTTTCTAGACTTGCTGAGGGAAAATATTTTGAGAAACGTTGCTATAAAACGCACACAATTTGCAGTCATAAAACTATCTCCACCATTTCCATATCTCAGGATCTTTATATTACAAAGCACTTTCTCTTGCTCACAAGATATGGAATGGAAATATGGAGATCCTGAGATTGAATATCTTGTTATTATGAGAAAAGCTTGCTCTTGACACACCAGCATGCTGATTCAAATGTTCAAGACTTGGTAATGATTCATCAGTATTATGGGAACAACTTAAGTGATTCATTTGGTGAAAATGTAGGAAATGTTCACATGAAGTCTAACAATGTGTGACAATTGTAAACTCTGTGGAAACTGAATCCAAACCATACAAAATGGGTTTTATGTGTCTCTAATGGGTAATAAACAGTGCAGAATATGTCAGAGATTGCTTTTTTATTCCATAAGTATATCATTATATCTACTTAGTGTGGTAAGGTGCTTGGTACAGTACTGGACAGGTGGTACATCAAGGCACAACTTCTCAGAAGCCCATACCTGATATAAGGGATACTATGTCTTTAAACTGTAGCTTGTAGTTTTTTTGTGGCTGTTAAAATGGTGGACATCTAAAAGACTACAGGTCCCATGAAACAGCTGGCCAAATACCTGATGCTTATTGGGTGGGGTTTGTATATAAGAAAGTGTTTGGCTTTACTTTGATGGAGAGTGTAGGAGGTACATGTAAGTCCTGTGCTTTGTCTATGTATTGTTGAGGGTTGAATGACTTTTTGCTCGTATGAGATTCATCTTTGTGTACCAACTTTTACTATGTGACCCATGACAAAAACCTAAAATAAATAGTCCATTGCTCTGTTTCTGAAGGAACATCTACTAATATTGTATTGGTGTATGCCATCCTCTGTAGCAGTGTGGAAGAGACTGAATAGAAAATTAAAAGCTCAAAGAACAAAGCCACTTTTGCACATGGTATATGAATAAACAGACATTCCCAATCAAGAGAACAGATGGAACAGCTCTAGCTCTTGCACTGAGATCAAATTTGCTGTTTTTACACACTACCATTTGGTAATTATCTTTTATTGCTTATTGTCTGTTGGCAAAGTGTGGGAGACCGTAGCTCTTTAAAATAAAACCATGCATTTCAATGTTATATTTAAAAAACTGGTTGCAAGTGCGTGCCAGATGGTAATATTTTAGAGAAACATGCTTGGACTGTTAACATGACAGCTGTTATAGACACAAATGACTTCTATTTAAGCACTGATGGGATGAGAGGGATGATTTATATTATAAATGTAAAAGCAAGTGTTTCTGTGCTTCCCTACAGCTTAGTTTGCTTTCTGTATAATTCATGTTAATGTACTTGTGGATGCAGCCAGGCCGAATGACTAAACATCAAAGTTAGAAAGTTAGAAAAAAAAGGTACCCTTATAATAACGGAAAACAAAAAATGCATGGGTCAACTAGGCTAAGCTGATTTCCTGGTCTGCTGGGCAATTGCACTGTCCCCAAAATTGCTAGGTGTTATATGTTTCACAGTTTGAAAGTTTGACATAGTCTTTGCTTTTCCTTCCTCATGAACTCCATTAGATCCAATGATTATAATGTTATAGAGTAATTCTGTTGTCCATGTCATTTACATTGGCTCCAGTCGATTGTCCTTGGTCTCCAAATGACATTTCCTCCATTTTCAACTATGTAGAAGTATTATAGTGGTGTGGTACTATTATTTTAAACTTCATGTTTCTCCATCATGTTCATTGGATGTCCATGCTAGGTTGTATAGTTGGTGCAGTGAGATTTTACAGGTATTTCAATTGTGTGTTTATGCCTTACTAATCTAGTGTATTGTGTGAAACTATAAAAATCCATGGATTGGCCGTCTAATGTTTAGAGACTGTGTGTCCTAGTTGAGTTTAATGAACTGGAATATTTACAATTTCCATCAGGCTAAATCAGATGTCAACAATCCATGAAAAGGTTTATTTATAGATAATCCTAAAAGTGTTACGCATCTACAGAGAAGAATGACAATTGGTTTAGCCAGTTGTTCAGAATGTATTAATATAATTGTGATTATTATAACTTTGTGTTTAATCCCCCATAACAAAGTACCACAATGCATATGGCTTCCTTCCATAAAACCCCCATGGATAGTCCAGACAATGGCTCCATTCTTTAGCAGGATTATAGAGATTCATTTCAGTTAAATGTGAAAGTTTTTCCTCGCCATTGCTCCCAAGGACATTAATAACATGCTTTCATGGGTACATCAATAAAATGCAGCAAAGAACATGTAAGAATAATAAGGGTGATTCAATGTAAAACAAATATATGTTCCTAAAGCTGCTTTTGGATCATTTATTATTTTATTTTGTTATATATGTACAGATGTTGGCATCTTTACTTTTTAGTTAAAGTTGCTCTATACAAAACATATAGGCTATGTTTTCAAACTTTTGGCTTAGATTTCTACTGTAATTACCTTCAGGGGGTAAAGTAGAGCGACTGAAATAGAGAGAGTGTGTCATCGATGCAAAGTTTTTATTTATTGAAGATTTCCATCACATCACAACATAATTGGTCTAATTAAATGACAAACTCAGAAAATGCATTTATTACTTCACTGGTTAGAAAGGCTATCAATATTCTAGTGATGAATGCACCTGGTGTTTTTATTATTGTATTTAATTGTTTTAGACTAATTGGTTACTTTGGTGGCAGCACTACATAATGATTGTTTTGCATAATCATAACACAGTTTGCTAACATTCAAATCTTTGAAGCACCTGCCGAGAGTACTGTAGAACTTGAAACCCTTTATTGCAATGAACCCACAACTGCAATAAATAATATACTCCATGAAAACAAGTTTCAATGTAAAAAGAGTGTCTCATTATTTAACTAATCCAACTATTCATGCATTTTTTTTATGGTTTAGCTAAAAAGGTAATTTGCTGCAACCCAAAAACTTTCTTTGTCTTATCTCTTTGATACTCTGGGTCATTCATGTTTGTGTTGGCATGTTTATGAATTTATGAATTATATGAGGGCATATTGTCTGAAGATTGTGGAGGTAGTTCTAAGACACAGAAAGAGGATACTTTACAGTCATATAGAAGAGTAAATCATGTTTGGCTTCTATTGTATGTTGGCCAAACAAAAAGTGCTTTAAGGAGGGCCAGTATTTTATCTCTAAAAATCAAATGATAGTGCTCATCCAGCTACCTTATCACAAAATTGGGAAAGGAATGATGATGTTTTTGAAAAGCATTTGTAATGTGATACTGTTCTGGTAAATTCTCCACAGATTGTTTAACCAAGAAAGATCAAATTTAGAACCTGCTTTCTTTCTAGGTCTTTGAATTTGTTACATCGGGTGACTTTGATACATATATTGATAAGATGATAGTCATGGTTTATAATCCATTTATGTCTCCCAACATTTATGTCCAAGAGTTACAGAATTTGACCAGCAGAACTATTAAGGGGCTTATAAAGTCCATCTGCACTAATATATCTTGACTATGGTATGGTCATGACTAAGATGTTGAAGAGCACTAGAAAGCCAAATAAATATGACTTATAACATAATATATAAAGAGGGACACTCTCTCTTTGTGCAGAGAGAAGAAAAATCAATAGCTCTGGTCAGTGGCTGATTTCTATATTGTGATGCAGTCCTAACCAATTCCATTTTCTCTTGGAATTGGTCACACATTTTCCACTCCTTCCCTGATTGCCATCATCACCTGTCCTCAAGGATCCCAGGACTGTTATTCCACCAAAAGGCTGCCAACCTCGGTGCCACCTGTCAGGTGTGATAAAGGTCATAAAATACCGCCCGTCTTTCACTCAGTTCGACTGTGAAAACCCTAAATCATTTGCTAGGTATACATCCCAGCAATCATTTATTGATATATGTATTCCTTTTCAGCCAAACATGTATATTTATAAGCATAGTACTTCTACCTACTCTATCTTTTTTCTTTACTTACACTACCGGTCAAAAGTTTTAGAACATCTATTTTTAATCGAAATTTAAGAAGTCCAGTGAATAAGCTGAAATGGTACAAAGGTAAGCGGTAAACTGCCAGAGGTATATATAAAAAAAAGGTTAGGTTACCAAAAACTGAAAAATAATGTTATGGGATTATGGGAGGTCCCATTCACACTGTCACAGATCAATCAGTTTCAATCGGATTTCTTTGCAAATAGGCTTGTTTTGTATATATTATTTGATGTTCTATGAATGCCGAGGGGGGTGTAAATGTGTGTGTGTGTGTGTGTGTGTGTGTGGAGGGGGGGGGGTATAAAAAACTTTTTTTTCCCATCAGAGAGAGCTTCACATTGTTAGAAAGCTGAGATTCTCAGCTTTCCTGGGAAATCAAACACTTGGCAAACAACAGAACAGTGAAAAGAGTGCACATGGGATTAAAGAGAAGCACACGGATTTGGTGCCCTTTTAAGAGTACTGGAGGGGTTTGTCAGCTTAAGGGGTTGAATTCTGTTAAACAAAATTATTCTATGATTTCTTTTTTATCTCCAATTGTTTATTTGTTCTATGCTTTAATTTCGGAGTACATTGAGACATTAAACTGCATACATTTCAATAAAAACTGGAAAAAGTGAGGTGTTCTAAAACTTTTGACCGGTAGTGTATAATATTTAAATCTGCATTAATTTCTCACTTAAAATAATGTTAGTTGCCTTTGCCTGCTAGTTGTCTTTTATGTTGCATTCAGGGGAGATTTCAGTAAAACAGGTCTTATGGCCCTAATTAGATATGTAATAAAGAATTAAAAAAAACAAGCACGTAATAGATTATATCTTGAAAACAGGGACAAATAAATTACAACTTTGGAATTTTAACAGATGTAGTAACATGGGGTAAATATAAAGAATTATTTTTCAAAACCCTACAACTTACTCTTCAAGATGTTCGTGGTCGGAGAGTTTATTATATTTTAATGGTTATGTAGCCCATGTTTCAGAGAATTTATAATGGGTAATGCTTTATTGTTGCTAAATTATTAAATCTGTTATTTAACTAAACTCAAAGGATTTGCAATGGCTTGCAGTTGTAAATCATCGTTTCCAGAATGCTGTGCTGTTACAGCTTCCCACATCGACATGAATAAGATTGAATATACTTTATTAAAAGAGTTTATAGTATAATTGTAGCTAACGGGCATGGCTGTTGCTCAATACATGTTTTATGGCTGCTGTCAGAAAAGTGAGGAAATATATATTTAAAAAATAGTTGGAATGGTCTTTATTCTGTAAGCGGTCAATCGGCCAGAATCCATTATGCTTGAATAAGGTCATTTATCAGTGAATCAGAGAGAGGCTGTGGTATTGAATCTGAATTTGTCAAAATGTATCGTGCCTTTGGGTTCCTACACTAATGGTCAATATTTTGTTGAAAGATAACCCTAATTCATTTCTGCCAGTTGGCATATAAATGAAGGTTACAATGAAGCAATATTAAAATATGTATATTCATATTTGAAGCAAAATATTAGTTAACAGTTCTAAAATAAACATTTACCTTTTATTTAGATAGTTGGCATCAATTGTTTTAGTTATAACTTTATGGTGCTTGTTTTTGCAAAATTACAAATATGGCCTCTGCTTGTCTGCCACCTCACCCCCTCCACACACACAATTTGTAGCCTCTCTAACATGAATACTATTACACACAGAGTTTATTACATGTATAATACTTTATAATAATTAAAACCCTTTTGCTTGCTGGTTCAATGTTTTGCTTGTTAATGAAAATGTAAGGCTTGGTTGATTTTAAAACACTTATCAGTTGTAATGCTACAGAAGAAATAACTCTTGCAAGTTAAACCCATTATTAACACGTTCCTTGGTTATAATTGAAATCCACTAACGTCTTGAACAGAGATGGATTTAATTATTACGAACAGTAGAAAAGTGAAAACCAGGCACTCTAGGGGGAAAATCAGTGTTTTAATTATTGTAAATTACGGCATTAGCTTTTATTAGTAGTCGAAAACGAGGAAGTCATTTGAAAGCAGCAGTTCAAAAATTGTCTCAACCAACCCAATGTTCTTTTCTATTAAATCTGAAATCAAATGAATCTCTCTTATTTCCCTACTGACGTATGTAGAGACTGTGAACTATTTAAAATCACAATGTGTCTTTTGTGAACCCCACGATAATTGTCCACAATTGCCCTGTAGTGAAAACAAGCTTTAAACTGCAGCAAAAATGGTTATAATACAGCTGGATCCCATTACAACAGTGCATCTAAGCAGCTCATTCCCTTCATTAACTTCTGATTTATTGTGTCAACGGCCTTCAGCGCTCAGCATCCTGAACTAAAAGAGTTCAATATATTTCATGGATGCCTAAAAATGTCTGAATGGTCCTGCGTTATTAAATGAAAAGCCACGGGGGTTGGTTTGCATACTTGAACCTCAGTGACATCTACTGTATGAATCCAGGATGACGTTGGGTGGAAATGGCTTTGGTGGTCAAAACTTCATCCGATCAAATGAGAAGCTCGCTAAGAGAAACTCAAGGATGCCCCTCCTGCCTGACCTTCTGCCTGATTCTTGTCACTCCCATGTGGTCTGAAGATTTGCGTTGAGGGTTATTGTTTCTTTGTTTTTGGCTGGTCATATATTATTTTGAAGTGTTTCGAAAAACTGTGGATCTGAGGATGCATGTACACATAAGTTTCAAATTTTATCTGTGTGAACATACCCAGGTAACAAGCTTATTGTGATTCAATTTTCTTCTGCTGAAGTTAAAAAATAAAGGCCTAACCTGAGTACAGAACCACTTTCCTTTCATGTCAGTTACTGTAACCAGTTTTTATCTGTGATTTTGATCATCTCTGCTGTTTGAGCAGTACATTATTTTTGTCTAAGAATCCTGACTTACAACTTACATTTGAGGCCCCTCAACTGAATTCAAACCTTTATTGGCATTCTGCTTCTAAACCATTCCCAATACTATCATATTACTTTATATTAATATTAATGTGTTTATAAAAATGAAAACAGATTGCACGGCTACGAAGCACCTTTTCATTTGCAATGTGACACCCTGTTCACAACCGCAACATATTAGACAAAGTATAACAAATATTTTGAGAATATACTAAAAATAAAGGATCTTAATAGTTGCACATTCTTTCCGATTTGTTTAAAAAAGATTGATCCTAATTTCCAGATTTAAAACTGTCCAAAAAGTTAAACATGGGGATTATTTTTGGCAGGTATCATTTGTAAATAACATTTGTTTTGCATTTTGTTTCTTTCTCCATTGAATAATAAAAGCTTAGTGGGAAACTGGAGCATTTTCAACCTCTCTTCTTTACAATTCACGTGGTTTGACTCATTAGTTCAGTGATTTTCATAACAGGAATGAAGTAAGATATACCATAAGAAATTCTGCAGGATAAATGTCATTATCGGATTAGACTTTGGGTTTTCAAATTTGTATTGGAACTGGACCACTACTGGGTAGACAGTAAGATGCATGTACACATTGTGCTGATGAAGCAATAAGTTTCATTTTTCTTCCCACAGCTGTCTGTGTGAACCTACCCAGGTAACAAGCTTGTTCTTGCACAGAAATTTTGTATGCATCTGCCTTTCTACAGTTTAAAAACCTGTGAGGATCTCTGTTACTAGAAATAATAATTCGAGCATGATTCAATCACCCTTGTATTTAGAATTGTGCTTAATTGATAGGAAATCAATAGTTTGGTCCTACTGGATTTCTGTAAGATTAGCAGGTTACACCAATGTGCTATTACTGGACCTCTTCTTGTTTTGTTTGTTTCGTTTCTTAAAGTAGGCAGGACCTTTCATGTCGATTTCCAATGTACATTTCACCACAGGACCACAGTCATATACAGAATGTAGTCAAAATCATATGAGCTGCGTGTTCATAGGCCTTTGTGCCTGTCCAAAACCCACAAAGTGTTCAGGCTTCTAGGTTCACTGACAGAGTTAATTATTAGCAGTCTTTACCAGCTTTGGATAATAAGCAAAGAACACCAAGAACCATACCCCCAAATAGTATAGACTCCTATTTAAAATATCTGGAAAAACCTGTGACACAGCTGACCTGACCCAGTGACCGGACATACATTATTCTGAACCGTGTTGATCCGTCAGATCTTTGGTGACCATTATATCATCTTATAATGCAATGTTGTGTCACATGTCCCCTGTCCTCCTCTCTCTACAATTTCAGGCCCTCATTCATGTACCAAATGAACTCCGTGTAACACAATTTTTATTTACAAAAAATGCATAGTTTAACATTAAGTTGCAAGTTATGTCTTAGCAAAACTATTTTATTTAATTCTAGGAAGATCAATGTCGGAGCTATAGTCTAATTGGAACGAGACGACTATAGTGTTTCAATGGTGTTCAATGGGGACGCTCTTTTGTATCTTTCCGTTAAAGGAACACTGAATGTAATATGCAGTCTATACCTTTTACTGTATAGTAATTCTACACCTTCAGTAATAATGTTCTACTAGGAATTAAGTTTGTATTTCCATATTCTCTATGTATAAAATAATGATGATACTATTAATAATCATCATCATATTATTATCTTAATAATATTTGGACATTTGGAAAGTGATTAATCCGTGTTTTTAATGAGTCATTCATTAGATCATATTGTTTCCAGATTTGCAGATTTATTTATGGGTGTATTAGTTTAATTTTGAACATTATCATAGATCAACTCAGGATAGGAAAGCCTTCTTCCTGTCCTTGATTCACAATCCTGCTCAATGGCCACATACACTATCATATTTCTATGTACTGAGCATTGATAGGCTTATTTTGTGTGTGTGCTTAATATAGGTATCATTTCTTTATGTGCAGAGTCAGAAATGGTTCGGTTAATATGTACATCTCTGTCAACATCCTCTCTGAGTGGCAGGGGGAGTTTTCCAGAGTTTTCCTGTGAAGGAGATCAATAAAACAGGGATAACAGATACATTTACCTGATCTCCCATCTGTTGATGGAAGAGTTTTATAACATAGCAACCACTTTGCTTTTTGCCAGGTCACTGTTTTCTTCCTTCCATAATAAACATTTGTAACTGAAACATCATGACCTTTAGTTGCTAGTTATAGCAAAAAAGACAATTTTTGATCAAACTCAAAGTACTTTTAAAGATTACATCATTGTGTAGCACCCTCCAGTACAGAGGGTATTTGTTTTTCATAAAGGAATAACCTTTATATATTGATCTAGCTACTCCTAAATATGCAAACATTCAGACAGGTTTGTCACTGGTTCTTGTCTGCAGAGTCAAGTCTTATAATGCGTACGCAGCATGTTCCAGAGAAAATCAATGGCCTTCCAAAAGCTATTCCCAAGATCCTACCTGTCTCTGAGACTGTGGGACCATTGAAAGGTTTCATTCAGTTGCTTGACATATATTTTCTTCTGTAAATTAATTCTGTATTTTGCAGGAAGTAAAAACAAGGTTAACTGTTTATCTGGACCAACTTTGCCAGTATTAGAATCAGTCTGAACTTATTATCATATTACTTAAGTGAACAGAATCGACAGTGGCATAGTCAGGAATTCGCGGATGGGGGGACCAAAATAAGGGTGGAAACTGCGACCTGAAATGCGCGATTCTGAGTCATTTCAAAGTCGAGAAACTGAATGAAAATCTCTATGAAATCCATGAAATCGGGCAGATTTTGACTCATCAAACATATCTTTGCTTCCCAACCACATATCTCTATGGGACACATCCAGCAAAAAATCACATATCAACTGACATTATGCAGTCAAACTAGACTATGATTTCTGTTGCTTGTCAAAAAAAAAGATATCTATTTCGGTGAAGCTCTGTAATTTCAAACAGGTGAGGATGTACAATTTTCGATTTTGCGTCTTCATTGGAAATAAAATGTTTCTGCCGCTGATGTAGGAGTTTCTAGGTGAATGTAAGTCTCCTGTTGTGATGCCCAAAATCATCAATAATATCATACAGTAAGTTAAGTCTTTCTTTTTTCAAAGTGGAGCGCAAATATGTTTTGAGTGGATTTAGCGCACTGAATGGTCACTCCCCTGTTGCTGTCGTAACTGGCATACTTGCAAAAATCCACAAAAGAGTATGGTACTGAACACACTTTTTCACCACAATGAAAGATGATACCAAGATTTTCCTGCATCAAACCATTTAAGGTTCTCTCAGCATTGTCCCCCCCTAAACCTACGCCTATGATGCCCAGTATAGATCCAAGGGCATCCTTATCAGAACAATGTGTACTTATATATATCATTAATCTTTTGTACACATTAAGTACATGTTAACAAATGCTTAATTACACTGTTCTTATGAGTAACTAAGATGTAGTTAATGAGTACCTACTACAATAAACTGTAATTTGGGAGACCTATTGTAAAGTGTTACCATACATTATTTATTAGTTAATAATATTCATGGGGCTGACACCTTTGCCCAAGGCCACTTCCATTGAAATACAATTGTATTGTAAAGAATAGGACAATGTTACATTATAAAAGTGAAACAATGAGAAAACACGGAGGTCTAGTGGGAGCTGGTGGCAAGTAAACTCAGTTTGCATAATCAGTTTAATCACACTTGTTATTTTTGTCATTGCTAACTGTTGTTGGAGGGTTTGATTAGAATTGCAATTTACTATCGAGTTATAAGGCTGAATAAGGGGAACGTATTGTATTACATTACCAAATATAGGCCTTGTTTCTTTCTTTCTGGTTCCAATCTTTAATCAAAAAGAGATCAATCTTTTCATAATTGTGTGCCTACATATCCAGTTAAACCACTTGGTAAACCACTATGGCTCGGTTTCCTTTTCAGTCCACCACATAGCCAACCTCACAAAAGTGCCCAAGTGCCTAACTGACAGAAACAATTTATGCACATTAGAAAATGTAACTTTTTATATCAGGAGTTGCACATTTACATTTCTTAATTCTGTATTTCTATAAGTTATTACCCTGGTACTAACTAACATCCACTAGTGACTAATTTGCATGTAACGATGTAATTTTGTGTACAATTACATTTGGTACATTCTTCCTATATGCTGTCACTTTAGAAATGTATATTGTTTATTAATCTTGTAAAACATGTAACAAAATGTTGCCAATGATAATTTGCGTGAAACTTTAATTTCTCTGTAACAGACTCGTTCCATTTCATTTTATTTCAAATTAATCAGTCTTTTACCTTTTGTCTTACTCTTTATGTACCACTGGTTTTTATCCCTCTTATTTGTCTCTTTACTTTCCGTAACACAATAATTCTATGGCAAATCAGCTGCCAGCGGCCGTCTGTTTAAAGAAAAGAAAGAGATCTAAGCCAGCATGCTGAACAGTATTAGCAGCATCAATTAATGTAAGATAACACTATACATAACAGATATGTGACAATGCTGTAAAAGTGCATTGAAAAATAAAGCATTCAATGTTCTGAATATATAATACTATGTTGTGGGATTGATTTAAATACCAAATACTTCATCTGGCCTCAGAAGGCAACAATTTGGTGCATTTGCCTGGCTTCCGGATAGCATAGAAGGTTGGTGTCCACTGGGGAGTTACTCTCATTCTGGTTCTTCAGGTTCCAGACCATTATGAGACAAAACGAGTTTAAAATAATTCCAGGGCTTTACATCCAGCCAAAATTGCCAAGACTAGTGATATGCCAGCACAGGCTGTAGACACCCAACACCCAAGCACCTGAACATAATTAGCACTGGAGGCACCTGAATGAAAATATCAAAATATCAAAGGGCAGCAAAGCAGAGCAGTAATTAATAATTCAGGACAGAAGGTGGTGTCTGTTTCTCTGTTTCAGACAGAGAGAGAGAAAGGATTGTTAACAGGTATTATGTAAATAGTGGAAAAAGTACATTAGTAATACTATGATTTAGTGACATTATACGTGTGTTTGTTCAGCAGGCTCATCAAGTCGGCAAGAAGCCTTATACTGTGACAAGAAAAAAACAAATCTGATACATAATGAATGGCTACATGATATCAGTCCCTGTAAAATGCAGGTCAGGTAAGGTTAGCTTTTAATCGCAACCTGAACACACATTAATATGCATATTCCACTTGGTAATGTTTCATCGCTTTAAGCCAGCAATCTGTATCCAAAAAAAAAAAACAGCATCTAAAAGTTGCGAGACAGAAGGATAATTAACTGAGTTCTTTCTGATGGCATATGTTTTTAAAATTCAGGTTTTGCGCAGGGGAAGACATATAGCGCTCCTATTACATTGACCTGTCCACTAAATTGATACTTTTTAATCATTGTAGAAAAAAAAAGAATGAATTCTCAGTTCCTTTGCAGATTATCCTCAATGGCTTGTGAGGGGATGCAAGGACATTTTTGTATGAAATGCTGAGTATATGATTGTCATACAAATCGACTTTCGAATTTCTCAGAGACACCCATTTATTTTCTTTAAGCAGACATTTTGGCTGTAATTCACTAAATAAATCTGCTGCAGTAGGCCAGAATCATCCAATGTTTCTTCAGCACTGATAAGTGGAGATTGAAAAGTGTCAGAACAATTTGATTGCATGAAAGAAAGTAAGAAATAAAAGCAGTTTCCTTTTCTACAGATCAGATAAATGCATGATGTGCAAAAGATGGATTAATGTGGAGGTTCGAAGTAGAGAGTTCTGGAGTAGTTTGTTTTATGCATTTGCAAATTAATTAATATCCCTTAATAACAGTGCTACAATTAGTACACTTTGTTTTTCTTAGTTACCACAGATATAAATTAGCCAATCGCCTCAAATTGATTTTGTGTCCCATCATTGCACAAGGAACAAACCAACTTTATACTTGAATTAGTTACATTAATTATGTGAATTAAATTATTCCAGAACTTTTTGTTTTGTGGTAAATCTCAATCAATAAGAAATCCATTTGCAACAATATTTTAACAAAAGTTAATTTCAGCAAATTCAAGCACTGAATACCACCCTGGGCAATTTGTCTTCCAATTATAGCTGTTGATTTCTTCACTTTGCCCTTTTCTTTTTTCTTGAATAACTTCAGCAGTTATCAAAGTGTCGACATCAAGGCCTCTGAGTTGATGGTAAACAAAATAAAAGATTTATGTGGACTGGAAACTACTTCAGGGTGTTCCTGGGGACTGATTCTGTTTCTTCAACCGTTCAGAACAAACTAACATTAGCATAAAACTCCTGTCCTTTCTAAAGGACGAATTGAAGGCTTCCCCATTGTTTTGACCGAGACCTCACAGAGCTGATTGTAATAGATGTATTTTGCCTCGAATAAAAAGTACGGGCCCACTTCTATTCATATGATTATTTCCTAGGTGTCACTCAGGTTCTTGCGAAACACCTCACATCAGAGTCTTTTTTACACTGTGAAGACAGTATAACATAATATTCAAGGTTGCAGAAATCAATTAAAAAATTGTATTGCCTTTGTCAAATAGCAACCACTGGAATTCCAAATATCTCTTTAAATCCCCCGTGCTTTTGTATCTCATGTCTTTTGACACACAGTTGCATTTAGACACCGATCAAATTCTGACAGAACACGTTTTCCATAACTGTCCCGGCAATGGATTCTTTCCACTGAATTAAAAATGGCAGCTCTCATACCCCCAACTACAGTTCTAGTATAATCCTGTCTGGACAAATTAGAGCTAACATCTGCACTGAAGCAAAAACTGGAGTTATATTAATAATGCATGTTTAGGGCCCTTTGTTTTTCTTTTTTATTATTGTTGGTTTATCTACCTTTAAACAGATTTTGATTCGATGCAGTTTTTTGATTTTATAAAAAGGAAGGGATAGCTATTAAGTAAAGTCAAGTTCAATTTTAATTTTAATTTTAATTTTAATGCATACATTGAATGAGACTTTTAAGAGATGATCATGCAGGGGAACATGTTATTTAATTCCAGTAGAAATATGGGAATTTGGCCCTGTTATAGCCATCTATGTTTTACCAGACACTCAGAGATCAAATTGTTTCCCTTCTTTAATTCTACATTCATTATTAATTTATACATCTAAAACAATGTGGGTGTTATACTAGGTGGTTAAAATTGTATTCTGTGAATTCTGTATTCTGCAGTAAGTAAATACAAGGTTAACATACTTCAGCAGGAATTGATTTTCCAGCTTCATTTTAAACATTACCTAAGAGAGATTAACTATTCAATATTGTCATTCTTCTTCATTGTACATTATTGATTAGTTAATATTATCCATGGGGCTGATGCCATTTAAAAACAATAGTATTGTACGCAATGAACAGGACAATGTTACATAAAGGTGACACAATGAAATAATACAAAAGCCTATTAGATAAACTGTGAAGCCATTTTCAATGGGGTTGGTCTTTATAGTTAAGCTCACTGCACAATCAGGCAAATCAATTCACACTTACTTTTATAAACAAGGGAATGGCACTTTTTAGGGCAAATCATATAATGATCTAACTTTACCTGATTCTCAAAGATATAATTTTCCTTTAATTTTTTCTTTCTAGGGCAGGAGAGGGTGTGGGGTACAGACAAATCTATAGCTTCTATCATGCTTGCAAACATAATTGTAATTTCTGGTTTCTGAAACTTTCACAGTCTAGTTTTCCCACCATTCACACGCTGCTGATTTTCAGACCAATTAGTGCCACCTGCTGGACCCAAGGCCTTAAAATTTAAAAAATTTTGCTATATAGTGCGGGGATAGAGGTGAGCTACCATAAAATTAATCACATGTATATCAATGCTTTTTCAATGGGATTTTTGTCTTTAATTTACTGTCACTGTAATATGATGTATTCTTATGGTGTAAATATAATGTTTCTCAAAGCTCTGAGGAATAACTGAAAAGCATCTTTGGTATTCACACTGGGTTGTAGAATGCATATGGGCTTTGAGAAGACAAGTGAAAACTTTTGAATATAGCTTAACACAAAAACAGAAGTCTAATGACATCTGTATCTCATTGGGTTTGTCTTTGGTGTCATTGAACCGTGTTTTGAGTTTCCAACATATCTTGATCAGAAACCACAAGAAAAGAAAAACACTTTACAGTAGAAACTGCAAATATTGGTCTAAACAGGAACAGGAAATTGGCAAGGAACCTGCTGAGTAGGACAGAAAATCAGAACAGATCAATATAAAAGTTAGTGGAGATATCTTAGCAGAAGTAATAAAAAACGGATCCATACGAGGTGTAAATCCTACAGTGTCAGTGATGTATGTTACTCTGTTTGGGATTAGATTAGTATTATTGATGTAATAAGCCTCCATCCCTTTCTGAATACCTCAGTCTGCATGTGTGTAAGTATATTAGTGCTCCCAATAAAGGCAGCATAGTGCGCAAGGCCTTTCTAGACCTAATTTAACTCTTCATTTTGTTTTATGACATGTGCTAATCATGAAATCTTTCTGCTGAACTTAACATTAGATAATTAATAATAACAGACAGTATGGGATATCAAGCAAAGAAATTTGGTATAAAACTGCAGATGTAAGTAACTCTTTAAATCACGAAAAGAAAATCATTATCAAATATCCAATATTTAGTTTGAAGGGACAGATTTGTACAAATGACTTAGAAATGTGTCTAGCAGACAGGTACACCCCTTTCCTCTCTTATATTTCTCCTCAAAGAATTTGATTTATTGCTGAGCTCCTGGCACAATATGTTTAACACCATAAGCAATTCTGTCCCCATAAGTAAGAGCACTATAACTCACAAATGGCAACTGTTAAGGTTGCTTAGGCAATTTGCTTAGTTGATTCGCTCACAATTGCCGAGTCAAAGCCTATGGATTTAGGCCACATTGTGAGGCGCCCAACATGAAGGTCCAGGTGATTTACAGCCTGAGCAAGTACTTACGGTTTACTTAAGGTGTGCTTATACAGACTGCTGATACATGGGAAAGTCATGCTACATGTCCAGGAACACACAGTTTTGGAACACAAATGTTTAGATGCAGTTATTGGATCTGCTGCTGGGTTGCTTTAATCTTTCTCCTCCCAGTCATTTCCTTTGTTCGCAACTTTGTTAAGGTCATGTAACCGATCAGCCTGCTTCTGGGCAATACCATGGTGACTGGTGATACATTGATAAGCACTTAAGGTGATGAAGTGTCAAGTGGCACAGAGGTTTTTAAGGCCTTGTCATTTGTTTGAAGATCGAGCCATAAAAGCAATATGTTAAGGTGACGTTGTGGATGTTTTGAACTCTGTAACCTCAACATGTATAGTACCGGCATGAGTCAATGCATCTGATGGAGAGAAACTCTGTGATGAAGCCTCCTAGTGCTTTATGTTCTTTCCTAAGTCATTTTCATAAATGTATTATATGCAGTTAACCATAAATAAACTAATTGCATTTGTCAATGGTTTCCCATATTCCTCTCACATTAATCTTGAATATATTCATTTTAAAACAGCCTTTACCTTTAGCTGTGTTAGCAGGGGGTCATGCCGTGATCTAGCTTGTCGAATCTCTCCATCTGCACATGTATGGATATAACAAGAGCATGAGTGCAGTCCAGCATCTTCAATCCCCCATGAGGTGCCAGCCCAAACAAGACAAAAATACTTAATGAAAAAATTGTTTCTGTAGCCGCTCTCTCACTGTGAAGGTTGTGAACAAGACTATTATATTTGAAACAAAGAACAACAAACAAACAAAGTGCTTTGGCACTCCTGGGTCCATAACAGGCATTAAATAGCAATTAGGAAGTCCAACTCATCCCAATGATCATTACTTTCCAAGCGATAACCACTCATTATTTTAGGTGTAGATGATTGGAACAGGCTTTCTCCATTGTCTATAGACACACCACCACTACAACAAAATATATAATAATAAATGGGATTTTGAAAGCGATTTAGACTTTTTCAGAAAGTTAATTGCATTAAAATAAATTATAGTTGTGATATAAATGTCAGTATGCATTTGATGTTAGTAATGTTTTTCATTATTTTACCAATGGGATAAATATATGGGAAAGATATGTGAAGTCTGTGCCTTAATTACAATTGGTATTAGAATTTGAACTAATTAATTGACATAATTTGGATAAGATAGAGGCAGAGGCTGCTGATATATCACAGATTTTCATAATACTATGGCAGGGTCCTGTGTTTTATTAACTATTTAGCTAAACCATTCTGATCAAATTATTCAATGCCATCAACCTTAAAGGCTCCATTGTCTAAGATCACACTTTTGTTTTTGTTTTTCTTAAAGACAACACAGCCTGTGCTGATGTCACAAGCACAAAGCACATTAAAGCACAATGTGTTTTACTTGCATGCTAATATTGCGTTAATAGTTCCTAGTTTCCACTCTCCTGATTGTTCTAATCTTTTGTTGGTCTTGTCAGCTGGTATCAAAGTGTACAGTGCCTAGCAATCTTGTTTGCTTATCTGAATTTAATTTTTTCAGCAGCCAGCTGTGAAGTTAGCTAGTCCCTGGTCCCTTAACACTGTGTGTATAGCTGCTATTGAATAAAATATTAATCTATGCTGTGGATTTGAACTTGAGCCTGCTGGGATTTGTTTGTTTCATGCTACGGATGTAAAAGTCACCCACTAGCAGTCAAGCTTTTCCTAATGCCTTATGAGAACAAAAGACAACAGCCCCTCACACACTACAGGACATAATAAAACTGATTAATATACAGGGTGTGCTTTGAATCTGGTTTTCTTAATTGAAAAGGTCATGGGTAATTGGGTAGCAGCTCTTTATTCCTCCGTTTAATTAATTTTGCACTGCAGTGGAATTATGATCAGTCAGCGACGAGGGCTTGCTCAGTGTTGTTACAATAAGATTGCGGTTTGCTTTATTGTTAACCAGTCCCATTCAATAAAGACAGTGGGATTCAACACCTCCTTTTCAACCCTGGTTTTAATTTTTCCACTGGGTTCTCCTAGACTTTATTCCTATCATACAGATGGGTGACAAATTAAAGAAAAAACAACAAAAGTGTCTCAGTAAGGTGTTGGGGAACCATGGGCAGCCAGAACAGCTTCAATGCTCTTGGCACAGATTCTATGAGTCTCTGGACTGGAGGGATGAATGCCATTCTTCCAAAATATATTCCCTCATTTGGTGTTTTGATGATGGTGGTGGAGAGCGCTGTCTAACATGTCGGCCCAAAATCTCCCAGAGGTGTTCACTTGGGTTGAGATCTGGTGACTGCGAAGGCCATAGCACATGATTCACATCATTGTCATACTCATCAAACCATTCAGTGAGCCCTCGTTTCACCATAGGATAAAGGTAATCACTCAGAATAATTGTGTAATGATTTGCAGTGACCCTTCCCTCTAAGGGGACAAGGGGACAAGTGGACCCAAACCATGAAAGAAAATGCCCCCCACAGCATAACAGAGCCTCCGGACCCCCTCACTGTAGGGGTCAAGCAGTCAAGCAGTCCCGTTCTCTTGGTGTCTCCACACATGCATTCGCCCACTTGGCCAGAACATGAGCCAATTGAGCGTCTGTGTGACTGAAGCTCCTGCCATTCGTGCCCCAATAATGACCCCTCTTTCAAAGTCACTTGGATCCTTTCCTCTTGCCATCCTGATCCAAATTCGAGGTCAACTGGGCCTGCTCAGCATTTTTGTCAATGCCACATAGCATGATAGGATGTTAATTGCTTAATTGTATCATGCAGTCCACCTGTTTGGAGGCATTTGCATTCGTTATGTTCGTCCACTCATTTATTCATGTTTTTCCTTAAAATCAACCTGTTTTTTTAAATATGTTTAGAATTGGAGGCACTTAATTATTAGTTAGGGTTACTCCACTGCAGAATTAATTCTTCAAATGACACCTTTAATTATGGGAGCAAATGCATGAGGGTTGATTGGATAAAAGTGGAGCGACAGTCCAATGGAATGCGGCCATTTTGCAGCATTAAGCTACAACACCATTGCCATGTGCAATTATGGCATTTTTTATTTATTCAAAATTATTTTTTAATTAGGGAATTAGGAATGGGTGGTTAAAACCTGAATTTGAAATCCTGTAAGCCTTTGATTAAATAGTCAGCTACAAACTGTGTGTTCAAGCAATAAAAGCAGGAAACAAACCAATTTACCCAGGACACAAGTTTGAGGTTGAGAATAAAAGATGCGTAGCATTCAAAACACATCCAATATTGCATCCAACTAGTGAGCTATCTCCTTAGAACAGAAAATAACAACAACACAATTACTTGTATGTCACCAGTGGCAATTTCAAACTGGTTGCCTAATTATGTATATTACTAGTTGCAGTACAAGTGGACGCTGCAGACTGACTAAATGAAAGCACTCAAGCTGTGAATTACGCAGAAATGCTTGTTTTCTACGTTTTTGCATCTCATCTGTGTTCCCAGTGGGTGTTTGAATGACAGACAATATTGGAAATCCCTCAAGTTATGCTTGCACTGGTCAGTAAGCCACCAAGCCCCCGTCTATAGCTATTTATCTATCTATCATCACCACCATCACCATCAGTCTTTATCGGTGCACTGCTGGATGAAGGCCTCACCAAGATGTTTACATTTACTTCGATCTACAGCTTCTCTTTTCCATGTCATGACTACAAAGTGTATGATTTTATTTTCCTATCTTCTTATGTGGTTATCTTTTTTCATCTCTTGGGATCCGTTCAATAACTTCCTCTGTCCATCTTTAAACAGACGCAAAACCTTTTAGGAAGAGGGAAACAGGACTGTTCAAACATGAGTCAGCTGCCCAGCTACAATGAAAACAGATTATTTCACGGTCTGAACCAGGACTTCAAAATTGGTTTATCAATGATACTACTAAATATGAATTTCAAGGCAATAATGAAGCCCAGAAAGTAAGACTGGAAAACTTGTAACTGTATAAGTATAAATCTGACTTTTATCATTTGTCATGTTTTTGCCCTTTTTATAATTTTCAAATATGTACAGGATGTTTAGCTTAATCTGAAATTATATTCAAGTGTACAGTTGCATCATATATATATCCTTAAAGGCAGATGTGGGTTTTGAACCCATGTGTCTGATTCTCTGAAGAACCAACAAGTAACAAGTACAAATGTGCGAGTACATATAATCACCAAAGTACTGATGAAGTCCCATTAAGACCTTGGCTGTGGAACGTCACCTAACTATTCAACCATGTAACCTTTCGTTTTAAGATACAGGTGTCCAACCATAGCGGACCAATATAATTTCTTCTCAGAAATCGGTTTCTGCCGTGTGTGGCAGTATTATTACTTCCTCTCCGCCTGTGTGCATTGCATTAGTCATTCTATTTCCCAAGCATAACAAAAAGAAAACGAATCCACTAAGAATAAACTAATGCTACATTTATTGATTATAGCTTCTGTTCCAGGAACAACAAATAATTGCTCTGGCAATACTTTAGAATACCTATTTATTTTCTCAGAAGTGTTCCCCAAACATCAGGAAAATGTCCAATAAGACACGGGGACATGTGGAGACGTATCCCCAAGGTCCTTGAGATATAATTTATGTTTGTGTACATAGGTGTGGTGTGCTTCTCATCACACTACAAATTAAGACAACATGGTTTTCAGGGTGCCAATGTGAAGTTAGGGGTTGTTTGAGTTGTCTTAAAATTCTCCTGAAGAAAGCTCTGCGTTTAATGAATGAGAAAGTTGAAATGTCAATATTGCTGGTGGCAAATTCATCACTAAACTAATTGGGCATATAAACAGCATGGTTTGCTTGAGATGAAAATGGAGGAGGAAAAGTGAGAGCTGCATGTAAGAAACCTCCAAGAAAAACATTACAATGCACTTCAAAGCTTATTTCCCAGTGTGAAACAAAGAACCATGTAATAGTAATTTGAACCAAGTATTAGCTGTCTTATTGTCACTGAACAGCACACTTTGTACCAGCAATGTGTTTCACATTAAAAACGCACAGCTTTGATTTTATGTGACAAACCAACCAAATTAAACAATGCTGCATGGCTGATTGCTTGGAGAAATGGGAAATCCAGACCAAGGAGAGATAGACAAGGCAGAGATAGATGGCATCAATACTTGAGTGGTTCTACAGCTAATTTAAATTAGTAAGGCGCGATGAGAAAAGCAATGCAAGTACATGAATTATGAATCAGCCTATTCTTTGAGATCTATGCGAGAGGATGGATCGGATTAAAAGAGGCGTCAGACAGGAATCAGGAAGGACTTACACCCCCATCGGGACTAACCACATTATTCCCAATTTGATGTCTGTTATGCCAAAGTGGCACATTAAGCAGCTCATCATTTATCCAAATTTACACTGTCAAACGGAATTGTCTATTCAAGATTCAGCATTTTTACTGAATGTTTTTTGTCCCCCATCAGGACTTGAACTCAGAATCACTGCCTGCTGTTCACACCAGACACCACAACCCTGCTAAAGAGGAAATGACCGGTTAGTGGGTTTGCAGTGCATGTAATTCACACCCCTATGGTCTTCTCTGACTAGCTGGAGTCATCTGTTACACAATGTAAAATCTAAAAAGGGAAAAAGAAAATTACGATTAATTTGGGAATTAATCATTAACCATTTTGGGAATGGATGCTGCAACAAATTAAAAGACTGTCACTGATTTAAGTGTTGAATGAAAGGAAAGTTTGAACTTGCAGAATTCTCACCATCCCTTTCTTCCTTCATTGCATTTAAATTATTATTATTATTAATTTCTTCACAGACGCCCTTGTCCAGGGTGACTTACAAAATATAAGTGCAATACAAAGCATAATACAGTGCAATTCAAGGCATTCAAATAATTTTACAAATTCCAATTTACACAAGTGTATATGAGATATACAGTAAACAATATATACGGTCTTACATCCTGGATTGTAAAAGCTGATAAGTGCAGACAAGATTTTAAGTCACAGCCAAGGGAAAGGGAGCATAGGGGAAATCAAAATAAACAATAAGAGTACTAGTAGAGCAAAACAAGAAGTATGACAAAACGTTGTATAAGTGCTGTCTTACAGGAGAGTAAATGACTACATTACAAGTAGAGTCTGAAAAGGTATGTCTTGGGTAATCACTGGAAGGAGGTCAGGGACTCTGCTGTTTTGACTTCAATGGGAAGGTCGTTCCACCACTTATGGGCCAGGGATGACACCAACGTCCTTTTTGTGTCACAAATAACAGGTATTAGAACTTCATGTACTTTCTCTTACAGAGTATTATTGTGTCACAATCTCGGACTGTATATTTATATGTAAAAATTTTAAAAGAAATTGACAACATGTACGTGGCAATGGTTGAAATTATTTCAAGGAGACTATACTGTTATTCCAAGTACATTTTGTTCTTTTTCAGGTTTTGTACTTGGGAATCTAATTACATTTGACAAAAGGAAGGATATATTATAAGTTTATTCTGTCCTCTGGCTTTATAAAATGTCATGCCTTGTTCCTTATATCTTTTTATTGCTCAAAATGTCTTCAGTAATGGAATTGCACTAGTACATGTAATGTTTTGGTTTTAATGTTGTGGTGGTTGTTATTATTAAAATTAATATAAATGCAGGTCAAGACTGTTTTTTAGTCCAGGTCAAGTGGGAAGCTATTAATTATCTTTATTGAATTCACTAGTCTGACTGTCAGCTTAACTACTCTGTTGACCTACAATTAGCATTTCCTGTTCTTTTTTTGGTTTGTTTTCATTCTCCTGTATAACTTCCTTCCTATTCAATACATGACTCCAGTGTCATTTTCGAAGGGCAAATAATACTTTGCCATTCACAAGCAATGCAAATATATATTCTCAGTCTGTTTGCTTTCTGTAAGTATTCCTACCGAGGTACAGCAAGGACATTTTGTATTAGTCACTGCACGGTTTGCAGAGCGGTCACTCAAAACAAAGCAAACAAAAAAGGATACATTTGCTGTTCTCAATTGTCCCTAAGCACCAACAGTAAATTGAAAAATAAGCAAGAAATTGTTTAGATTCCAGTATCTCCTAATAATCTAATTAGAATTGATCACATCTCCCCCCTTATTTGTTCAGTGTTGACCTGGCTTAGGACACTGTCTCCTGTTTCAAGAAACCTCACTAGAAAAAAAAAAAAAAATTGAGTAGGGCAATGAGATGAATCCAAGTATTAAGTAGGAAAGGAAAACAGCAATCCAATCTTCTTTGGCAGGCTATAGGAAGATCCTCAATAGCACAGGAGAGATAATAAAATCTACAAGATTGGCATGGGCAAAAGCACTAGTGGGCATACAATCGAAACTGAATTACAGCAGGTTAATAACAGTAGGTAGGAAGCACTTTATTACACATTGACTAATACAGATCAGATTAGTTTACCTGGAATAACTTGAGCAGCTACAAAAAAACAAACACATTGTGCCTTCGGGCTTTGCAATGTGCTAACAATGGATGAGTAATGGAAACGAACAGCTGTACACTGCCATTGTTGAACTGATGGACAAACACACTGTGGGAACAGAACTGCGAAACTCTGTCTGAAAACCAGACCGCAAAAAAAACACAGTAAAAGATTTGATATGAAGTTGTGAGGCAGCAGATGCTCTATATAATTAGAAACAACTGGCAAATTCCTGATTGATTCAATTTGGGACTCTTAATGTAAAATATATATATTTTTTTAAGTGGACTGTGCACATCAACCAACCAGTTGGAGAGACTAAATTCAATATCTAGGGCAATACCACAAACCAGAAACTGCTTTAATCCATTTAAATCCATTCACCTCTTTATTATAATGAAGGAGTTATCTTGTTCCCACAGAACCGTGCCAGAGAATTGTGTTCTGAGATGAAACACCGTCATTTTCGTACAGATGTTTATTATGTCTGCTGTCTGTAGCATCTGCGATGTTGTCATTTGCAACAAGCTGTCTCGCCTCTGCTCGAAATCTCTGATCTCCTTCCTGTCGCAGAGGACTTCCATACAGTCATAAGCCAATATTGATTGGATTATGGCATCAATTCCTATAATAGAAAATATTAGCATTCCAGAAACCCTTCAATGCCTTGTTGCTGACAGTCTTAACCATAAGGTTGCCAAGCAGTTCTTAAGACTCTCTGCTGAAAAATCGTAACAAAACGCTTGAATCTACACCATGTTACCTGGAATTACTTCCGAAACTCCGGGCAGACTATGTAGAAATGGTGTACGTTAACACCTGTACATCTAGTATTCTTAACTTGAAGAAACGTTTTCACACCTAGCTCACATATAATTATATCCACAATTATTTTCTTCAAATCTAAGGTTTCGAAACTTGCGTGAAGATCTGAGTTATTTAATAGGAACTGTGGAAAAATACAGATAAGCTAGAAGTGAAGTCATTATTATTTCTTAGGCTAGCAAGGACTAAAAGCTGCACTCCTCCAGCAAGTGGAGTTCAGCCAATAGGTTGTGGATGGTTCTGTCACTTAAAGAAGGATATATTGTGGGTTTGGATTTAATGAGCTCTCCTGTGGGCTGTAATTGTTAGACAGAGATTCATTCCCAAACTTTAGTAAAAGTGAAGGTCTGCATTAAGAGAGGCCAAAATAAAGCATCCTTTATCCAAAATTAAATGTGACAATAGCTGGCAGACTGAAATCACTGACATGCCAGCAAAACTGTCCAGGGTTAGTGCTTATGTCTTTGAATCAGACATTCTGGGTTCATTCAAATCTATGGTAGACGAGCTGTGGTAAGGCCAGTGTTTTCCGAGCTTACTTATTCTTTCTGCTACATTTCTTGTGCTTAACAAAAGTAAGCACTCTTAACTGTGTGTCTGGGGAAGGGGAATACTGTCTACATGTTTTCTTTTTTAATTAACTCTTCTCAGAAGGGGAACACAGAGCAACAGCTTCTTAACACAGCAGCACTCCTCACTTACTACTCACTATCACTCCTGTAGTATTTCTGCCCAGTGGGAAACGGGGCAACCCTGTTTATGATTGTGACTCTCTCTCTCCCAATTAGGGCTACCCTGTTTCCACATGGGACTAACCTATGACACCGGAACACACAATTTCCCGCTCACTACCAGTAACGAGCACAACAACATTAACTCAACACAACACCCCCCCAACTCATAGACAGGCAACCTATGGTACTTCCTCAACGACACTGAAGCTAGCATTAGAAGTCCCTGTTAAACTGCATCCTCACAACCCCATTACCTGTCAGCTGCAGAAAACCCGACGCTGTTTGCAACCGTGCAGGGTGTCCACTCAGACCTGGCTGGAGCTCCAAAAGAAATCAAGCCAAGACAACTGAAACAAGAATACAATACTGCACATGACTGTTTCTCCACAAATAAAAGGTAAGCGTCTTGCTTTTCTTTTTCCCTTTTTTAATACAGGGTAATTTCACTAGGAATTTATTCTTAGTTACTTTAGTGCTACTAATGAGTGGAAATGCAATACTGCAGAATGCCTTGTTAAAATGTGGCTTCTGTTCACACCGAGAAAACAAAGACAGTCCTCCAGACCGCAAAGACAGTTTACTGGGCTAATTATAATCTACAAAATGTGTCAATAGTTTTCAAGTGGAAGTTTTTCTTTTCTTGCTTCAGGTCAAGAAATGTATTTTAGATTGAATTCAGAGAGGCTATTGTCAGGAATGGTGTATTACAGCAAATGCTTACAAGGCCCTCGCCTCATTTAGAAATATTTGCCAGCTATTTTCACTGACAAGAAAATGCAATTACATAAAAAATCATCCCCTACCACACAAATATTGTTTTTGAAAGAAATTTAAATTCTACTACATTTTTTGTAAAATGAACTGTGGATTTTGCAACTCAGGTTTAAAACAGTTTATTATTGGGCAGGGAAAGTAAACTAAAAATAAATCATGGCAACACATTCAGTCCTGTATTATTTTTTGTACAAACAGCCCTAATTGTACATAAGAGAGATTAGAAATGTAAGATGTAAGATCTAAAGCTAACATTATCTGCCCGTTTGTCACTGAAAATAAAATCAACACGGAGCGATGTTAGCACTTCAAGGGGCTGTTAATTTGTTTTCAATATGAAACGCATTAGGCCACATCAAAAAGCAGTTTATTTTTTCCATTAATGTTTGAATGCTGAAGTCAAGATTAATGCATTCTTAATAACACTGCTAGCTTAACACTTTTTTTATTTTTTATTTATAAACTTGCTTTATAGTGGCAAGACTTTCTAGTGTTTAAGCAACCAAAGTACAATGAAATTTGACTTTATATATAGACACAAACCATGCATTAGCAGGCTGCATTCTAGTGTGGCCGTATCTACTACAACAAAGAAAAGACAATTGTTATCAAGGTACAGCACTTACCTGAAAATGCAAAGTTTGTTTTTGCACATCCACAACAGTTATCAAATTGTCTTCTTTCTAACCTGTATGACATGTATTATAATATAAACAATAATAATGATTAATAATATTATACATTTCATTTTTAGCAGACACCCTTCTCTACAAAACACTTACAGCCCCTTTCTAGGCACGTTAGACATTTTTCTCACCCCAACAAAGAATGTTGGGCTAAAACCAACCATAAAATCATATATAGATACATCTTCATATAATTCAATTTGCTTTGATGTGTAAATTAAATTAGCAGCAAGTAGAAAGACGGGTTTAGCCTTGGGCTTTAAAATATATTGGAGTCAACATCACATAATTCAGTGTTAATAGTTTGGCTATATTTGTTTAGCCTTTCCTAAAGCCTTACTATTATTCTAGCACTTTAGAATTACCAGGAGAGGGCAGAGAAGGTGGTTCAAATGCCCTTTATTGTAGCTCTCACTAAATCTAAAACAGTCCTCCTGCTCTCACAAGGCTGCCGCTCTTGCAAGGCCACTGCTAGGCCGGGTATAGACGCCACACAAAAGTGAAGGGGAAAGGGCTTCGAACAGACACAAACAAACAGGTGAGTACATGCTTTTAGCCTCGTTCCCACACAGCGACAACATCCCAGAGTCAAGCAATTCAAGGGCAAAGGATGCCGGGTGCACAGGCTGCAAAACAGGCTGTTGCCAGCAGTGCGCAAAGGCTATACTATAATAATGCATTTTGATTTTAATTCCTTGCTAGTTACTAGTTACTTGCTAGTTGCTAGTTTCCCACCCCCATAAAAAGCTCAGTTAACCCTTTACACTAATTAAATCACAGCCAAGTGTTCACCTACAGTCAAATATATCAGTAAGAGTTTTGGGGGTGAAAAAGAACAGCAAAGGCAGTTGAATTTTAAAACATTTTAATGGGTTTCAGCATTGAAATTTGCATTAAAGCTGGAAAGTAGCAATTTTATATTATTATTTATCATCATTAATACTTATCCAGGGTGACTTACAGGTTACACAAGCATTAGGCCTACATTTTCTATGAAATCGTGGATCTTAAATTAAGGCTTTGCCAAAGGTCACGCTAGAGATGTGTAGAAATCTGAAATATTTATGCAAGTTTCATAGCAGTCCACCTTCGCCCTTCGTGGCACATGCCTTACTAATTCGCAAGTGCCTAACAATTTGCATCTCATTGGTATTTGCAAAAACAGCTTCAGCTCTCTAGGTCTGTAGCTCTTCACAGATAAATTATTATAGCATCCCACCTCCTTACACCTTATTTCCATTCCTCCTTCTAATGTGTAGGCCTAGTTACACAGAAGGAAGTGGCTACCAGCTTCAAGCAAATTACACAGCACTTACGAAAACGCATATTTTTAACCAGCAGAAAACTGTATTTTGTTTCAGAATAGGTTCCCTTGTAAGCAATCTGATGATTAATCAAAGGCACAGGGTTGTAATTTCAGCAGTACTGTAAATGTACATCAACGTTAGTTCCTCGCTACTGTTGAAACTGTCATTGCTGATCCAGTAGTTAATTGCGGATTTTAGTTTTTCAGTCCAGGATGCTGTTGAAACAAAACAGATAGAAAGATTAATGTAAAATGTTAATGGATGCATTTTGCTCCATTCATTTTAACGCCCCCACTAGACAACGAACAACAAAACAGAAAAAGCCACAATTTTGGCAGCCCTGCTTTTAAGAAAATATTGATCACTTAGCAGAGTCTTGCTTTCTCAATAGTTTCTCAAATTACTTGCACAATGGATCTATTTTCCTTTACCACTTGAGGTAGATATTGAGGACATCAGTTACAACACTACTTCGAGCAACTCTTCCTGAAACAGATCTATTCGGTTTCTCCACCAACTCCATTTACACGATCTATGACAGAATTGATGAGAGAGGCCCAGCCATGAACAAGCATATTCATGTCTTTAGGTTTATCTTCCTCACAGAATGAGGCATCTGTCCATTCTCAATAACCACTTCTTCCTGGACAGGGTCACGCAGAGAATCACAAATACGAGGAAGCAAATCCACGATGGAGTTTACAGTCTATAAAACTAATACTTTTCCTGATGACAAAATGTTTTGGAGCACCTGGTCTAGTTTGCTGAATCAGGCCCCCGATAGTCTTTTTGAATACAGGGACCCAATTTATGTGTTGCTTTTATCAAGTACAAGGACAGCCTGCAAAAGAAACACAATTTAAACTGTGGCTTTCGGCAACTTTAAGTTTGCACCCACTTGAATCAGTGTTGCGCTTTCCTTTCCTGGGCGTGTGCGTATTTAATTTGCCTCATCTTTTAAGTAGTATTACCAGCTTGCGATTCTGCACGTCATTTGAAAACTGCATTTCCGAAATATATCATAAGACCATTGCAATGTATTTGCATTTACAGTGAAACCAGCCCTGTGTGGAAGTGAAGCCTAAATTAAAAAAAAGACTTGAAAAAAAACTTGACTTACATTAACTTGATAATTTTAATTAGTAGCGCTTAACACGGTGTCAGAACACCACAGCAAAATAATTAAGGAACAAATTCACTTTGCACGATCAAGGTTTCAGAACATGACAGTTTGGAAGTGGATTATTTACAACCTTTGTTTATTATACATTTATTTATTACATGCATTATAAAATTGGGCTAATACGTATAGTTATTTCAGTGTCCTACACTTATTTACCATTATTTCTCTCTCGCTGCCTTCCATTGTAACACACCTTTTATAACTATTATTTCTATGGAGAAATGGGTTTAGTTTTACACGGCTTCAGCGAACACGGTCGTGTTCAGGAACGCATCTGCCAAGATCTCCTTGTATAAAAGAAAATGTTCAGGGTAAACTGCTGTGGTGTTTGTGTGGGGTCATTGCATTACTGACAGGAATTTCCTGAGGGAACAGACAATTGAAGAGTACTTCATGCAGAGAAAACCATCATATTAGTGTCTGGTCTGAAAAACTAGAGTGAATAATTTCCTTACTGAACACGCCCATTTTCCATACATTTAGAAGCAATTTATGTAATTCACCACAGGAATTGTGCACTTTTGACACGGTTTTACAACATGCATTCACTTTTCTCTACTACACTGGACCACACTATACCCTGATAAACCTTTATAATGCATGTTTACTATGGCAAACCAGTTGTAACACTCAGCAAAACACAGTGAAAGCATAATAAGAACTATGCACCAATGGTACCAGAGTAAAACCATATTAAAAGTGCAACATCCTATGACAAATTTACTAGGTATAAAGAAACTGATCTTACTTCAATAAAAAAATATCCTTAGCAGATTGCTAGAAATGTATTCTTTTCACAGTTCTCTTAAATATTTGCCAACTGATAATCTGACAAACATGGAGCCCAAAAAGGATCAAAAATCTGTGTAGTATTAACTACGGCTTATGTAACACAAACAAAAATTATTAACCGTCATACCTTCATCATTTAGAATAATTTGCATTTATAATTTTTCACAACCCTTGTGTTGCACAGCAAAGATGGAAGCCAAAATAAATAATCAGTCACGCTACCAAATCATAACTCCGAAATCAAGTTCACTGACCGCATTTAGCTGATCCCACTCTGTTGGCATTTGTTATTGTTTGTTTTCACCAAGGATGAAGGCCTTGTACTCACAGCTGCACTCAGCGCCTGCTTCAGGTCTTCAATAATATCTTCCTCGTCTTCCAAACCCACAGACAATCGAATTAGCGTGTCACTAATGCCGAGTTCTTCTCTCTCGTTCCCAGGAACCGAGGCGTGAGTCATGATGGCACTGAATACAGAAGAAACAAACAAACACACACAACATTTAAAAGCAAAGCCACGAAGGTCATAAGGCTGATGTTAGGCTATTCTGTTGATAGGAATTTCATGCAATAATCATATCTGGGGGTTTAGAGTGCCTGTCCCACACAATTACATTTATAATTTCTTCTATGTGTGAATGGTGTCTGTCAATTTGAGTTCATATCGTTCTAAAAATTGACCTCAAAGACATCAAACCGAAGAGGGACAGTTCGGAATGGTTTCTTCATATCCACTTATATAATTTAAGAAAATAACCAACAAAAACCACGTTAGCAACTATTAAACTATGGATGATATTATACAGAAAATAAAATGTAAATGTCAAGTTCATGTGGGCATGAGGAAGAGAAATCTGAAATCAGAAGCCTGTTTTTTCAGGGATGAGTGCCAAATACTGCAAAAACACATGTAGAGCAAAATACTGAAAGTTAAGCACAAGTGAGAGATCAGATTCATTATTTGATCAAAACCAGTTACAGTTTCAGGAAGCAAACCCAGAAGAAAAGATTAAACTAGAAAAAAGTACTTAGTACCTACTTAGTGTCACCCTTAAATGGACCATTTCAAAGTTTAATGTTTTTGTTTACTTTCCAAGACATGGACGTTCCCCTCCCCCAAAGCTTTCTTTAAAAGGAACGCTTCCAAAAAGTTTAACAGTTGCACAAGAGATGCTGACTCACTTTGCAGGTCACTGTCTTTTCAGACTAAAAATGCCAAACCAGGCGTTTATTCCTGGTGTGTGTTTCACTTTAAAAACTTAACTATCTAACACTACATAGAGTTCTCTTTTTGGCGAGGGCTTTTCAACTAGAGCTGTAAATTCAGACAAGCATACAGTCTACACAGAAAGTGCTACTTTCTGCAGCTACTGCTATGTCCCCCCAGGTGCAAAAGCAAAACCTTGGTGTTAACAATGTTTTGGTCTTTCACACACACACTGTTGTAAAGCCTAATTTTCACTTCCCAAAGGCATCTACCTTTCACCCTATTTTTGCACCCTATTAACTGGTGTTTAGACATGACTCATGACAGAGAAAATGTAGACAAATGATAACATCAGCCTAGATGTACATTTCTTCTAAGATACAATCATTTGGAAACAACATGATGTATCCAATACATCTTTGAACATTAAACGCCCACAACCTCTCTCTAACATATCTGCTGTAAATGAGCTTTATTGCCACATCTTTCTCTCAAAAATGCATTAGCAACCGGGAAAGGTAAGCTATGAGGAGATAACATTTTTCTCATGTAACCTAGAAAACCTCTTCAAAGAATCACACTCTCACTAATAGGATATTGTAAACAACCTTCCTCTACTTGGCCAATATAACTACTAATTAATAAAATCTTAAATGTGTGATTGTTTTTATTACAAAAGCACACCCATTATAGGTATGTCTGACTCAATGTCTCAATATTTGTAAAACCAATTTGCATGAGCTGAAACACTCTCATCTGTTAGTCTGTTCCTCTCCTTTGATTTGATATGCTTCATCATTGAGAAGTTGCTCTCACAGATATAAGTGCTACCAAACATGCTGGCCATTGACAATGCAAAATCCGTGCGGTGTGGGAAACGGGACTCGGATAGCAGCCTCCAAAACGAAATTCCCCTCTCGCTGCACTTTACTGAAAGTGCTTTTAAAATCATTAGCCTAAGGCTTTTTGAGCTATCGTCCCCCAGTGGTTGATAGTAGTAATTGCATTGAACTGCGTTTGTAGCTGTTGAACATTTGACGTGCTGGGAGGATGAAGCACAACTCAATTAGTCAATTAGGCTGTCCCAAAGAACATGGGCGAAATTAAAACTTTAAATCAGAGAAATTACTACTGTACTGTTTTGTCAATTTTAGCTGATAGAAAGTTCGGAGGGTAAAGCTCCCAGAATGATGGCGAGATATTAAAGTCAGCCTTGAAATTGCCGACACCAACGTGCCCCTGATACCATCTTGTGTTAGACTGCTAGTACTGCAATCACAGCAATCTAACCAACTTCACTGGGCATTTTAAACACAATGTAACTGAAGATACCACATCTTCAAAGAGGAGTAGCTTACTATGCATTTTGTATTTACTTGCTAGTAAAACTAGTGTTAAATAAATGAACAAACAATACATTAATTTAATCATTATCAACTGTGAGATTATGACTACAGAGCAGGGGTAAAGAATTTCCGTCCTCAACCCACCTGAAGACATAATTACTTATTTGAAGTAATGATCAAGATTAAGTCATATCTCTAGTTTGTTCCAGATCATTGTTAACTGAAAACTATCTATATAAATTGCAGATTTCCCACCCCTGACCTAGAAGTTTCTTTTTCTTTTTTTTGTTGGTCAGATAGCACATAAACCAACAGAGCCACTTGGGCCTCGTGCTGTTCAGGGGTTGGTTAGAAATGAGAAAACCTAGGCAAACAAATTTAAATACAGTGAGGGAAAAAAGTATTTGATCCCCTGCTGATTTTGTACATTTGCCCACTGACAAAGAAATGATCAGTCTATAATTTTAATGGTAGGTGTATCCAGAAAAACGCATTTCAAAAAAGTTATAAACTGATTTGCATGTTAATGAGGGAAATAAGTATTTGACCCCTTCGACTTAGTACTTGGTGGCAAAACCCTTGTTGGCAATCACAGAGGTCAGACGTTTCTTGTAGTTGGCCACCAGGTTTGCACACATCTCAGGAGGGATTTTGTCCCACTCCTCTTTGCAGATCCTCTCCAAGTCATTAAGGTTTCGAGGCTGACGTTTGGCAACTCGAACCTTCAACTCCCTCACAGATTATCTATGGGATTAAGGTCTGGAGACTGGCTAGGCCACTCCAGGACCTTAATGTGCTTCTTCTTGAGCCACTCCTTTGTTGCCTTGGCTGTGTGTTTTGGGTCAATGTCATGCTGGAATACCCATCCACGACCCATTTTCAATGTCCTGGCTGAGGGAAGGAGGTTCTCACCCAAGATTTGACAGTACATGTCCCCGTCCATCGTCCCTGTGATGCGGTGCAGTTGTCCTGTCCCCTTAGCAGAAAAACACCCCCAAAGCATAATGTTTCCACCTCCATGTTTGACGGTGGGGATGGTGTTCTTGGGGTCATTCCTCCTCCTCCAAACACGGCAAGTTGAGTTGATGCCAAAGAGCTCGATTTTGGTCTCATCTGACCACAACACTTTCACCCAGTTCTCCTCTGAATCATTCAGATGTTCATTGGCAAACTTCAGCCGGGCCTGTACATGTGCTTTCTTGAGCAGGGGGGCCTTGCGGGCGCTGCAGGATTTCAGTCCTTCACGGCGTAGTGTGTTACCAATTGTTTTCTTGGTGACTATGGTCCCAGCTGCCTTGAGATCATTAACAAGATCCTCCCGTGTAGTTCTGGGATGATTCCTCACCGTTCTCATGATCACTGAAACTCCATGAGGTGAGATCTTGCATGGAGCCCCAGACCGAGGGAGACTGACAGTTATTTTGTGTTTCTTCCATTTGCGAATAAACTGTTGTCACCTTCTCACCAAGCTGCTTGGCGATGGTCTTGTAGCCCATTCCAGCCTTGTGTAGGTCTACAATCTTGTCCCTGACATCCTTGGACAGCTCTTTGGTCTTGGCCATGGTGGAGAGTTTGGAATCTGATTGATTGATTGCTTCTGTGGACAGGTGTCTTTTATACAGGTAACGAGCTGAGATTAGAAGCACTCCAGGACACCTGGGAGCCAGAAATCTTGCTAATTGATAGGGGATCAAATACTTATTTCCCTCATTAACATGCAAATCAATGTATAACTTTTTTGAAATGCGTTTTTCTGGATTTCTTTGTTGTTATTCTGTCTCTCACTGTTAAAATACACCTAACATTAAAATTATAGACTGATAATGTCTTTGTCAGTGGGCAAATGTACAAAATCAGCAGGGGATCAAATACTTTTTTCCCTCACTGTAATTGAGGATTAAATACTTACGGGTGTTCCGCTAGGCTTTCGTAACCTCCCAAACTCTCAGCCAATGCAAAAAGCTGGAAAACAGAGAGTGAATCTGGCATTAACTTTGCAGACAGGAGGTCATTGTCACGATTTCAGGTTATGGGTTTAATCATAAGTCTACATTTGGCACAAAGTCACTTCTCAAAGATACAAAACCGGCCTTGTGTTTTATGCACCCTGGCCGCTGTCAAGTTCTCATCAGCTGGGAGAAACAATAACATGGAGTTTAGCAGTGGCAGATGCTAATCAGACTTCCTCAGTCATAAATTTGAAGTGTATTGATATACTCAGTTAATTGGACATAAAAACTTATTAATGCAGTTTTTTCTCAGCACATTGTTCACATATGATTTGGATTGATATCATTTAATTTAGGAAAGACAATGCACTGCCATGTGATTTCCAGATCCCTGTCTTTTTCTCCTGGGCTGCTTTCAAAAGTTTCATATATAGAGTGGTTTTGCTATTATGCTCCACAGCCATCTCTCTCTGCTTATTGCCTAATTAAAAGTTATTGCTACAATGCTATATAATGTGCTTTGATGGTGCAGTACTGTCTGTTTAGATTTATTATGCACTTTATTGCTGGGTATTTTACTAGTTTATACACTCTGATTTCTTATTGATTGCAACTTTTACAGCTAGCTTACTAGGCTAACTACCTATGCAGACCCTGCTTATTTAGCCTAGTTATTGACTACTCCCTTTGGAAAGCTTACCTTTAAATCCATATTGGAATTATTTTTGACTAGTGTTTGACTATCCAACTTTGTATAATATTTTTTAACGGGGCCTACATTTTAGACTGGAGCTTATACATCTCTGCCAACACTGTCTTGCTTCCAGCTTGAGAAAGAAGGGAAAACAGAAGTGAAATCACCTTCAAGTTGCCCAGGAAAGCGTTGGCATGACTGAGTTGTCCTTTGATGTAGAAGGTGATCATTCCCGGGCAGCCGGTGCACTGGCGTTTCATCAGCTCAAACTGAGGGTGCGATGGCAGGCCTTCGAGGGGCGAAGAAAGGGGGTATGGGGAGCAAAATGTTCAGTAAAAGGCTGAAAAAAGGACAACTAGACTGGATAACATGTTTCTCAACACTTTTAAAATCCCCAATATCTTCCCTGTAAAATGACAGCGCCATAGTCTACCTCTTGTGTGAATCGTACCATTTCATTTGAATTCACAATCTCCAACACACACACATCTATATATATTTGTATCTGGAGATATCTGCAAATCCACAATTCATGTAAGCCAAAGATCAAACTGTGAAATCTTGTGGATGTTTGGTTAGTTATCCATTAAGCACTGCGCATATTAGTAAGGTATACCCTTCCAAGTTTATACAGCAAAGGAATTTGTTTTCAAATCATACAAACGCCCACTGACAATAATGACATTTCAGACAACGGGGCTGTTAAAGACTATTTCATTGATATTATTAATGCATTTAACTTCAATTTGGATCTTAAAATGGGACGTTTTTATTACCACTTCTTGACTGCTGTTTCAGACACAGATTATAATCTGGCTAGAATGTTCCTGCCTTCCTGCGAATAATTCCAGGATTCTAAATCTATTTCAGACGTCTTTCACAGTTGCTCCATACCAGGGAAGATTACTTTTTCAACGCGCGGGTCGGCTTCCAGGAACTTGGCGACGGCCATGGCGTTCTTAAAATGCTGCTTCATTCTCAAGTGGAGAGTCTTCAGGCCCCGGTTACACAGGTAGCAGTCAAACGGAGATGGCACTGCCCCAATGGCTACAAGGGACGAGCAAGGGAAAGCCAGGGTTTAGTAGTGTATAGCTATTTAGGCAGTGAAGAGCCTTTTGAATGATTAACTTGAAGCAAAGGTTGATTCTTTATCCAAGCATGTCCGGGAGAGTGTATAATCAGAGTTTTCCTGAACAGAGGTAATGGGGCATTTTGAAGACCATTATTTCCCCTGGCACTTCATTGCTTACAGCTGGCAAATAATAATAATTGATGGCAGAGTAATACATTTATTTTGTAACGCAATAGTCAGGAAGTGAAATCCTAATATGGACCAGCAACAGTTATCTCTATGACCGGACATGAGTACATCGGCAAAACCATGAACAACAGAGTGTCAGCTCAATCCCTGTGTACAATAACTCAGGGAGAGATCAAGAGAAAGAGGGGGAAAAAAGGATATTAATTTAGACTGTGTGAAAGATGCCATTTAAACACATTTGGAAAGGATGACGTTCCACAAACTCGCTTATGCTTCAACAGTTCAGCTTGTCTGAAGTAACGCCAGTCCCTTGAGTTCAATTGTCTCACCTCAAAGCAACCGATGTGCTAAACCTGAAAACAAAAAATCCGGGCAAGTCGGGAAATCATAAGGTATACAATTTCAAAAGTATTTTCAAAAACCGAAGCGAGTTTCAGCAGTCGATATGCTACTAATCCCAACAGCACCCAGGCGATATTTAGAAAGATCTCCCTTACCGTTCTGCAAGAATTTCAGTCGCTCGTACAGACTGTTATCAACTACGGACACTAGGCCCATCACGACGTCGCTGTGGCCTAAAGATGGGAGAATTCATTGGTTACAGTCCCAAGCCTCTCTCTCGCACAGAGGCACAAAATACATATCAGTGCTTTGCTCATGAGGTAACTTTCTCTTTAAAGGGGAACTAATGCACTCACTGAAATGGTGCGTTTATATGCATCATTAAAGTACATTTTTCTGTTGCATCCTATCATTTCAGTAACGTTTAAAATATAAAAGCCAATCATTTTTGCAAGTGTGTTAGTTCCTCTCTGTGACAGATCTGACAAAACCAGCTAAGTACCACAAACATAATAATTATCCATTTGTACTCACCATTCATGTATTTAGTTGCCGAGTACATACAGATGTCTGCCCCCAGAGATAAAGGACGCTAGATAGCAAGGGAAACAAACCCTCTTGAGAATTTCTAGTATTTATCAGCAACTATATTAAACATCCAGACACAATAATGTCATAAGTCGCCCTGCATAAGGGCGACTGCCAAGAAAAAAGTATATTGAACGTTTGTATCTTTCTGTGTCCTGAGAAGTCTGCACATTTTATTTCCCTTGACACTTTCAGAGTAAAACACTGTTACGCTGATAAAAACCTTCCCATTGCTTGTGAGAGTTGTCCACAAGGCCACAGAAGTGGTGAGGTGGAACTGTACCAATGGGTTTTACATATCCACTCATTAGCAAATATTAATACTTGCATCTTTCAAATGATTTCCACATATGGACTTTTTCTTTATTCTGCTATTATAAATGACCCCACCTATTTTTCTCCAGGGATCCTGCATCTCTCTGACACCTGTTTCTCTATAGTATATTATTTTATTACCATCTTTATTGTTTCACTGTGATCCTATGTGATTTTTTTACAACACAAAATAAGTGCTAAAATGTACCGATTCAAAAGTGGAGTCTTGACGGTGACCTTTCATAAATGTAGTCTTTCATTACTGATTTAGGAAATGCCCTGGAGGACTTTTGTACTGCAAGACAATATTAAAGACAAGGGTTGAATAATACAACCAGAGAAATCTCCAAGACAATGATGAGAGAATAATCCTGCTTGGATCAAAGATCGGGTTTCACCACCTACACCTACAGAAATCCAATTCCATGTGCCATATACACGAAAGAAGAGTCATACCTGAAAGTAAGCCGACATGAAGGTATTGTCCACCACCAGAATGATTTCTTTGTTGATTTGGTGAATCGCATCTGCACAGGCTTTAATATCCACCACTTTCATAGTAGGATTTGTGGGAGTCTCAACCCAGACCAGCTATGAACACACAAACAAACATGTATGAACTCAGTGAAAGACAACATATGCTTGCTTAGAAACACAGAGGCAACTACAAATTAAGGATGCTTTTACGGTTGGAATACTACTCCAGTTGCCACAATGCATACATGTTGCATTTCAAATAAAGTGCTTACTCTCAGTCTGTAGAAAGAATAGAAAAGCCCTGACTAAACACATACCTTGGTATTGGGTTTAATAGCCGCCTTCAAGACCTCCAGTTTTGTGCAGTCTGCAAACGACACCTCCAGGCCCTGCTGTGTGGCTACGCGCTTGAAATAGCGGTTTGTCCCTGGAAGAAATGGCAGAACAAATGAGTCGAGGTTCAAAAGGAGAATCAATTTAAAACGATTAAGAAAAATCATAATACTACTACTACTACTACTACTAATAATAGAAAATGTTAATGTTTTTGCTCCAAAAAGATTATTGCTCTCCAATTTCTGAAAGTAAATATTTATATTCTATAGTACATACTAACAAAACAATTGTGATTAAATATGGTTTGGAATAGAAACACTTTTGTGTGAAATACAAGTCGTGCAAGTTTGTCCTGACATTAGAAGGACATGTTCAAACAAATAGCTTACATATAACAATGTCTCAAGTATATACCGGTATAAACAGGACTACATAGAAAAATAAAGATTAACAACCCCTCCCCCGTCCCAACAAAGCACAAAAGCAAGATGTTCATGGATTTAACTCGGAGGGAGTGTCAGTAAAATGCTAAATACGCCAACATATATGTGTCTGGCTGCTGTGCACTTTCATCGATGTCCAAGAACCACCACCATGTGTAACTAGGCTAGAATGGATCCAGTTATCTTTTTGGAAGGTGATAACACGAATTGCAATTTCAAGATCATTTTCCAAATTAAACAGCTGACCCTTGAATTGTATGGATTTCGTTCCAACGTTTCATAAGCTCCGGGGTAATGATTGATTTGTCAGGTTTTCTCACTCGTGCTCATGCAGTAAACCTCATCATGTCATATTAGATCCAACATGAATCTTCTTCTAAGTATCAGTTCCATTTTATTTTCACATGTATGACTTGATTGATTAGTGATTAGTAACTGGTCCTCACCTCCGTAAACATCGTTCATGCAAACGAGACCATCGCCGGCCTTCAGCATATTTGTGATGGTCATCGTAGCAGCCAGCCCAGAAGCAAAGGCAAGACCTAGACAATGCATAATTAACAATGTGAACTGTCAAACCAAATTATTTTCTTTTAATTATTGAACTTGTAAATAACGGTTTTCATAAAACATTTTTCTGACTACGGAACTGCTGACTTCTCAAGACACGGAAAGAAAGACAGATGCACACAGGCCCTGTAAGAGCCAAAAACCTAATTTTGCATACGGTTTGCATAGTTTCTGACCAATACTAGACATTATCCCACAATGTTGTCCAGTGATTAGTTTAGTTTAATATATAGTTAAATTAAATTAAATTACATCTTGTTTATCGATTGCATATTTTCAGAATGGGTTAAACACGGATTCAGTCGGGTGATTAAACATTTGACTGTTATGCCTTACACATCAGTGGAGTGACAGTCATGCCCAAGAGTCAATTCAGTTAAATAATATACAACAGATAATATTAAAAAAAAACATACAGAATACCCATTGAAATTACCTGAAATAATAAATAGGATTATAAGAGAATAATAAGCACACTTACTGTATTTTGCTCCATCCAAAGCAGCAACTGCTTTCTCTAGACAATTCCGAGTGGGGTTTCCACTACGACTGTACTCAAAGCCCTGTAATATGGAATTAAAATAAATATATCATAATAATACAAGGGATGCACACAGCAAAAACCACCCCTGTAAAACTAAAACAATATCATTAAAGGATGCTGTCAGGAAAAGCTTAAGACAGTATTATCAAAGAAGAAAGTAATTTTATTTTCAGGTCCTCATATATAAACCACTTAAACTTACACCACAGTCCTTTATTTTAAAGTGAGCTCATTTTGTTTACCTGGTTTGACATATAGTTCAAATAAAAATAAAAATAAATATAGATTTCACAGTTTTAAGATTCACTGTGAAATGGATAGATGGCCATGCAAACTTAAGTTGAATAAGTTTGACTAGTAAACAAAATAGGAATAGAAAGGAATGAATATTCTATTCTAGGATGCAAAGCCAAATCCAACCACAGCACATTTACAGGGGAGAGCAAGCCTATTGTAACGCGAGCCCATTCCAATCAAGGCAGACATGTGCCATATGCCCTACAATGGCCACCCATTTGCAAAACTATTAGAGCTCTGGGAAACATTCAAACTGAAGAATGAAACCCCCCCTCTGCGTTTTCATTAAACCTTTACAAGCAATTAAACAAGTCAAGTCTGAGCACTGAGCCTCAAACAACTTGACCAAGGATTTGATCCAATTAATGTTTCTTTTGGGTATTACATTGATCTGAATGGATCCTAATCGCGCAAAGCACACGGTCAGGGCCTACTTAGTGGGAACTCAGAAGCCTGACCCTATACCGAGACTTTGACAGTTTGCATCTGGGTCAGTGACGTGAGGCATGCACTTTAGTGTCCCAAGCATATTACATGTATTTATTTGTTATTAAAACTGAATAATATGTCTCAACACTCCTATCTTTATTCACTGATAGGAGTATTTTTCATGAGTATTTAAAATTTTAGGAGCTATTAATCTCCAATCATCCAAAATGTCATACCGGATAACTGTCCACACCTAAAATGAAAATTCAAAAAGGTTACAAAACTCATAAAAAACTATAAAACCTTAGATCTAACAGTTGGGCATAATTGTGTGAGTGTTTGCATTCATGTATAAAAATATTGCAAAGACTCTTAATTTCATTTCATTTATACATGAAAGAAACTTTTGTCCCCATATTGGGATTTCTTGTCATTCCGGACAACAGACTCAGGAGCATTTTTACATCAGATTGCATTTTGCTAGTCATGTGACGGACATTACCATCATTCAGAAGATCATGAAGGAGTCTCTCCTAAAATGTTGATAATTTGACCTTTTCGATCACTGGTGCACTAGAGAACAAAATTCTGTGTCATACTGGACAACACTTAAAAAGCACTTATAATATTTTTTATTTTATTATATTTAATGTGAAAGATGACATTGAATAGTTGTAGGTCAGAGTAATACATTTATATTAATGGTCAAGTAATTGCCTGATTCATAAGTTAAAACTTGTATTTTGTCATACAATGATCACTTTCTGTTGTCCAACAATTTCACTTGTTATCTGGAGTGACTTGCTTATACTTTTATTGTTTTTAGGAGTATTTTTGAGCGTGTAGGCATCATATTTACATTGTCATGTTGTGTTATTAAAACAATAAAAATTTATAACATTATTTCTATAGTTTTAATGCAAATTGTCTGTGTGGATGTCCTTAAATAACAAACGAGATGGCAACATGGTAATTATTGTTTTGTTTTAATTTATGTTTATGCCATGAAGCCATTTGCAAGTTCTAAAAGAATATATACATCCAAGTTCAAAAATAGAATTATTCCTATACATTTAAAATATTATGATATAAAAACATTCAATATACTTTTTAATCTGTTGAAATGTTAATGAATTGACTTCATGTCATAAATGAGTTACAACATTGTTGTAGTTAAAAAATAGTTAATGTGGTGAAAATTATTAAGTTAATGCTTTTAAATCTTAAAATGTTTACTGCTACTGTTTTATCAAAGCCTATGCCTTGAGTGGAATTGTATTGCATCAAGTGATTGCTCACTTCTGATTATGTACTGTTAATTAAAAAAAAAAAAAAACGATATGTTTTGTGACTCTCACTCTCGGTTAAATACAGAATTATTTTTTAAGGACATCTTTGTTGCAGAGACTATCTTGAGATATCATCCCATATGAAATCTCACAGTATGTCATTCCGAGTAACAATATCAGCCATCTTGGAAAACACAGATTATTCTTGGAAAAATGCATATCAGGATACAACAATAATAATATAATTTTTACTAGAAAGCATTTTCAGACATTTCCCAGCATTTTTCACTATTCAGTCTTATGTTTTGTATGACTAAATTCAGAAAAAGTGCTGGTGTCAATAGAAAAGCCCAAATTTGTGAGATTAATTGTGATTTTTACTTTTGTTTTCTGTGATGACTATGTTTGTTGAGATCAAACTATGAATACTTATAACCCACTCTATGCTGACAAAAAACTAAAGTCAAATAATTTGCAAATCTATCATTGTTATCCAGTATGACATTTTTGATACTAGTAATCATATGATTTATAATTAAAAAAGTATACATTATTATTTTCAGAAATAAAACTTTTTGAAATATATGCATAACATTCTAATGAAGGTAGAATTTAATTTGTATTTTAAACTTTTTTTTTTTTTTACCATTTTAAAATCCTTATTCGTCACTGACCCATGTATGGGTGGTATTCATGAGACAGTCAATCGATTCATAATGCACATTTTCTTGCTGGGCATCAACTCAAACATTTTACAAAGTCAAGTTAAAACAGAGTATATTAAGTGAGGAGCACAAATGTCATTATTCAGTGAAGCAGGAGCATCAATGTTGACCTAATGTTTTGGACTGTAGATTGATGACAAGTATAGGTTTTCAGAGGCTGAGGAAATGGGAATTCCAATAATTAGTTCCCCACCATGCCCTGTCTTATTATCTTTTTATGTATTTATTACAGAGCACATTTAAAAAAGGAAATACACATTCACAAAACCTAGAAGCAATTTAGTAAGGTAGAAACCTTTCCCTGATGATGCATCTGCTCCTGGGTCTGAACTAAGTGGTTAGCAAGAGGAATTAATTATCAAAGACAACAAACGAGCAAGATTTTGGCCAGGGATCGCTATTGATAGATTAAACATCAATTATTTTAGTGTTAATGTTAAACCCTTAGTTCTTCAATGGCAGATAACTTTTAAGAAAAAGTTTAGACTTTTAACCTTTAACGTGGGTATAATGAGCTAACCCCATACTCGTCACTGAGCTCCAAAGCATGTTTAATAGGTGACATATTTGTCTACTCAGACCTGCGTTCTCTTTGCAAAAGCATCTATGGCATGTCTGGTGGAGAAACCGGTTAAACAGATTAAGCATTTGTTTAACGCCCATCGGTGTCAACCCCAACATTAGATAAATATTCTGGTGAACGTTGCTTCTCGTGTTCCTCATCAGGTACAATTCAGTACAGGTTAAGCGTCGACAACTACAGTCCTCCAAATACTCTGAAGTTGGTGGTGAAGTTTGGTCAGTGTTTGTTCAGACTGTACAGGAGACACTTTTCCTTTTCCAAATAACAGTCTTACTCTTTTCCAGTGGAAGGGGTGAAATAAGATTTCACACTGAGCTAATCTAGGGCACAACCCATGCTATGAAATGTTTTCCAAGACCACTCAAACTGGCCAGGGTACTGGAATAATTACAATAACTTAGTCTGTTGTAAATTATACAAGTAAATGTTTACATTACATTTACATCCAAAACATAAACCATAATAGGTGAGCAGGACAGACAGCTGCATTCCTCATGTTGTGTTACTGTTGAAAGGGTAATGCTTTGCTATTGCAGTAACAGTGTAGCAGCCACTGTTACAAACAAAACACGTGTTTCAATCGATTTAGGCCACATTGCTAAAGACTAGATCTTCCTGTAGAGGACAAGCCTCTCCCACCCATCTAACATCTGTGCATTTCCATCACAGCCAGACACTTACAGAGGCTACGGTATCAGCTCTTTGTGGAAAGTGCTTCTGAAATCTCAAACAACATATAATAATGTAAATAAATAAAGTTGCACCATAAACAAAGGGTAATGTGAGGCGCGGAGAATGGAGACAATACCCAGACTGGGGTAGTGTAACAGTAGTAGTTGGTGAAATAGCACCTCCAACACAAACACCACTTATAAACGCATGCAGTTTCTAAAAAGGTTTATAAATTTACCCTACACTATGGACACATTATTATTATTATTATTATTATTATTATTATTATTATTATTTAGTTAACAAACAGTGATTCGTGAGAACCCCGTTAAAATCTAAATCATGGGCCAGGCATAAAACCATACAATGCAATCACATTTTAGGGTTGATTTAGATCACCCTTCCAATGAGAGAATGCAGTTTATATTCCAGCACACACAGTGATCATGTAATAAATCAAGATTCAATCAAGATCAAATCCATGTTTCGTATGATTAGTTGTATGTGAGCTATCCTAGTATATAAAAGACACTGAAACGATTTATAAGGGTTTGTTATAAACGGACTTACTGCATGCTCCCCCGGGGAGCTCTGTTTAAACGTGGTGGACAGGGAGATGGGGGGCACCACGGCCATGCAGCGCCACTGCTCCGGCTCCTGCCCGACGTGGATCGCCCGGGTGGCGAAGGAGGGCAAGGGCGGCAGAAACCCGGCGGAGGGGTCGCTCTGGCTGCTGGGGTCCATGGTCCGATGCAGGAGGAAGGAAGTGGCAGTCTCTGAAATCTGTACACCTGGATACTCCGGCCTATAATAAAACAGATGATATCCTATCGAATAAATAGCGTCAGCAAACGTGTAGCCTCCCGACTCGCCACCAATCACAGCACGGCGGGCATGAGGAAACCCAGCTCCATTTGTTTGTCAAGAGGCGTGTTGGGTCATGTGACTCATCGCAGCAGAGGCGTCGTACTGCGCTGTCAGGTCATCCTGATGCAACGCAATGTGGCTGTTGCTGTGTAAGGATGTGGTGCAGCCGCTCAATGCAGAGGTCGCTTTCGGGTTGCGCAGATCTGCAGGATTACTGGGATCCCATTGGCAGAGCAGCGCAGATCTGTGCAGAAGCTAGGTCGCTAGGTTCTTGGAGCGCACATTACCGCAGTTCTGCGCAGATCTGCAGAATCCTAGCGACCCCATTGGCGGAGCCTGGTCTGCGCTACGTGAAAGCGACCATGTTAGCATTGGAAACAATTTAATGCCACAAAGAAACGGTTGCGTGGGCAAAATGCAAACGCAGCAACGTGAATGCAAACAAGAACAGCGCAGTATTTATTGTGATTGAAATACCATATAGAGGGGTAGCATAGCACATCACTTCCTTTTGATTTTCATTAGCCACATCGGAGTCTTCCTCACCTTTGCAGCCCTCTCTTCTGCAGACAGAACTTATTTCGAGCAGGGCAGTCTTTATAGTGCCCACAGCTGCATCTATTCTAGTATGTAAAAGTTGCCTTCGTACATTTGCTGCTGGGTTGATGTGCATTGAAGATTAAAAAAATACATTTTATATTACAAGAATGAAAAGAACACAGCAGCATAAAATACACAATTCACTTGGAACACCTTGGAATTATTGACATATTGAAAATTTGCTGGCATGGCAAATAACCAAAAGCAATACAAAATTCAGTAATGGATAGCATTTCATCTGCTAATCCGCTAATCCATTATCAGGACCAATGGTTGCCACTATCCAAAGACTACCACTTCAGGTAGACAGACTATTTGCATTGATAGCAGTATATGTAACCAATACATTCTATTGGTGTGCCTTTTTGTTCTAGCTAATCAACATTGGATAATGATTTCACTCATGCTTAAACTAAAGAGGAGCATTTTAGTGTGTGCAATAGAAATTAGTGAAGCATTTTTAAAAGCAAGCTAAAAGTGTGCTTAAATTACAGTACACAAGTCCATATATTAAAACATGGCGAATGACTGAACTCAATTCCATTACACTGCCTCCAACACTCAAGCTGCCAAATACATCAGCTTTTCTTTGTACTCCATGCTCAGGTAACATACAAGTTCTTCTATCAGCAACTGGAGGATTTAATGAAACTGCTAAGACCATAAATTTGCATGTGCCTGAGCAACTATGGGAGTCAGTTGGGATATTCCCCAGTCAGCTTCCAAACCACTCGGCCAACTGTGCACTGCATTTTGTGAAGTCCTGGTCACAGCAAGCAATGACATACGCTGGGATAGAGACCAGTTTGTCCAGTTTGCTGTGAATGTGCCACTTAGGAGCACCATGCAGGGGAACAATTCTGTATGAAAGAATTCCGGTTGATATGCAAGGTCTATCAAGCACGTTCACACTATAGAAATCAACTTAAGAAGGAAAATTACACTTTCTCTCTCTTGATACGTGAACATTTTATTTAGGTACATTTGTTTTTTTTTTATATGAAAATAGTGTGGCAGGCTTATATAATGTTCTTGCTGTACAATCTGCATCTTATGCATGTAAATGCAAGTAAGACTTGCAGTGTGTATACTAAGTCCTGAAAGCACAAGCCATGGTACAGAACTTTAAAAAACACAAAGAAAGAAACAAAACCAAAAGTCTACTATCATAACTATCTCAAACACCAAGCACAAAAACTTCAAAAGATAAAACATGTGAGGCAGGTCAGTATAAAAACAGCTACAAAGTTTACAACTTAGGAGAGGTGTAACTCACTATCCAGTAGTGAGACATGGAAGCATTTAATGGTATCATTTAAGATCGTTGTGGTCGTGTTAAGCGGAACAGTGGAAGAAAGGAGAGAACAAAACCAAACATAATCCAACAACAAAATAAAGGACAATACAAAGTGTGAGCAAACACAATAATTAGTGTACCAAATTGACATAAATAATGCTGCTGCTCTGGAAATCTGAGTTCCTAAAGCACATAGCTAAAACAAAATAAAAAAACGTAAGAATAATTTACTTCTAGTCCAGGGACTCAACCTGTCCTCCACCAACGGCTGCAGGTCATCTGATTTTTGTCTTGCCTGAATTGTTCTTCCTCGAGTGATCTGCTGGGATCGAGATGACCTACCTTTTCATTTATTAACAACTCAAGCCAAGCCAAGCCCAAGTGTCTTCCGTAGTGCATCCTTAAGGAGAATTTTTTATTTATTTTTTCCCCAGATGAAGTAATGAGCTCAACAAAATTCTCAGACTGAACCAAACGCAAGAGGACCTGGCAGCCGTGGGGATCCAGAGTTTGACAGCCTCTAGGGCCCTTTTTCGCCATTCCAAGACTGACGCTGAAGTTTCAATTGAAAAAGCTCCATGGATCCAAAACCCTCTACGCTGTTAATTGTGTTATTAAAAACATCTTTGCGTGTGTTTTTCCACAGAAGAGAAGGAAAATCCCCTATACATTTTCCGTTGTAGAAAAGATGTAAAATCTATCTACAGAAGCTGCACTATATCAAAGAAGGGCATAACAGTCCATTACAAAGATCGCATTTGTTATTTCAAAACTTGGAAACTCATGAGGTATATTACAGATGTATAACTGTACACAACTGTAGTGATACTCTTGGTGGCTAGACTGGTATAGCTTCCCTAGGCATGTCCTGTGCCCGGTTTAATGCCAAGGCAAGGTATCGGGAGTAAATATGATGCAACGTGATAGTCTAATAGCACTAAATCATAAAGCACAGAGGAACTGATAGGCATGTGTTTAAATAAATTTTACCCAATTTAAGGTAACAGTGACTCATCCAAAAAGATCGTATTCATACAGTACTTATAAACCTATTCACTGCCAGCACAAAACAAATATAAAAAAACCTTTAATAATCCCTTGGCATCATTCACAAAAAGACTTTGCATAAAAAAACAAAAACAAAAAAAACAGCTGCACTTTACCACCCAGTCAGTCTTCCAGAAAGGCAACTATCCCACGATTACCTCATATGCACGAGATGGAATAATAAAACCAACAGATGTGAGGTAACACAGAACTAACCCAAAAATAGACTATGTACACCCTGCACAGGAAAACAAATTAGGGGGGAAAAAAAAGTGTGGTCTTTGCAATCTGTAAAAATGCCAATTAGATTTACTTAATTAAGGGTTGCTTTTTAATATTATCCAGTCAACTAGCAAAAAGCATTCTTCCTAACTTGAAATGTACATCGTCCAATACTTTTCCATTTACTGAATTGTACATTTGGTTACACATTTTACAAACGTTGATGAAAACAAGGCAAAAACAAGAATAATGAGGGCACCTTCGCAACTCTGTGAGGTGCTCAGGATAGCTTTGCTGTAGAGTATTAGTTAAGACATTCCCATTTTTGTATGTTTTTTTTCTTTACATAGGTTCTTTGTGAACTGTGGTAGCAAAGGAATGGAGTAAAAACATGAAACCCCTTGCCTTAAGTGACGCAGTTCAATGTCACCGGGATACTCTGAAAGGTTTGGAAGCTCCCAATAGTATTGCTGCCTTTAACAAAAAAGGCAGACCGTAGGACGTGGGGGAAAAAAAAGTCCTACACTATGACCTCAGTGCCTCAATACAGAATGTATCCCTTTGTAACCATTATTTATTATAACAATGTAAAACTGACAAAATCCCCCCCACCCCAATTACATGTCAATGCATTTTCTGGGGCCAATTGTTTTTTCTTTTTTGGTCAGCTCTATTCCGTTGAGCAGATACCCAGGGACTTGCTTCGAAGAGGTTAAAGGTCAGGGAATCGGCTGGGGTCCTCCTTATAGTCACTGGGGATGGTGAAGATGGCGTCTTCAAATTCATCGTAGCGGAACTCCTGAAATGTCACAGTTGCTGTAATGGTGGGGAACACGGGTATATCTGGAAGAACAAAGTATATGTAAGCTTTTCTTGTGTAATCGCAGCCATTTGTCTAAGCAGATGTGTTTTTCAAAAACAGTTTATGGAAACACTTGCATCCTCAATTGCTAAAAGGCTTCATTGTATCGTGTTTAGACTAGACATTTGTTTTCCTTCCCTCTCTTCTAAAAAATCATTAGACATACTTTTTTAAATGTAATAAGGGGGTCAGAACCTAGTGACTTCAATTACATTCTGTTGATACACGTTATAAAATATGTCCTTGAACACAGACAACTGTTTAAAAAGACCTTGCTCAATTAAAAGGTTTGCCTTTTGTAGTGGGAACATTTCATTTTAGTATTTTCTTAATATTCTTTGTATTATCAATTGTTTCATGTTGTTAATTCAGGTCTGTTTATAAAGCAAATCATTAGTTTGTATTTACCCCTTTCTGGGAGCTACTTTAATTATTAGTTTGCTAAATAATTTTGGTCTGTAACTTCTTTCAATACTAAGGATGCTACAGAAATCATGTTACCCTGCCTCTGCCTTAAGGTTAATAGGTTCAACTACTTTAACCAACCATTGTCTTTTAGATACTTAACAAACAACTTATTTTAATAAGATCACTTCTGATAGAAAAGATTGTAACCTATTGTTCATCACAAGATACAGAAAGGCTTCTTCCAACTCCATTACCATCGTTAGTTATTTTCTTCACTTCATGTAACCTGTATTTGTTTTATATAATAAATGTGTTACTTCTTCATCTGTGTATCCTGTGATTTACTTAAACCACTACACTTTAAATGTAAAGCACAGAAGCTTTGTTTTGGGTACAGTTTGTAGTAAAACAAGAAAAACACACAGCGTAGTCACAGGGAGAATGCTTGCCCAAGGTCTTACCTAGTTTGACGGGAAATCCAGGAGGGAGTTTCATTTGAACAAATTCTCTGAGCTTGTTAAAGTGCTTAAAAGGTGCTATTACCTCTAGAACATTTAATAACCTAAAAGAATGAAAACAAAACCAGACAAACAACATATTATATTACAGTATTAAATGAATGTGATCACATTTCAAAACACAGCCCTGAATGGTCTTCTTGAAGTGCTTACTTAAATCACAAGAGTGGAAACAAAACACCTCTTCTACATTACAATCAGCATCACGTGATATTGTTAGTTTATTTATGTCAATTTTAATGATGGATGCAGTGAATGTAAACGGTCCTGAATTGTACCAGTCTTAATTAAAACTGGCCGCTACTTGCCACAGGAGTGATAGCTGAACTTACTTACAAATACGTTTTTATTTTTTGTCCATACTTTATTAACTAAAACCTCTAACTTCATTTCACAGGTGACTTAAATGTAATCTAGGATTCACCACAGAATTTATTTTATCAGTACTAAATGTGGCTACTGAGGAGCCCAACAAATTCAGTCCATTTAGGAGAAAAAAAATAGTATAAAAATGTAAAAATAGAGACAAGTTTAAAGAGAAAGACACTTACGACTCAATACCCAAGGGGAAGTCCTGGCTCATGGCTATAGTTGCTTTGAAGTTTTTCTTGCTTTCTTTGCAGACCAGCTCCCTACCAAGGTGAGGGGCTCTGTAAAGCAAGAGCAACTGAGGATTGGGCATTGACTGAGAAAGACTTTATAGAGTTATAAGAAACATTCACACAAGCCCAAAAAATCTGCATAAAAATATACAAGTATACTCATTATAATTGTTTCTCCCATCTAACGTACAGAAGATACATGCACCATATCTGTACTTAATATTTTATATAATGAATAATCTGCTACACCAAAAAACAAATTGCAATGAAATGCATTCAAACAACAGTGAGAACTCCATTATGCAAAAAGCATTTTTTTTACCATGTAACATTAACTTCAGGTGTTTATAAATACATGCATTCCTAAATAAATGGGAGAGCTGAAATCAAAAACCCTCAGTGCTTTCTCCATTTCATACACAGATCATTTTCAAAAGGGGCAAAGAGATGCCAGGAGAAAAGTCAGAAAATGAGAGTTCCTGGTGAATTTACTCTTGTCCCCATTTTCATCGTCATCAAGCGGGATCACTCACTTTCCATTTTCGGCCGAGATGTACTCCTCCCAGGAAATAGTGTTTGGTGAAGGTGGGGTGAGAGACTGCCGCCGCACAGGCTAAGGGAAGAGGAAGAGAAGGACAGGAGTTGAAGAAGCACCAGATTTCACTTGGACTGGTGGCTATGAACATAGTTGGCCAAAATCCTGTTCTGGCAAAAGTAATTTGGCTGACCAGCAAAGAAGGCAAATAAAGGGTCAAATGTATCAACAAATGGTTTGATTGGGTTATGGTAAGGTAATGGAGTATGGCTGAGTTTTGTAAAATAAAAACATCCAAGCCGGCCATAAAATGGTCCAGATTACATCTTAAAACTCACAGTCTTCTCTTTCAAACAACACTGTGCAATTTCAACAAAATGGACAGCAGTAAAACTGCTTTGAGAAGAAAATAAAGTTGATGTTTATTTACACTAGAGGGCTCCAACGCATTATCAAAGTGGGTAGAACAGGCACTCTTATCTTCTGTGTATTTTACTGGTCAGTGTGTAGTGAATTTATCCACATGGAAAAAAATCCTTGCCTAACCAGTCTAGGTTATTTACACAGGTAAGTAGATGATCTAGCATTGATTACATGGAAATTAGCTAGTTACCTGGAAGAGGAGAGAGCAAATACATTACGTTTTTTTTTTTTTTTTTTAATGTTTTTGAAAGGCGTAACTCAGTGTATTAAGTAGCGGAGGTAAAAATAAACAAATGGATTTTCAAAATTCAAAACAAATTAATACTTCATTATTTTCAACTGGACAAAACAGTGGGGCTGTCAACCAGTTTTCTTCTAGAAAAGGATTTTTCTTCATCAAACAACATTTATCGATAGATAGAATATTTTTATTTTTGTACAATTCAGCTACAATTAAATACATGTCCAGGTACTAAAGACAAAACTACATTTTATTATGCCTAACTACACACTGACCATCCTGAAGTTAAACTGTGCCTTTTGCCAAATTGGTCGGATATTTTATAAGCTTAGATTAGTGTTTTTTTTAAAGTAGTCTGATGTTTTGTTCCCCATCAGGGAATAAAATGAACACCCGCCACCCGCCAAATGCAGGTAGATTTAGACAGTGTCAGGTAAATCTATAAACTTTACCCGCCACATTGGCGGGTGGCCAACAAGTGTACGGGAACACAACTTTTAGTTTCTGTTACGAGTATTTGTCGGTATGTTTTAAAATACGGATTAATTTGAGGACGTTGTAGTGTTGGTATGTTAGTTGATTTGGCAAACCGCAATAGCATGTTTTTTGAAAATATATGGCATCTGGACAGTCTCATGTAGACCAATGAAGCAGATGTAAGGTGGTTAAGGATGTGGAAAAATAATGACTTTTAATTACGTTTCATAGTCATAATTACTGACTTTTTAATTACCTGGATCAAAATGTTTCAGAATTCAGAACACATAAATACACACACAGCCGGCTATTGCTATGTATTGTGTATTCGCTGGATCTCGAACGCACAGTTCCGTTTGCGAACACGGAGCGGCAGTCCGAGTGTGGTTTGGATAGGAAAAGCCAATCGTTTGGTCAACTAGATTGTATAAAATAGCTAGTTCGATAGGTCTTAAACATTTTGTATTTCGCTGTTGTGACCGGAAAACTGCCACAAGGACGCTAATGTTAAGGCATTTTAATTGCAGCTCACATTGCTAAACTAAAAAATGAAAAAGAAAAACATATTGGTCGGTCAATTACAGCAGTAATTGCAAAATATTCCTTTATAAAACGAATAATCACAGGCTTTATAGTTCATTTGAAATTGTGACAAACAGTTGTGATAATGTCGGGACATTAATACAAGAGTCTGACACGAGATGCGTGAGAGTTGACAGGTCTGCTGTTATTATGCCATTTCCATACGAAAAAAGCTGTAGCACTTGGAAAACTGGGAACATTGTGGTCTTACTTGCAAAGATGATAAACATCTAAGCACAAAAAGGATGACAGCAACATGAGCACCTCACCCCAAAACTCCACTACAGTGCAACGCTTCAGAGAAAGACCTCATGACTGTAAGGCGTACCTTTGATTCTCATACGAGGCACTGGTATTACACGCAGAGGAGAAATCCAGCTTAGGACGACCATGGAAACACAGTGGCAGACAATCCTTGACTCTTAAGTGGACCTAATCCACTTCTGGCAGTCATAGTTGGACACAAGCCAATATATACCCTGTTGGATAGTTTTACAGAAGATGGCTCTCTCACTTCCTGCTGGCAAAGTACCAGTATGACGCTAGCAGGTTACCACTCTTCTGCACTACACCGAAGCACAACATTGTTGAAAGATACAACAATCGCTGAAAGGGTTTCTCTTCTGAAGACAATGCAGAGAGAACACCAGGAAACGACCAACACGGTGAAGATGCCAGTTCTCTTTTTAAACCACATTATACAGGCATTACCTTCCATTGTGCCTGGCATTTAGTGCTCTTGCATTCTGAGTGATTACACTTGCTTTCCAACTCTTCTTTCTGACGGCAGCATGGGCACCCAGCCACTTTTCCATGTGATAAAATAAGTTGGCCTTCTATCCATCGAAGACATAATTTGGCACAAACCCACACAAAGACTTCATAACATGCTGTTTATTGTTTTTTCGTAGCTGGCTGCATTTCTTGGGTTGTGTAACAAAGAGAGTACTCTAGATGTTTGACACGAGCATCACACTGAGCACAAAAGCGATCAGAAATGAATGCACCGTATTCACCGCACAATTAATCTTTAAGACTACAAATAGCTTCACAGATTTATATAATAGTGGGATTATGAACTAATTCAATAAAGAGCCCTTAAATTAAACATTACCATGGTCTCAAGTTTCTCTTTTGGGGGGGGGGGATACTGGTTTTACATTAGTATCATCCAACTGCACATATTTAAATAATCTCAAAAGCAGTGTGATACAAGACTCCATGATTTCTCAAACTTCCTTACTCATGGTGATAAAAATAAAGAAATAAAATGGATAAAAACGAAGATATACTCCCACTGTTGTTGACCTCAACCTGCCATTAAATATAGCTTGCCAATTAGCTCAGATATGCAAAACATTATCCGAGCAGGTAGGTTTGCAACAAAACAACTCAGGCAAATCGACAGTGCCGAATATCAACACTGCCCTGCACTACAGCCACAGCACGTGCATTTTAGGATATAGTTTATTCAATCTCTCCTGTACAACAGCAGTATTAGGTAACTAAACTATCTGGCTGCATTATCCAAAAGAGACCAAGTCTTCAACAGCCGTAAAAGAAATAAAAACATTAAAAAACAGCGCCAACCTGCATACCATACATCTTCACACTTCATTGAAAACTGCAGAAACAAACACCCTTCTCAGCTTTTAAACTAAGTCTGTCCTAACCAAGAAAAATAACATTGTATCAATCCCTGATCAACCAAAACTGTGTACAACATGAATTAATGAATCTCACACAGAATGAGAATACAGAAGGGTTTGTGCATCTCACAAAATGTACTGCATTTAATTAGCTTTTCATTTGACTTTTAGAAAACATTGACATTTAAATCAAAACATTCAATATCTTAATCGTTAGGAGTGCAAAAACAACACTTGGAAACGGTCGGAGCATTAGTTTGCAACATGTTACCCATGAATCACGACAAAAAGCCCTGAAATCATTCCTCACCGTGTAGCACATGCTATTATATTCAAAGATGCACTAAATACGCGCCGCTGCGGTAGGCTGGAGGACACGAACACGGTTGAGGCAAGCACAAGCTTTTATTCATCAGGCACAGTCAATGAGCGAGCAGCAGGAGAGCCCTGGTGGGACTTGCGCAGTGCGGCGTATTTAATGTGTGAGAGAGAGAGAGAGAGACTGAAGGTGAACTTACTGACAGCTGCAGAGCAAGCTTCAATTTGCACATTTTTCAATTTGGGGAATAATATGCATGGGTAAATGGATTGGTTCCTGAAAAAATGTGTATATTCGTTTTTATATACGTTTTGTTTTAGTTTTTCTGACATTGCACTTAAATTTTTTCTGTTTTTGACTATTCCGGGGTTTCATGTATCTTTTCCGACTTTTTTGTAAAGAAACACCGGAGAAACTTGTATCATTTCAGGACAATGGGTCTCTGTATTCTGAAATAATTGTGCGGCTTACCTCAAAATTCTGCTCAATTAAATTTCCTCCTTTACTGAGACTTTCCATCAATGCCTTGTTCCTCAGAATGTCTTCTTCACTGAGATGTTCCCTTCGCTTTCTTGACTCCAAAACCAAACCATTCACAGAGTAGAAATCCGCCAGGAAATTTCCCACTCTTTCCTAAACCAAACCCATATAATGTCAGGTAATAATCAATTAAAAAACAAACAAAACAACAACAACAACCAGTGCATTACAGAAACATAATCCTAGTCAAACTAGGATTACACTGTTGTTTTGCCTATTTGTAGAAACAACTCTTAATTGCTTTTCTGGAACATTCAAATTTTAATTACAGAATTAGCAGGGACAATCTATACAAGTACTGGATTCCATACAATACAACTTATGTGCCGAAACCCTGAAACAAGTATTGCAGAAAAAGGCAGAGAACTGACAGTATGGTAGTAACAGCTAGTCAAAATGTACTTTTATCTGAACTGAAGTACAATCTGCTCAAATACACCAATCTGCCATAACATTATGACCACCTGCCTAATATTGTGTAGGTCCCAAAACAGCCCTGAACCATCGTGGCATGGACTCCACTAGACCTCTGAAGGTGTGCTGTGGTATCTGGCACCAAGATGTTAGCAGCAGATCCTTTAAGTCCTGTAAGTTGCGAGGTGGGGACTCCATGGATTGGACTTGTTTGTCCAGCACATCCCACAGATGCTCGATTGGATTGAGATCTGGGGAATTTGGAGGTCAAGTCAACACCTTGAACTCGTGATTCATCAGACAAAGCCACCTTCTTCCATTGCTCCGTGGTCCAGTTCCGATGCTCACTTGCCCATTGTAGGCACTTTCGGCAGTGGACAGGGGTCAGCATAGGCACCCTGACTGGTCTGTGGCTACGCAGCCCCATATGCAACAAACTGCGATGCACTGTGTGTTCTGACACTTTTCTATCAGAACCAGCATTAACTTTTTCAGCAATTTGAGCCACAGTTGCTCGTCTGTTGGATCGGACCACACGGGCCAGCCTTCGCTCCCCACGTGCATCAATGAGCCTTGGCCGCCCATGACCCTGTTGCCGGTTCACCGCTTTTCCTTCCTTGGACCACTTTTGATAGGTAATGACCACTGCAGACCGGAAACACCCCACAAGAGCTGCAGTTTTGGAGATGCTCTGACCCAGTCGTCTAGCCATCACAATTTGGCCCTTGTCAAAGTCACTCAGATCCTTACGCTTGCCCAGTTTTCCTGCTTCTAACGCATCAACTTTGAGGACAAAATGTTCACTTGCTGCCTAATATATCACACCCACTGACAGGTCCAATGACGAGATTATCAGTGTTATTCACTTCACCGGTCAGTGGTCATAATGTTATGGCTGATTGGTGTATAAACTGCACAGATTAAGAAGAACCCTAAATGTCAACCAAATCCATTCTGATGACACTACATCAGTGCACAGGTTTGATTTAAATCGTCCCTGCCCCTCCTTTGTAAGTTAGGTTTGCTAAATGAAAAGCAAGTCTGTAGAAGACTGATGATTTTGGACATCTGACTTGAACAAAACAAAACAATCGCAAACAAAACTGGAGGCGAGTTGCTTTCTAAATAAACCTCTAAAAGAAAACGAACGACGTCGCAAGAGAGTGAAGCAAAGGAAAACAAACCGTTTTGTCTTCTCTGAATAGCCAGCCGGTCTGGGCCCGGGCAAAGGTAATGGATTTGGTGGAGAGTGTCGCGGAATAAATATCGCTGCTCATTAAAATATCCACCTCTTCCTCCGTCTCCATCTCCGACTCCTGGAATATAAATTATATGATTTGTATGCAGGTAAGAGGCAGACCTAAACACCAAGTGGATTTCAAGGCAGAAGCCAGATGTCCAATCCTCCGGGTTGAATACATCGTATCGCTTAGGAGAGGATTTTCAAGATGCAGTACTTTTGCCAACGCCACTGTATGAAAACATAATTGTGACACTCTTTTGACACACTCTTACAGACACACATACTCATTTAAATTAGTAGTCATAACTATTTGTTTACTTATTTACATTTATTCTTTCTAAATGCTTGTCCTGATCAGTGTATTGTCAGTTACAGTGAGGACAGATTATAGAGCATGTATAACAATTTTTTTTGTAAACAGGAGGTTTCTGAATAACACTATTTTAATGTATTTATTTATTTGTTTGTTTGTTTGTTTGCAGGCACCCTTATCCAGGGTGTCTTCAGTTTACACACAAAATAATGTAAAGCTTTACAAAATTGCAGTAAGACGTTTGCAAAGAAAATATCCAAGTACAAATCTGTCCAGAACTGACAGGATGAGAAGTGGATTAAACCGATGACCTTGGCAAGGGATTTCTGTGCGAGCTACAGTGTCAGCACTTTTGATCTTTTCTGCACCCATCTGCCCGTTTACTCTCACTTTGTGCCAGTCCTCACCGCAGATTGTGCACAGACAACCTCACGGCATTTTCCCCCTATCCATCAGAAGAGTAATTTTTCTTGAATTGGTTCCATTGCTGCACAAAAAGATGATCTGACTACTACAATGGGGTTTTCCAAGATGGGTATGTGGTATAGAATGACACGGATTGACACAAATCTAGTACCCCTGAAAGAGATCGATAGATGAATCAGCACTTTGGGAAGAAGTGATAGAAACTGAAGCACCTGGCAGAAGAGGAGAGGAAATCCTCACATTACAGTTTCCCTCAGCTCTTCACCCACACTACTAAAACATCAACAAGCAATTTTTTGTGTCAGCCGCCTCAAATCTTGTGAGGTGCTTCCATAAAACATCACCCACACAGCGGAGTCATCCCGTTGCGCCACACTCTTTAGTCTGCGTGGGCTCACCTCGTGATGGATCCTCTGGTACACTTTCTGCTCATTGTCCAGCACCACGAAGGATTCGGAGGGGGCGGCGTCGCCGTTGAAAATGAAGCTGAGGTCCCCGCGTTGACACTTCATGTCTGTGAAGTCGATGAGCGTGGTGTCGAGCCTGAGACACAAATGAGAGAGGCAAGATTAGGGCTCGTGTGAATCAGTTTTGTTCTATGACTGGACATTGTACATTTTAGATTTTCTCCTCCTGAAAAGGCTTATTTAAGAATGTCAAGACAGAGCTCAACCAAGCCACTTTAAAAGCAAGAGCTCCAAGTACATCAGCCATGATTATTGCACTGTCTGCTAACAGCACACTGTAGCTCTTGGATCTGGGCTTGTGTCCGAGTCTGAACCCGCAGAAGTGTTCAGAATGAAAATCTGAAAAGTAATACCAGGGTTATGTGACACCCACGGAACAGAGAAGAAATTCTCCGTTTCATACAGAACATCTTGGCAGTGAGGAAAAAACCATGTGAAACACTTTCGAAGTTGTGTTGAAATGAAAGATTTTTTAACATTCTGGAACGTAAAGTTTATGTGGTAAACAATCTAAAACAAAGTTGTGTGTGTAACAGTGCTACGGCTTTCCAAAAACATAAATTAGCATAAAGCAGCATCTACTGAAGGATAGCAGGGAAATATACATAACTTAAGATTAACATTAAGTGAGAAAACTACAGAAACCTTCAGCACACCAAAGTCCCCAAAAAATAAAAGAGGTGGCAGTATTAAGAATTCATGGGGAGGGTCTGCATTTCAAATGTAAATGGTTATCCCAAGCAGAAATTGCTTCCCTGGTGCATTTCTGTGAAATAAAGCTACTAAATGAAAAGCAAGCCACTTTCTATATGGTTTGATCGGAGGCAGAACAGACCCTGAGACACAACAAAGGCTTGCTACAAAGAAACATTCTTTCATGTACCTGACAGCTCATCTGTCTACCTCTCTGAAAAACTCCAAAGACTTGCAGCAGTTATGAAAGCAGGAGACCCAGCAACACAGAGAACTACATTATTTCATATACCTCTTCACTACTTTGCTTTCCTGGGTGGAAATCCACTCGTCTTCAGGAACACTGAGCAGTACCTAAGTGGCAGCAGGAATTATGGACAACTGTGTACTGCCAGAATTGTATTATGTCAAGGCCCATGAACTGGACTCTTTTGTAATTATTATTATTATTATTATACCAATACAAATTATATTTACTAGTACTGCAAACAGGTAATGGGACATGCAAACATGCCGCATAAAGTTCAGCGCTCCCGTGGACAGTGATTTCACACTCTAGTGAACTATAGTTGTCAGACACGTTACAGTCGGTACTAAAGCCAATACTGAGCAAACACGGAGTACAAACGCCTGCATGGCAAAAGACCAATCACAACAGAGAGCAGTGAACTGAGCCCTACAAATATGGCACTGGAGTAGGTTTGTTACACTATTAAAAGTACTGCATCAATGAAGAGGTATGGCTTGTGGTTGTGGACGTCACAGCATGGCCTGAAAGCACGAGATTAAGATATACATGCCCTGAGCAAATAAACACAACATTTACAGTCATTTCAGTACATAACAGAAAAACTGCCAGATAGTATTACATAATACCTAGGAAATAACAATAATAATGGCTTGTTTTTCTTTAATTTTAAAATAAAATAAAATGGTAAGCCTACTTAAAGCCAGCGCTCTTAACTACGCCTCTTTAGTACTGTACTGTGATTAGCTGTACAGCACAGCCAACCAAAACAGTCAAATGACACACCTTGCTTTCTTATGCCTAATTCTTAGGTTTCAACAGCTTCAAGCATCAATGGTAAAATGACTCTGAGTAAACTGCTCAGGAATTCATAGCTACTTAAAGGCAATATCCTGTTTAAGTAGGAAAACAAAACAAAAGTGGGGAGGAAGAACTTTTCATTCTGAGGAGAAAGCAATTATTTTTCTAAGCAATTTTAATGGGTGTTGGTCAAGATCCTAACTTGCCCCTTGTGCTGAAGAGAAGTAATCTGGGCAGACACTGAATTGGGAATATTCTGGTGTTAATATAGCCACAGGGGGCTGCTTTTCAACCTGATAGACAATGGACAAATCGACTGATATGGATCACTGGCAGTAACCATCTTAAGACATCTTTAGTGATCTGCAAAGCCTCTCCCCTTCCCCCACACCTTTTACAGAAAACTGTGTAATATTTAAAAACGAAGTCCCCCCTTGCAAAAACAAACCAAGCTATGATAAAATAATGATTCTCCACAGATACAGCATTATTTCACAGAATTGGCATTCAAAGGAGGCAGAAAGATCAGGTGTCTCTTATTGAAAAGGGGCTTCAATAAAATACATTAAGTAATAAAAAAAATTAAACACACATTAAAAAAAATATAGCTTTTGCTAAAGTATATATCAAAACAGAGTTAAGTGTGGAATGATCTGAAACTAAGCTTACCTGATGTTGATACCTTGCTTATATATTTTACAAGCATCTGAAGGCAGGATTCGGGAAAGCAAAGGCACTATAAGATGGAGGGGGAAAAAAAAGGTTAGATATTAATTTTTACTAGTTCAGTGTGTATGTGGCAGTTTCAGCATTTTAAATAAGAACCAAGAGATGATCTGCACTGTATTCTGTTGACAGATGATATTTCTTCATGAATAATCACCTGTATGATAGTTTTACATCTTACTAGTATCTCTGCGAGAAGGTATTTTTTACTTGCTAGCTACTTGTCACACTTGAACGCAATGCACACTTTCTGCCCACAGCAGGGGAGAAATTGCCAGCATGAAAAAAATTGTGAACAATACAATCACAATCTTTGATTCCACATGAAACGCCAACGTTAGAAAGCTCGCATCATTCATAGATCCTAAACTTTGGTCCTGGAGACTATAAACCAGCTGGTAAACCATAATCCTAAAGCAGAAATGAATGTTTATAAATCAATTAATCGTGTTTCAGTCATTCTATTAACTGAAGATCAGTTAATCAGGTCCTTGATGCAGGAAGTGTGTTTTCATTATAAATAATCTCTAATTAGCGGTAACTGTTTTTTATGAATAAATTGCTTACTGAAAATGAAAACCTAATTGCTCCAAGACTGTATAAAATGATGATAAAGGATGACCTATAAACCCTAATGGGCTGTCTGTCCAATTCTAATCCAAACTGACATTTCACTAAACGGCAAGCGTATGAATAATGACACCAACACCTCTACCTGGGGGAAAAGCTATTTCGCATTCCACTGAAATCTCATCTTTGACCAAAATGATTGCCCAATGACCCCTCTACGCTGTCTCAACCACCGTATCATGATCTAGCACTGTATTTCAGGTAGACAGGGTCGAGTCCTGTGATCTCTATCTGAGGACCTCTTTTCTTTGAGTTTATTTGCCAATTGTCAGCAGTCATAGCCTTGAACAAGTCAATATTTAACACAAGTGTGAGACTGGAGGGGCTGTGTAATCTGCTAAATTGGATAAATGATTAACCACAGAACTGGAAGTCTTGTTTAAGCATGCTATAAATGTCTTTGAATCTGTAGGACATATTTTAATATATAAGTCATCAAATCTTATTTTTACATTTTGGGGAAAGCCATTGTTAAAGATCTCTTAAAAGTGAATAACATTCAGTACTAAAACTATAAAGTAACATTAACGTGACTTACGCAGAATAAAATGGACCTGCTGTTTAGTAATACTGGAAATCATGGGATTTTCACTTACATTTTACAGAAAGTTAACTATTGAAAAATTCAGTAATTCCTCTGGGCACAGCTGGTCATTACATAATACTGTCTACAGCTGATAACATTTTAGTTTAACATTAACATATTAAAGGACATTACAAAGAAAGTTTTGCATTTGCTATGCTGTTAACTTTCACTGTTTGAATGTTGTTTCTCTTTGGGGAAATCAAGAAAGCCAAGTATTTTATAATATATATATATATTTAAAAAATTGTAGGGGGAACAAATTACTGCTGATATAGTAATTGCAATGTGAACACATGTAAATGGGCACAGAAACCTTGGTCAGACTTGCTTACCAGAGGGAGCATGATCTCTTTGTAATAATTTGAAAATGGAAACTCCCTCTAGTGGATCCATTTATTACTGGAGAGTACAATAGGGTCACCAGATATCCCACAGTGTCTTTGTGTCAAAAATGTTTTATTCTATAAACTACTGACAACATTTCTGCCAAATTCCAAATAAACATATGAATGGAATGGAATGGCTGCCATACATGTAGAGATGTAGAAAAAATTGCAGTGGTCTCTTAATTTTAGATTTTTAATTATATCTTAAAATTGGATACGTGGATTGGTATAAAATGTATAACATATATTTGGTTACTCCCTTCCTTTCTCTGTAGGTTACACAAAAGCCCAAGGCTCTTTCGTTCCTGTACAGTGGGAGAGAACTGTCATTTTCAAGATGCCCAGTCTTTGAAGGGCAGTCTATTCCCTATAGGATAAGTTTAATCATGTGATAAAGCTGATCTCTACACAGAAGTTTCCGTGTTTTAAAAGAGCACCATCGAGAAAGTGTAACGCACAAACATCCACAAGACATCTCACTTTCCCGACAACGAGGGGGAATGTTTGGCGACATTGATGTTTTGAAATTATAATTCAAATAAATATTCAAGACCGTATTTTAACAGAATACGAGAACTTACCCCAGCTTTGAAAATCCCAGTGAAGCTCTAAGTAGAAATCTCCAAGCTGAAAAAAGCAATTAACACAAAAAAAAAAAATCAACAAAGCAGCATTTAGACTGCATTATTAGCTAGACTGGGAATTTCACAGCAGTTGAATGCTAAAATCCACTCTCTAAAATAATCAATTCTGTTCAAATGTAATCACTTATATTAACAGTACTCCCAAAAACACATCCTTTCCCTTTTTGTACCTTTGCATCAGGATTCTGAAACTGGGCAACTTGACGCAGCCGTTCAGAAAATGTTATATTCATAAAAAACTGTAAAACTGCAGAAAATGACTTCCTGCATTCTATTCAACTATCACCTGCTGAGCTGAAAAACAAGGGTGATGTACTAAAATAAAATAAAAAAGCTAATGACAGGATATGAACCAGGGTAGCTCAGGTATTAGGAACCAAGAGGGCGTCCGAACATGTCTTATTTAAAGATCAAATAAAACCACTGATCACTTAGGAGGTGATCGAGAGGCTTGCTTTCTTAGCATGGCAGTTTATTTCAAACCGCATAGGCACCTGCACCTAGGAAGACTACTTTAAATCACTCAGGTTGAGCATAATTACTATTATCAATCTCATCAAGTTATTAGCAGTCAATATTAACTGCAACCGTCTTATTCTGTCCTGCGTTTCCAAAGTTTGTAAATCATTTTCGAATGAGGAGCAGTAGTAGGCATGTTCACAGGAATTACTATCACCTCAAAAGGGCCCCAAAAATGTTTTTATATGGAAAACCTGTTGAACGTAATTAACTGAATTCAAAGGACTGGTCTGACTCATGAGTAAATCACTTCCCAGCATTGGAAAACCAGGCCTAAATCACATGTTTCCATGAAAAACTAATTTACCAACTCCCAATAGCAAACTATTCCAAATGACCAAGGACAGTTCCTCACTGAAGCATTGCATATGAGAATAAAATGACTCCATACACCTCCTGGGATAAGTGGGGCTGTGGACACAGTAGCTTCTTGTCAAACATGCTCCTATTGGGTACTTCACCAGTGAAATCCTTTTATGAAAGAAAGATTCAGAAGGGCACTTAATCACAATGCCGTTACAACAGAAGAGCTCTGGCTCCTATCTGTGTATGTTTTTATCCCTTGCTGTGTGTGGCACAGATTTTAAATTGTTGTAACATATTAAAACAATACAGCAACCTTGAATAATGTGGTAATGATATCAAATCTGATTGTTGATTTTGATTCCTATTTCACTATAATTACACAAACTATGAGAGTTTTTGGAAAAGCATCTGATTAAATGTAGGAGAACCACTAAAACATACTATACTCACACCCAAACTCACATTAGATTTGTTTAAAATACTGGGTACACTACCTCTTTCAGGGCTTTGAGTAACCTAGGCCTCTTGTCCTCTACGCTCTCTCTGGACTGCTGTTTCAGCTTTCTCAGGAGTGCTGTGACTGCAAAGGAAAAAACAAAACAAAAACATTTATTATGCGAAGATAATGAGCTAAAACAATTAAGTGCAGACAATGCTGGTTTCACAGCAGGTCTGAAAAGAAATTCAAAGAAACTCCAAAGGAGGGAAATTAAATAAGATAAATAAGACAAGGCAAATTAATTAAAATTAAATGCACACTTATGACCTATTACAACATCATAAAGAAATGTGCACAGAACAGGTTTCATACTACACGAAACACAAAAGAGAGGGAGGGAAGGGTGAGCCAATAGGACACAGTAGGCCAAGATTGCGGCATATCAAATAAAATCCCCCAGAGACCTTGGACTCATCTCACAGGGATTTTACTAAGATGTTTATTTATTTTCTTAAAAACCAGACTCGTGACACCAACTGAAGTTGAAAAATATATTATGATCTTGGTAACAATGCAAAATGGCCAAGTGAAGGTCTTTAAAACCGGACCATTAAACACGATGAAAGGAATACTACAAAAGCCAAAGAGTAATCAAAAGCATCTCCGCTAAACGGCCTGAAGGTTTACATGTCATTCAGAGCTTTCAGTTCGATAGTGGAGCTCTGAAGTGTCAATTTTGAATGAATTACCTGGAGCACCTTTCAGCTTTCATTCCCACTCTGTCATCGCTCTGCAGAGCCCAATTGACAAACACATTCCACAAGCAAGGAAAGAAACTTCCAGAGCAAGGTTATCACACAAATAAACATACACTGTAGTCCCAGGCCAGTTTGGCATCAATTTTTAGTCGGAACAAAGCGCACAGCTCCATAAAATATGCAAACATCCAGATGTTTTGACCTCTCTTTGTTCCCAAGTTGCTGGTCAGCTCTTTTCTGACTTACGTTAGAAAAACTTATTTCCCAAAACAGAAGGCAAGGTTTCCAACAAATGCCCTTTGTGTCCTCTCGGGTTTTACATAAGGTATAATGAGCATTCGTGTTCGTGGAAGGCCTGCCAACAAAAAACATTCATATACACTCAAACAGACACACACAGACACAAAGGCCACAATCAAGTGTAAAACCCCTGCATAATAATCTAGAGACAAGTGAATACTACATGGATTACATCGGTTAACAAAAATGCAGTCTGATTATGCCTTATTATATTAGTCTGTATCAGCTGCAAGTCAAATATGTGTACAGAAACAGCAAAGACAGATGTCATGCATCACTGACTTGTGATTTACCGATGCATGAATTGAAAACTGAATCCTTAGTGCATTGTTGTATAATAAAATTATCTAACTGTCTCTCCTGGCTACAGTACACATTCATTAGCCACACATGGGGTGATGTAGCAAAGAGAAGCTTTGCAACATAAAGATAAAATGTATCTGAGAAAGGACCAGCTTTCCTAAGAGCATAGACTTAAAAGCACAGATACAATCCCTAACAAGGCACACTTAACTCAGTCGCTGCAATTGCGTTCCTAAACCGAGACCAAAAGATTACAATATCAGCACAAATCCTGAACTGAAATAGCATTCACTCATAAAATTGTGACTAAACAAAAAACAAACACAGAAGAGAGAAGTTAAGCAGGCAAAAGTTATCTTCATTAGAACTCTATTTTGGGATTTCTTTCCTGCTGTTCTGTTTTGTTTTGTTTGCAGGATACTTTGGAGCAGGATAGCAAAGAGACACATGCATAGATATAAACCTCGCAGATGAGAAAAAACAACAACAGATGTTCAGATACTGATCAAACATCTTTTGCTATTTCCACAAAAACGAGAAGAAACTCCTAATGCTCTAATCTGATTGCTAAACCATTGAAATCCATACATTGGGGGGAGAAAGTAAAGTAAGCTTTTGTGGATAAAAAGACCATAGGCCACATTTCCCAGGCATTTGTTCGGTCCATTTTGTAGTTGCTGCGCTCAGTTTGTAGACACCAGAGTTCCTAACATCAATATTTAAAGACTGAAAGGTGCCAAGAGTGTGCGCCTTGAGAATAGCACAGAAGTGTCATTGAAGAGTTTGCGCTCATAACCAAGGTTACATGAAGGGAAGCCAAAGAGGCAAAGAGGCAAGCGGATCTAAAGGTCTGAGAACACCCACTCAAGCACCTTAACTTCAGGGAACCAGGCGATATTAAGGAAAACATCTGCTCAATACATGAATCGCATGATTTCTGAATTCACCGTATGTAGTTACCCATACAAACATCATATCTGAATTGTATTGAAACACACCCCCTCCCCCCAGTCAAACTAAATTAGATTGGAAGCCCGAGGGTTTGAGAACAGTGGAGAAATATCGGAGTGATACCACCAGCATATAGGCTCTGAAGACTGTACCGTGTTTCATGAATCAATATCCCCAAAGAGGGAGTCTCTTCTGCACCATCAGATACATGTCCCCAATGTCGATCAGAGGTATTTCACTAAAAAGGTTATACAAAAGTAAACCTGGACGCTAGTTAAAGGCAGAGACTGCGAATTGAGACTGAAGGCAAGACCACATTAGTAGTCACTACAATGCAGGAGTCTGAAAGCTGCTCTCTCCTGTATTGGTTTGCATACATTACTGGAAGCCACCCACGTTTACAGGGGCGCAGTGTCTTCGCCAGATTTCATGCCTAGTGCTGTGAGTCTAAAGGACACATGGGGGCCAAAGTGCTGACAAGGTATTAAATCATTAAGTGGGGTTGTGGTGCATTTCTTAGCCTTTTGGTTCCTTTGAGTTGTGTATAGTGATAAGAGTATTTTCTGTTGTTTTATGGTGAAACAGTGCCATGCTAAATAATCAAAGGAGAAGTTGAACATTATTAGGAATCTGGAGTCAAAATCTACCAGAACTCTTTAACCGATTACAATTTGCAATAGTTTATTTATTTGAATAAGTGCCCTACCGATCATATCTCAGACTTTATATCCATCCATTATACAAAATAATTATAGTGCTGCTTTTCACTGCCTACTCCAGAAGATCTGCATGCAAGCACCTGTTATTTTTTTGTTGTAAAAGCTCGCTATTTAAACTCACCTCATTTGGTGTAAGTAATGCATCCATTATTGAGCCTAAGGATTTTAAGTGTAGGTTTTGTTAGATAACTCTGTAAATCGATAACCTAACTTTTTACAGTTGCATTTTGAATAGGATTTGACTCGGACAAACATTAAACGAAAACATGTACAACATCATGCTGCACAATTGAATATAACAAAACACCCCATTGTGTGTGAGTGAGAACTGCTAATGTTGCATTTATTAATTATTTAACTTAACCTCCACTAACCTTAGTTCAACAAAAACCTTCCCCCTTGAAAGCAGGGCTATAACCTAATATATGACCCAAATACAAAGTCAAAATTAAAACTGCACAACAGCCTGTCACAGAGAGTGTATGAGAGTTTGAGACTGGGGTTTGACACTTAGGGACTGCATCATCTTCGTTTGCCGTTGTATACCTGTAAACATAGCTGTGATAATTAGCTGTCGCTCGGAGGAAATCTCCACTTTGGTTATCGAGGTTGCAGCAGCTTATATGATGTCAGACTTGGGTGGATAATGATACCATACATGTTCATCAGTCAGGATTAAACAGCTTGACGGATGAAAAGAAAATCTCTCGAGAATGTACACATCATTAGTATGGCAGTCTGCAATTCCTTGCTTGTTAAATTCTGTTGAAATTGTTTCAGCACTTTCAGGAAACGAGTTTAGCCCAAGCAGTGGCTTGTGGAAAATACCCCCCTAGGCCTCATTTGAATTTAATTTGAAAGGTAATAATAATGGAAGGTGATTTTAAGTTTTTATTCTGTGGGAAACGGACAGTTGCAAGGTCTTCATGTACATTGTTGTACTGGGGCTGGGCTTATGTTTACTGGTATCTGTCACTCCTCAACCAAAGAGTTTTTATGAATATGAAATATAGATCGCCTTGCACAGTATATAATACGAAAATCGAAAATTATTCAGTTGTTCAAAGTTTCTGTATTGCATGATGTGTGGCTCCCTGGTGAAACCGCCTCATTTACATACATACAGGAAATATGTAGGTCAGGTATACCCCCCCCACTCCCCAAAAAATGCATGGATGTTATACAGGTGGAAAGTCTTCAGCACTTTCTAGCATATAGTGTATGTAAAGGAAAGTAAAGGTTCAAACAAAAACCAAACACTAGAAAAGATTACAGAAAGACTCTGATGCGATTGAAGAGATCAATGACTTGTCTTACATCTAAAGGCAATCTAAGATTTTGAAAAAACAAACCAGGTTCTTCAACAGGCTTGAGAATGATGAGCAACTATAATAAAATCACAGAATTGTGTACAAGCTTCCTTGTTCAAAAAGATTGGTTTTGTTTCAAGACCAGGATTTCAGATTAGCGAGGATTAGTTTAACAGTGCTAACAGACTGTCAACATAGCCATCCCAAAAGTGACTGGGTTTAAGTAGCAAAGCCCTCTTTTGGTTTAATTTGAGTGTCCGTACAGCAAGGCAAACTGAATCTTCAAAAAGAAACTTCAAAAACTAAAGACAAATAACCTGAGTGTCTTCTGAGATTATTCCAAAATTCAGTATACAAACTACAAAACACTTATAGATCTCTCCGTGCAACGGTTATGGGGTTCATGGCAATGAGAATGAGAATTTAATATTGGCGTAGTCTACACTTCCAGTAGCGATAGAAAAGGTCTCTATAAACTAGGGTCCTGAGCCAACTGAGCTGCACTTCATTTGTCCCAGAGCAAGCTGGTTCCACTTAATTAAATCACATATTGATTAATAATCTCCCGATTCCTTTAATCCACTCAATTAGTCATTCTAAAACACGGATTGTCATGCGAATCAAACAGCACCAGCGGTGGACATTTATTCAGTTATGCATCTCTTTATTACTAATAGGCTTACATCTTATTCAATATTATTTCTTACCGTGGTTTAAATAAGTAATTGAAATGTTTCCGAGGGAGGAGTGCAAGCATACACACACACACACCTATTAGCCTAATTATTCCCATGTTGTTGCATACAAATTGGTATGGCAATTAAAATAAATACATAAAGAAAGAAAGAAAGAAAGACCTTCAGGTTTCACTGAAGCCAAGTTGTTTAAATCAAGGGATAGATTCCAGAGGGCCACTCCCAGAAGCTAATCATAACTCATAAAACCATGTATACGTGGCAGGAAGCCTTTGGGAATCAAGAGGCATGATTAATTGTTAACTGCGTAGAATAAGCATCTTCAAATGAACAAAGTCAGATTGCCAGCAAAGGAAGTAGTTTCTAATAAAGTGAAACTGAAAGTATTCAAATGGATCTATGACAGCCAATAACAGCTGGGGCGATAAAGCTTTCACAACAGTCTCTTAGCAACGGAATCAATCAAAGGGTGTTTTTGTGGCAGGAGACAAAATACTTATAATGCCAAAAAAAAAAAAAAAAATGCTGGCAGAGATAGTTGCAGCAGCACCAAAACCAGATTTCCACAGGCAAGAGCATTTCAAATACAGAAGAGTTTTTTAATGGCATCCGAGGCACAACACTTAGTAGCATCAGTTACCGAAATGGAGGGGTGATCAATAACAATGTGTGACAGTCCCACTGATAGAAGTGAGGACAACAGCAGCTCAGTTTTCCAGATTTATTTCAAGGCGATGCAATGGGGTGACAAATCTTACATTTTACCACTTCAGAGACTTTATGTAAGCAGTTATATCTGCTTTTGAAAAATAATGCTAGTGTACATCCATGAAAAATATACTGAGGGTTGGACAGAAAGTCAGGGAGCTGCAATGGTCAAAAATCACCTGCCCTTTTTAACAACAGATTATTGTACCACCTAATGCTATTCTAATGTTTATGTGTGTGTGTGTTTAAAACCCACAACACACACACTTGGCTCTTTCACAACACTATTAATATGGTTTGAATAGCCCGTTTCTGTAATTGTCTTATCTGGTTTAGTCTGGCATCAATTTAATTGTAACAGGTTGTTCAGCCCTATTATTAAAGACATTACATTATATTGTTTAAATCTTTGAAATCTCCTTACATTTATACTTCAGATGAAAACTGTGATTATATGCATGTATTCAGAGAGAACCAGACAAACTGAATCTAGCATTTTTACTTTACATTTGGGATGGCTAAAAAGGTTATGTCACAAATGCCATTCAGATTTTGTAATGCACTTACTGGAAGAACTGACCAAGCAGTTTTTGCAAATTGCTCCATGATGCAAAAACAAAACATATATACAAATTTTAAAAAAGGACAGCGCAGAATCAGAGTCTTTCTTCTGTCCTTTTTAGGGGGTCAACGCTCTCTGCCGTTTAGTCTGAGGTGACACATTCCACAGAGCTCCTTGTTTTCATCAACACTCCACGGGACCATCTGCCAATAGCAAGCCATAAACTCCTGTTTTTTTTTTTTGTCCTGAACTTCATTTCCACAAAACCCATCTGAAAGCTCCTGGGAAAGGGCCATGGGCTGCCATTTGGCAAGCCTTCAGATTCTTTTTTTTCCTCTCTCTCTCTCTCTCTCAAATAAAATAAAGACTTTAAACCTTCCTTGGACAACTGTTCCAACAAGGACTTTTGTTCAAAAATAAACAAACGTGCAGGAGACAAAGTTTGCTCTTCTGTCCCATATTTATGTCAAGTGCCGTGCTTTTGTTTTGCAATACTTCACACCACCTATGATGAGCTAATTTGTAAACGGAAAAACATCAGCTCTGGAAACCTAGAACAACCTGTAATGCAACAACAAAAACTTAATGTCCAAACATTCAGACGTTGTAGGTATGCAAATGAGCCAGCAGCCAGAAGCAGGCTCTCTGAATGTGGCCTACCTTAAACATCCCTCTGTAGTTTAATTGGCTAATTAAGTTTTCTGCAGTAGCCACTTTGGCACAAAATGGCTGCCGAAGGCGATAACATTTGTGGCGGGTGAAGCGAATCCCCTCATGATTGAAAACACTTTGGAATCCTTCAGGGTGAAAGGCACAATATAAATTCAGGATATAATTATAGCAGATTATATAAAGATTGTAGACACCAATTGGATTTTGTAACCTACACTCTAACTGGCAATTTCTGAAGAAATTTTTAAGACGGTATATTACAGTGACAACTGTGTACACGTGGCGACACAAAATATCTATATAAATAAATAAAAGCACACCATCTGTATTTATTAGCTGCTATGTCAATACTGAATCTCACCAGGAAATGTATTGGAGTAATTTTCGCTTCATGTAAATATTACAATTTGCTGGTGTCAAAGGCAACACACAGGACAAGCTTTTGTTGGTACATTGTTTTTTTTTTTCCTTCTAGTCTTAGCAGGGGAGGGGGATAAAGAGGGAGAGAAATCACAATTCCCGTACTGCGCTTTAAAGGCAAGCCACTTTGCAAAGCTCAGCACATTAAAGGAGACCTAGGCAGGTTGTAAAATGATTTCCTTTGGGGAATTACTGATATTGACACAGCTGCTGGAGGAGGCGGCTCAGTCTCCTCTGTTACACCTCCATTTGTTACTTGCCTGCAGTGCAGCACATAACACTGCGCTCTGACAGGGGCTCATTAAAATAAAGCAGAAATTGGGGACGGTATGAGAAAGCACAGTGTTATACTGTATATAGATCAATACTGTAGGGAAGTAGCCTTGTTCTGTGCATTTTAGTTCCTTTTCAGACTCTTCAACACTTCCATAAGAACTGACATACTCCAATACTAGGGAGTTTTGTCATGAGCAGTGCAATTGTCTTCTCTGAGCCTGTTTCACACTGATAACTGTCAAGATTCCAGTTGATTGATCCGCATCAAGATGAGGGATGCGTAAACGCCTCCAAGAGCGACACCACCGATTTCTACTAGTCTATACAATATCCAGTTTACAGTTAACGTAACCCTACAGTCCACATTTTAGTCAAGGAGACCTCAATGTCCAGTCACATGTTCAGATCGCCCGGTCACTGCCATGAACACCAGTTGCGGATTCACTGAACACTGCAGGAATGACTGCTAAACCTCCACACATCGGCATTATGGTGCATGCTCACAGTGTTCCTATATGGGAAAAACACCCTGCCCCCCCCTTTTAATCACTATGGGGGAAGAAGAAAAATTAAAATAAAATAAAAATGTGCATTCCCAGCATGCACCTATCTAACATTAGCAAATCCGCAATGCTTTCCTGGAAGTAAGGCTCACCAGATTAAACGTGCCATGCGGCAGTTTAAGTGTCATGCATGACTCGGAATTTAGTGTCTTTACATTTCTCAAAGGATCCTGCAGAAAACCATAGAAAATGGAGATGGATGACAAGTATTTTTGTCTTAATTGGCATAGATGGTGGGGGAGAACTCTGGGGAAAACCATTCCTCATCCCTTCAAGAGAACTGTATCATTAAAAAAATCTAATTAAACAAACAGAAATCCATCAATGCCCGTATTGTATAAGATGTACAGACCAGCTACTGGATGATCTAAAAGATGGCCTGGAGCTTGTCAACCAGAGAGGCAATGATATCCCTGGGGGGGTGAAACTATTAAGCACCCTGCAGTTTCTTGCCTCCAGATCTTTGCAGGGTTCCCCTGGCAGCAGTGGCTGGCATCTCCCAGTGTGCATTACTAGCTAAAGACAAAAGCATAAATTCCTATTTTTCCCTAGAAACATGTATGAAACCTGCAAAACAAGACATTTCTTCAGAATTTCAGGTTTCCCCAAAGCTTCCTGCAAATAGAAAACAAACCCATTCTAAGAATGTCTAGGTGATTCAAACTTAATCTCAAAAGTATCAGTACATTTGTATGAACAGTCAAATATTTAACCAGCTGAAAGAAATATGGTATGAAACGGGTATGAGATAAGTATATATTTTTTTCAATAATCAAACTAATCAAACCTTATGTTTCACCCTGCCATTTTTAGCCTTAAAAATCATTTCTGGGCAAAATACATAGTTAAATATTTAAATTAATATTTAGCAACTCCGTGCAAGAAAGACACTACTTGTGGGGTGCCCATGTTGTGACTGGTTTTTCTTAGTACATCTAGCCTTTGGTTTCCAGTGCTTGGCATGTCACAACAGATGGCCCATTTGGAAAATGAATACTAAATCGGATTTAAAGTGATGTAGTGACTTGCAGACCCTGAGAGCGCCATGTTCACTGCATTAACTCTGATTTAACTACGCAGAGGTCAGGTGGAGAGTTAGGAGATCCTGCCCCTGTTTCTCTACACCAGCAAACTGTTGTATATGGGACAAACGGCAAGAGAGGGTTTAATATGTTTTAATATTTTGTGCATCAATATGTTGGACAGGAATTTTTGATCATTTATTTACTAAGAGCCAAGACAGCAGATTTCTTCAGGTGATATTACAAGTCCCTGTGCAAGAATGGCATCAGATTTAAAAAGAAAGCTCACGACAGACAAGAGTGACAGTAAGAGGCCAGGAAGAATGGATAAGTACTCCAAGAGACAGGAAGACTTGATTCAGAAGGAGGAAATAATGAAAGCAAAAGAAAATGGAATCTAGATTTTAAACATCCCAAAATCCTTGAGGAGAAAAAAAAAAAAAGATTAAATTTAAAACCTCAAGTTTGGATAAGAGACTCCAATCGTACAGCTTCCCAGCTGTTCCTCAGCAGTGGGATTGCTCATCACCGAGTATTGATTATCCCTGGTTACTTAATGCACTCACTTTCTATTGTCCTCTTCTGAAAATCAATTTCACACATACATCCACTCAAAAAGTAAATGGGTATTAAAAAAAAAAAAAAAAAAGAGACCTAAAGCAAATTAAGACACAGGCTGCAGAGAAACAATGTAACTAATGTACCACTCCTGCAAAAGGCCAACTGATGCTTTCTCAAGCCTGCACTGAGATTTTATACCCTGGCGTTTCACTAGGCCATGTTGCATCACTGATGTCCATAATGGTTTTCAATTATTACTTTCTTGCACAGCCTACAGTGTGTGTTCTGGCACTATTCTCACTATCAAACTCAATAAAGAGATTCCTTAAGGCTGTATGTAATTCATCAAAGTGGCGGGATCAAGGTCAGTATTGTACAGTACTGCTCTAGGGAACGTTAATGCTTTCTGGTAAAAGTTGCAACACTGAGCACTGTGGGAAAAGTGACTGGGCAGGAGTTCTACATGCTTAGTACACCCTCTAGTCAATATAAATTACTTTGGTAGCTAGTCGGCCAAAAATAAAACGTCTGGTCTGTGACAAAGAAGCACCTCTCGATGAGTTTAAATATAAAGCAGTGCTCTGTCTTATCACTCTCATTGCAGGCCTCCTTCCGAATTACCATCAAACAAGCAAGAGCTCCTTGTTCCCATCCCTTCCGATGGTGACTGTCAAATTAATTTCTCCTGAATGGCATCAAATCCCGTTCAGCTCTTTTTGCACGGAACATCTCTACATTCAGATTCTTCTAGTCCCAGAGCACATCTCAAAACTAGACAATGGAAAATTTCACAGTTTAGATCCTGCACAGAAGAAAACTAGAAAGGTCCAGTCCAATATTTCATAGTTTGCAGAAAAGTAGGTTTCTAATAAGAGCACTCTTTTAGCTAGTTAAATACAAGAAACGAGAACATCCTTCAATTGAGAAAGTACAAAAAAAAAAGATGTAGGAGAAGAATGAGCCATAAAATTACATTGTTGAAGGTTCTGTGGGGCATCAGTGAGATGCATGTCATTTATGCCTCCTCACTGGTTGAGATCACTGACAATCGTTGAAATCAATACATCTGCCACCTCTCTTTCAACGCAGGCTTATGGACAGGAGAGTATTCTTAGTGCTGGAAGTGACGTATAAGTGATTATAAAAGGAAGGTCACTTGCTAGCAGCATTTCACCGATGGCAGCTCCTCAATTTCGATCATGCGTGTAGCTGCACAGTGCCAGGTGCAGAGTGATGCTTTGCATCTATAGGACGAGGAATTGCTGACCTTGCCTGGAGACCTACAGATAGATGCTTCAAACATCTGCAGTCCCGCAGGCTGGGCAGCGGAAATCTGGAGGAGACTTCAGAGAAAGCAAGCGTCAGCGAGTGTGTAATCAAGGGGGAATTCAAACGAGGAATTTCTTCAGAAGGATGCCGTTTTAATCACGCATTTCATGTTGCTCACTAGCTGTATTGCACAGGCTTCTCTCACTCTCTCTTCCTCACTCACACTATGAAAAATCTACTCCACAAAATGCCCTTCACGCTCTAGATCTTGTGAATGAAATCATTCCAACTTCCAACACAACTTTTTCCTGCTTCATTGCTGCAATAAATATGGTTGTTTGTCAATTTCAATATAACCCTCTCACAAATGAAAATGAAATACTGTACCAGAGCAACTTCTGAGCAAGCTCCCCTATTGACAGGATTTTATCAAATGTTCTGGGACATTACAAACATACAAAACATCAGTTGCTGATGAGGTATTTAAATGGATGTAGACCTCCCTCTACACCCCACTGTTCAGAACTTAATGACTGGTAAAATCCTTTTTATAGGTGGTCCATGAAATACTGTGCCATTGCTCAAACTTTGTAGGGAGAGAATATCAGGTCTTTTCTTGTTCTTTTTGTATTCACTGGGAGACTAGTAGCTCTCAACTAAATCCTACAATCCCACAAATCTATTTTTTGCACCAGCAATGTTTTAGCCTCAACACTGTCTGGTTAAAAAAACAAATACATCACTAAAATGGAAAATATTACTGTTTGGCATAGCTGATTTCTTAACAGGGGACCCTTCAGCTTGGGCTGCATTCAAACATACAGGTGAAGGAACTGGAAACTCAGTGAGACATTAAGGACAAAAAATATATTCATAAAAATGAGTGTCACCTGTCAACATTTCCCACAACAAATGCAGCCCACTGTGAGAAAACAAAAATGTCTGTAAATTCCCACTGTGCTCCAATCTGCTTTGTAACAAATAGCTCCCAGAATTTTTCCCCAATCCAAAAGTTACTTAAAAGGAGAAACCCTGCTGTGCAAAAGGTCTGAGCGACAAGGACACCACACAGCACAGTATTGCACAGAAACATCCTTTGGATATGCCATTAAATTGACTGAACACAGTGGAGATAAAATTAGACCCGGGCACTTGTTTTCTCATTTTTTATTCCCACGAACGATATTTTAAGAACTAAAACCACTTGAAATGGGAGGATTCATCTGACATACAAAGGAGGCTGTGTTGTGATGGGACGATTTGGAGTTACAGAGACGCATCATGCCCTGCAGGGGGAAATAAGTAACAGGCACAGAACAAAATATCAAATTCAAATCAAAAGATCCCTTTTCGTGGTCTACTGCATCCTAATCAGTGCTTGAGGTTTTACTGAAACTAAGCCAGGTGGGGGAACATTCCTGCTACTGCTTCAAAAGCCCTTTTTTAATTTCATCTAGATATGAAGGCTAGGCACTTATGGGTTGAGGCTTAATTGTTTTGTATCATAAATACAGAAGTGGGCCAATTACACACACAGAAAGGAATCTGTACTATGATTTGTTGCTTGCGGGTTAATGACCCCACCCCACACACAGACACTACCCATTTGTCTCGAGCCAGGAAGAGGTCGGTACACTTACTCATTTGTCGGTCTCCGTAACTGATGGCTTCTGCTAGAGGACTCCATCCCTGAGCGTTTTTCACCTTGACCGGGGCATTATGGGCCAGAAGCAAATGGGCGCACTCTGCAACAACAAAAAACGGAAAAGCAAGGCTATTAAATAAAATAGGCTACTTATTAACAGGAAACTGTGACTGTTTTGAGATACCAGCTTGTGTCAGTGCCATTGTGAGCGATTTAGGTCTCGTTGGTGTTGAGGAAAGCAGAGAGATAAAACGTTATAGCAGGTTACTCTTCACCCGACCAGGACAGATGGTTCACATCATTGAAAAGAACTACAAATTGATTGCTACATAAAACCAGCCCCCACTTTCACACACAAACAACTCCAAATCACCACCATTTATTACCAAAAGGAAATGTCTTGGAGTGGCATAGCCTTAATACAGAACACTTTCCCCCCCCGTTTAATCTCTCATATGGAGCTGCAAAAAACATTAATTGTGAATTATTCATCCACCTTTACTAATATTCTCTGCCGCGTAACACATCCTGGAAGGAAAATTAACATATACAAAAAAAATGGACAGTTTGGAAAACAGAAAATGTCGTTTAAAAGCCTCCATATTATCATAGTTTCCCGGTCTTGAAGAGCAAGCTTCGCCATTTGTTATAACGTTGTGCTTCTGCCGATGTCATATTGCTTCACGTTACAAGATTTATCATCCAACACACAGGAGGCAATTCCACAGAGTGCGTAAAACTCTCGCAGGTGAAAGTGGCTTTTATCTCCCCCTCTGGAAATTAGATTCATCAAAGGCACCATAAAACATCTCTCCTCACTACACCTGCTGCCAAACTCTGTGACTCGTCTTATTCGGTATGAAACTGGATCGGGTGATAGATGACAAGCATCTAAGGAATATCAAGTCCTGATGGGGAGAAAAATAAATATCAATGGAGCAGCAACACTACCCCATGGTACAGCAAATACATACCAACATACAAGTTGGGAATTAGAGGGTAGCGGTGAATTCAAACTAAAATGTAACAAGTTAGGGAAAAATCTAAGATAAAATGATTCCCTCGCTCTATGGTTGTTTTCTGGATGTTAGCTGCAGATAAAAGCGTTTAAAAGAAATCTGTCACTGGAGTTTTGGTTGTGTAACACCAAGCAGCAAAGAGTTAATATGCCATTTTTCACACAAACCCATTCGGCGGACCTCTGTTTTCCTAACCTAAGTATTGCACAAACACTTTCCTTGTCACGTATTGACAATCAGGCTTTAAGCACTAGGTTTCACATCTCTGACCCTTGTGTAGTCTACTGCTGTGTCTCAAATAATAATCATTCCTCTTCCGGGAAATATCCTTTTCTTTAAGCATATTACTAGTTGTACTTTCCACAGTGCTCACCCATGGGATTCCTAGATTAAAAGACACACAGAAATTACATGCTTATGCTTTAAAACCAAAGCATTTTGCAGAAGAGTCTCCATGACTAGAAAAAAACAAACAAATCAGTTGATCTGTAATTTGAATTGTGCCGAAAATGAAGTAGTATAATCATATAAAATATATATCATTTGTTTTAATTAAGCAGGCTTACGTTTTCAATTTTCACCAAGACCTAGTCACTGTGTCATCAGACACATCCAACAGATTTTAAATTAAAAACATTAAACATTTCAGATGTAACATGTCTAAACTAGTCCTGTGTTTCTTTGGCTGTAATTGTCCTGGCAGTTGGCAAGTAAAACCACTAACTCAAACAAAACCATACAGTTCTGAGTATTTTGAATTCTATAAAGAATAACAAAATCTGTTTTAATCTGATTTTCTTTTTTTGGTTCTAAAATAATGTCCAATTGTTTCATTAGTCAAGAATCCCCTATCCCAATTGACACTAAACTCAACACTTTCACTTAATTTGGTAAAAAGGGTGTTGTCCAAATGGACTACACAGGCCTAGGACAGTACCACAAACAATCCATAAATAGCACAACCTCTCTTGCTTTGAAGACATAAATAACCTTAATGGCATGTAAAGCTCGCAGAGGATATTAAACTTAATGAGACTCTTGAATTTAGACCTGGACTGGGACTCCCTGTAATCAAGACATTATTAACTTAATTAGCAACCGTAGGCCCCAAACCCCACAGAAGCTTATGAAGAGAGTTTGGTTTTATCTGTGCATAAGTTAAACTAAACTCACTCTGGCACAACCATGTACTGCTACATTCAGTTCATTAGAATTCATCTGGTTTTATATGGATCAAAACAATTTCTTATTCATTTCAGATTCTCTCACAATCCTTTCCTTTTATTACTCGTGTCAAAAGACATGTTTTGAATCAGAAATCATTTTCCACTCCTGGGGTCACAGTACAGCACGCGTGATACGAAAGGTTCATTGTGCTTGGAAGCTCAGATCATCTTTCGCCAAAAAGTCTCAAGAACTCATTCACTTGCTTTTGAGAAGGTCATCAGAAAAATAAACAAATTAAATACATAAAAAGTGGGATCTGAAGTACTTAACTACTGAAGTATTGAAGTATTTGAACTTGGTATACAAGACATGCTAAGCAGTTTCCACTTAAACTTTAATGATTTCTAGCCTCACGGAATAAAGTCAATTTCTGAGGAAAGAAAGAAGGAAAGTCCAGCTATTTGGACCCTCTAATGATTGCTGCTCTAATTAGGGCTCTAAGTTACAGATCGTGTAGTGCTCAGGACAAAACCACCAAATTAAGATTTACGATCACTTTTAATTTGTTTCCATTTAAATGATATGTGTGGGGTCTTTTCCTGGTCAGCACAAGGGTGAAAATAGAAATCAGTTGGCAGTGACATGCTTTCTACCATGGTGAACCAGCCAAAAAACTCAATTAACAGTATTGAAATTGTGTTATGGTTCTCAATGTTCGGTCTTGGAATTGTAGAGTCAATAATAGATACACATATGTATACACTAATTGAACATGAAAAGGTTTATTGCTATGATGCTGTAGCTTCCAGAATGGGCCACGGTTCTGTACTGTTTGCCCTCTTGTGAAAATGATTTTAGTATGACTACCATTTCTACTTCTACTAATGGCAATAGTAGTAATGTCATTTTCACAAGGGAACTACCCAAGCCACAGCCTCCCACAGCCTCTACTTGATTTGCTGGACTGGCTCCACACTGTATTTCTTGGCCATTTGGTTTGAAAATTGTTTCAGAAATGGGCAGAGCGCCATCGTGATGGATACTATGGCCCCTGCACCAAACAGCCGCCTGCACGGTTACTGTGTGGAAGGCATTCAGGCTGTCAGCTCCAAGAAAGCCAAGCGTGGCAACGGGGGCCGGTTGCACTAAAAAGCTCTTATTTTAAGTCTTAGCCTTAGTCTAAGTCCTGTTAAATTGGACTTGTGTAAGACCTCACGATAAGACTGTTGCACAAAACAAAACCCTGCGGGTCTTACGTTAGCCCTGGCTTACCTGATGTTGCCAAGTCTGGTCTTATTATTGTTGTGAAGAACGAAAAAAAACAAAGTGGCTGCTTGTAAAGTAAAAAATACATACAAATTTCACCGAAAATGTATAACTTGAGCAACTAATCATAAGAAAACTGGTACATTTGGGTGGAAATGCTAAAAAAATAAAGCCTGGAATGAAATAACACAAAACGCAAATGCCATCAACCCCGCCGTAGTGCGCACTGTAAATGTATTTTTTAATTAGTTTTTAAAAGCACTTCGTTTCACGTCACTGTTCATGTTATGTTTAAATACAGTACAATCAATAATAGAAAGTGTATACTACGTTTTTATGAGTTCAACGAGTGGTTTTTATACATACAACTCGCGACACTCACTACATTTAATAAGCCCGCTGAGGGGGTGAACACTTCCTGCTTTTGCTCAGTACATTTCTAACTCTCTAGTTACCGGACAGCTTCTGCAAACCTCACTGTGCATCATCTGATATAATAGTTGAAATTAAAAATATATAAATGCATCACATAATATGCATATTGTTTTGGAGTGGTGTTTAATACAAATACTCATTTTAACGTATGCCTATTTGTATAGTTACAATTATTAATATATATATTGCTTATTTTACAGCTGTTTTACCGACTACATAAAAACAGGACATTTACTTCTTTAATTCCAGATTCTGAAGATGTCAGCCCCATTCAAAATAAAAAAATAAAAACTAGGTTCAAAGAGAGGACCTTTACGTTGAATTGTTGGAACTACAGAAGGGAAATCTTTTGTTGATCTAGAAATCAAAATGTTAAAGTTAAAAATGGCAAGATTCGAGTTAAAATGGGAAGGAGAAATGTAATATTGTAATCTATTAAGAGTTTTTGGTTGTAAATACAGTTGTCATTCTTTATAATAGAGACTAGATAATAGATTTGTAATTGTTCACCTAAAGTATTAATACAGTTTTTATTAATTAAACTAAACATTTCAGTGTCAGATTAGTTGCAACTATTATTAGTTAAACTTCCATTACTTTGTATGTATGCCCTTTCATATTAAAAAAAAAAAAAAAGTGTAGGGTAGGCTTAAAAAAATGACTTCAATTTAAGACTAAACTGATTTAAAATTTTGTGTGTGCAACAGCCCAATCTATTTTGGGCTTAAATTTAAGTCTAAGACCTAAAAAATGGTCTTAAAAGCATTTAAGACCTTTTGTGTAACCGGCCCAAGGTCCTCTGGGAATCCATCTTATGTCCTGCTGACCCCAACAAGCCTCCATCAGAACGATCCTGAGGAGGGTAAAGCCTCATCCCTCTGCTGCCCCCCCATCCTCTGAGGAGTTCCACGTGTCCTTGTCCACGGAGGAGCACTGAGGCCCTGGGGAAGGGGGTTGCAGTCAGACGGCAAACCCAGAGGGCCATCCTGGCACTGCAGCCCTGGAGGAGGCCTGGGTCTCTGCTTCCTGTGGCCCTTGTGTCTCCACGGTCAATGCAGAGGTACAGTGGGGCAGGTGAAAGATGGGCAGTGTTGACCAGTGGTATCGCAGGTGTGTCTCTGTCTCAGCACTGTGTGTCGTCCCAGGAGGAGGAGAGACAGCTGGAGGAGGGCAATACAAAGAACGCTGCCCTCATTCCTGCCCTGAAGCACCTAAATGGAGATCCTGCAGCCTGGCCAGAGCCCCGCTAGCCCGAGGGAGATGCCGCTGCCCTTCCACGGGCTGAATGTGGAGGAGTACGAACGGGCCTACCAGTCCTTTATGGACCCCATGCTGGTGATCTCCAGAGGGCAGGCTGAGGAGCTGGGCCGGCGCTTCAGGAAGAGGCAGAGGGAGGCCCTGCCTGTGAGCAGCTCCACATGCCCACCAGCGCAGAAGAAAGCCAAGCGATGAGTGTCCCCTGGCTTCAGCAGGACGACTGCGACCAACTATTTATTACAATCTGATTCTATAAACATCTTTATTTATCTTTTAAAATGTCTTCAGTTTTTTCTCATTTCCCATTAATGCCTTTGGAAGGATCACTGCAGTCCATTTTCCTGAACCTTATTAAGAAAGAAACCCTAATGCATTTCAGTTGTAAAACAAGCGATGGCTGAGCCAGAGTAGAGCAGATTAGTACTTAAATATGAGGGTTATCTGCTGAGCTGCACACACAGGAAGTGTCTGGCATCTAGAAGATCAGTCATAATAAGATGAAAGGGTCGTTGTGCTGTGTAGGTATATTAACAAATAACTGTGCCCTTCTCTCCCAAGAGGCACCAATTTAACTGAACGGAAACATATCTTTCCTACAGGATATGACAGATTAGTTTACAGTATGAACTAATGGAGACAGTTTATTTTCACTAGCATAGAGAATTCGCCCCCTTCTCGTTTTAATGCCGTATTCTGTTCATTATATTGGTACCTACCTCATGATCATTACGAATGATTTTAGGATTATTCCTTATCGAAGTGCTGAGTCCATCACCAGATACCAGTAATTCTGTAACCCCCCAGGTTAGTACTAACCTTGTAAAAGGAGTTAATGAAAGTATGGTTGATTCAACACAGCAAAGAGAAGATGTTTGGATTTTTAAGGATATTCTTCCCTCTGCTCCAAAAGAGTTCTAATTACCCCCTGCCATGAATGGACAATTACACACTAAATTACCGTATAGTGATATTTACAGAGTAAATAACCAAACACAGTTATTACATTTATGGGTGTTTGCCATCCTTGGCTCCACACAGTGCTGAATTCCTTGAATGGACATTATTGACTATCTATTCAGTCATCAACCTGTACAGTTTCTTCCATATTCCTTTCTCAACATTCCTCTCTTTCATTGATCCAATATAAATCATTACACATAGCTCTACATTGGGATATGTGGCTTACAGTGAGGGAAAAAAGTATTTGATCCCCTGCTGATTTTGTACGTTTGCCCACTGACAAAGAAATGATCACTCTATAATTTTAATGGTAGGTGTATTTTAACAGTGAGAGACAGAATAACAACAAAAAAATCCAGAAAAAAACGCATTTCAAAAAATTTATAAATTGATTTCCATGTTAATGAGGGAAATAAGTATTTGACCCCTTCGACTTAGTACTTGGTGGCAAAACCCTTGTTGGCAATCACAGAGGTCAGACGTTTCTTGTAGTTGGCCACCAGGTTTGCACACATCTCAGGAGGGATTTTGTCCCACTCCTCTTTGCAGATCCTCTCCAAGTCATTAAGGTTTCGAGGCTGACATTTGGCAACTTGAACCTTCAGCTCCCTCCACAGATTTTCTATTGGATTAAGGTCTGGAGACTGGCTAGGCCACTCCAGGACCTTAATGTGCTTCTTCTTGAGCCACTCCTTTGTTGCCTTGGCTGTGTGTTTTGGGTCATTGTCATGCTGGAATACCCATCCACGACCCATTTTCAATGCCCTGGCTGAGGGAAGGAGGTTCTCACCCAAGATTTGATGGTACATGGCCCCGTCCATCGTCCCTTTGATGCGGTGCAGTTGTCCTGTGCCCTTAGCAGAAAAACACCCCCAAAGCATCATGTTTCCACCTCCACGTTTGACGGTGGGGATGGTGTTCTTGGGGTCATAGGCAGCATTCCTCCTCCTCCAAACACGGCGAGTTGAGTTGATGCCAAAGAGCTCGAATTTGGTCTCATCTGACCACAACACTTTCACCCAGTTCTCCTCTGAATCATTCAGATGTTCACTGGCAAACTTCAGACGGGCCTGTACATGTGCTTTCTTGAGCAGGGGGACCTTGCGGGCGCTGCAGGATTTCAGTCCTTCACAGCGTAGTGTGTTACCAATTGTTTTCTTGGCGACTATGGTACCAGCTGCCTTGAGATCATTAACAAGATCCTCCCGTGTAGGTGTGGGCCGATTCCTCACGTTCTCATGATCACTGAAACTCCACGAGGTGAGATCTTGCATGGAGCCCCAGACCGAGGGAGACTGACAGTTATTTTGTGTTTCTTCCATTTGCGAATCATCGCACCAACTGTTGTCACCTTCTCACCAAGCTGCTTGGCAATGGTCTTGTAGCCCATTCCAGCCTTGTGTAGGTCTACAATCTTGTCCCCGACATCCTTGGACAGCTCTTTGGTCTTGGCCATGGTGGACAGTTTGGAATCTGATTGATTGATTGCTTCTGTGGACAGGTGTCTTTTATACAGGTAGCGAGCCCTTTAAGAGAGTGCTCCTAATCTCAGCTCGTTACCTGTATAAAAGACACCTGGGAGCCAGAAATCTTGCTGATTGATAGGGGATCAAATACTTATTTCCCTCATTAACATGCAAATCAATTTATAACTTTTTTGAAATGCGTTTTTCTGGATTTTTTTGTTGTTATTCTGTCTCTCACTGTTAAAATACACCTACCATTAAAATTATAGACTGATCATTTCTTTGTCAGTGGGCAAACGTACAAAATCAGCAGGGGATCAAATACTTTTTTCCCCCTCACTGTACATGTGACTTCTGCGAAGAGCTACTTGCCAACACGGCTTTATGAATTACTGATAGGTCAGAGAGGATACTTTCACTTCCCAAAAGAAACAGAATTCATTGCATTCATGAATTCGTAACATACGTGATAACTAGTAGCTTTTCACATGCCTGGACACAAAGGTGCAACAATTTGCTGTGTTAATAACCATTTATTTTTAACAACCACTTATTCTCTTGAGCTGTTCAGCACTCCTACAATGATGCACTTTATTTAAACATGCTTCCTAATGCTCCTACATACTTATCTATGGTTGGAACTTCTGCTTTCTGTGTACACTTTAAGTCACCCTGGATACAGGTGTCTGCAAATAAATATAAATAAAGAAATCAAATCCAATAAAATGTCAACTGTTGAGCTGTATCCTAGCCCAGTGGACACCAGGCACAAGGCAGGGTATACCCTGGATGGGACTATTTTGGTGTCTTCGAGTGAGCCCTGCTAAAAATAGAGATCTTCACTTGGATAAAGAGTGACATTAAACCAATATGAACCACATTACATCTAAACAGTGACATAATAATGATGCACAGGCTGCAAAAAAATGATGTACAGTAAGATGCAGCACAACCTTCAGGGCCATATCCGATGCATTTATTGTGCAATAATGACAGTATTTGGCGATATACCTTATGTAACACTGTGCTTAGTGAATCCTTCTGGCCCAGGCCCAGCCCTATGCTTGTTGTCATTTCAAGGACACTCGACTTCCTAGCTCTGGCAAAAACTCTACTGTTGGACTACACAAGGATGGGGTTAGAAGACAATTCTTGCACACTTAGTGCTAACTGAACAGACCCAAGAAAATGCAATTAGCTAAACTAATTATCTTTTTGCTCCGTGTATACATCGTGAAATGTATGCGTTAATTGCACACTATCCAGGTGAAAGACTAAAAGTATGACATTTCCTCCAGTTGCTCAAAAACAGAACAGTGGCAGAGCATTTTCCCATGCAACATTCGTCTTGCACAATTCAAGGGCGATGATGGTCCCCTTAACTCTGCTGACAGCAGCGGCAGCAAGCAGAGATAACTGGGGTGTAGCCCGTGACCGTGTTTAACTGACAAACAAACGGATAATGGACAATACACTTGAAAAAGGCCGTAAGAAGCTGGCTGCTTACATCACTAGAAGAGCGGGAAACAGAATGCCAGTAACCGACATGAGCATTTGAGGTACTTTCCCAGCCAAGCCCTGCATGTTAGGGCAGGGTTGAAGCCACACCAGCCTTTAAAAGAACGCACAACCATGTAGCTGCAAGTATGTGCTATAGAAAAACAATATAGCTGTAGGGAGGAATGTATCTAATCTTTCTTGAATATATTCTCCATTTATTATGCTTCATTATGGGATTGTTCTATAACCCAGGTATAAAAAAAAAAAAGACAGAGAAGAGAAAAAGACATGTCATCCAAATACTGCATTCTTTCATTTTCAAACCTCTTTCTCTGGTTGCTTCTGATAGAATCCATTTGGGTTTTTGGTGAAATAGCTGGCTTCTTTTAAGTAGGAGTTTAACTAAAAGATATAAATGCAACTGTAAGCATAATATTGGAATAATAAAAAAAAAAAATCAATTTAATATTCTCTCACCATTTTATTATTCAAGCTAATTACTTTGATAAGTCTTAGCAGTTAGAGCGCACTGAGGTAATTTAGCTCCCCGAGGAACCTGTGGAGAAGAAGTGGGAAAGATGATAGCAAAGCCACAATATCTCGAGGACAGCTTCAAAGAGCTTCATGTGGCCCATCTACTGAGAACTGGAAACTGCATCGGTGTGGATATACTAGTGAAGGAAAGGATCAGGCTGACAGGTCAATACTTTAACTAGGTAACTCAAATTTGTGGTAAAGGACAACCACATAGGTTCACAAGAACTGCTTCTCAAGAAAATACTTTCTCCTGACCTTTTCAACCTAATTTTCTACATATTTTGCAGCACCTTTTGGGGGAATGTTGTACTATTAATCGATATTACAGTCCTGTTCAAATATTTTGTTTCCAACATGATATTCCAAAGCTACAATTTAATTTTACAGTGTTTCTAATTAAGACACTTAAGGGGGGCTTTATGAAGCCATTTTGCTTGAGTAAGGAAACTGTAAGCATGTTGCAGTAACTAATAGACATATGTACTGTCCTTAATAATTTATAAATCCCTTACCAACCGTAGATGATCAGTTGCAAGTTACATGAAGGAGCTTAAGTTCAGTATCCCATTAGGTGACCTCTTCATTGTTGCTTGACTTTAAGGGTGTTGCATAAAGCACATTAACCTTTAGTAAAGGAAAAGCTGATGCTTTTAAAAGATTCAATGTCTTAGTCAGCTGGCCACAAGTCTTTATTTAGGAACAAATGGATAGTAATTATAGGTCAATGCAATGCTATCATTTAATTGCAACAGTTTCATATAAGTAGGTCTCACTCAATAACTTTGTTGTCAATTTACCCAATTATACACAAGACCTGACAATAATAATACAAAAATGATGAAATGCAATATAAGAGGGCTTTTTGATTACCTGTAGAGTGACAGGGAGATGGAAAATTTATTTCCTAAGGGTTTGTGATGTGAAGCCATAAAACACTACATTTTTTATCCTGCCATTTGTATGTAAACCTGTGGCAATATCCAATTAAACTGATCACGTTCGACTAGAGGAGAAACACAATCTACTGTATTTGCTCAAACAATTCTCTCAGGCGGAAGTCCGACTGAAAACCGTATTCAGAACTCCAACAGGAGTCATATTTCGGTCATACTTATCATAATACTTGATGACAAACTACTCAACTCTACAAAAACATTAAATCAGAAATCCAAATATAATTTTTTAATATAAACCAGCATTGAGCTGGTTATATAAAGCCTCTGAAGAGAGCACTTCTGAATCCAATTGGAGGGGAAATATTTGTGCTCGGATTTATTACGGCTTCCTGCTACACAATGATAAAGCGCCACTATCGAAATCCCAAAAAGAAAAGCAAATCCTTCCTTCGATCACATTCCACAAAGATCACATTCAAGTGTGATCTGATTACTAAACAAACGTGGTCCAAGAAAAAAATTACAGGTCAGAATGTACACAATTTTCAAGGATCTGAATAATTTGCAAATTCTGTTAAAATGTAGATTAGTAGATTTGTAGATTAGATCTATATCCAGAAGACTGAATTCTCCTTGTCTTCTGGATTCCATGTTAATTATGCAATGATTTACAAATTATACATGTACATTACCGATGTTCATCAAAGCATGCTGGTGGCCGACCAGGCAGACCTGATGGTGGTGTACTAAACCACTGACAAATCCTTGCAATATTTAATTCATAAACTCCCTTGAAAAAAATATAAACAACTACAAAAAACGCACATTAGTTCATCATGTTCCCATCTGATTTAAATAATCTTGCTATTACCTTTTATTCAGTACTGTAGGCGACTCATAAAAATGTTAAGGAACTGCAAGCCTTAAATCTAAATAATGCATTGCACATGGAATAAGGTAAAGCTATAGACAATCCTTTATATGATGGTTATCATAAGCCATTTTAAGAACCACCTCATGGATGCACAGACATGCTGGAGGTCTTTATTTTAAGAAAACTGCAAGAGGAAAACAAATACATTCTGCCTCCTAACTCACACCAAATAGGTCTTCATAATGACGCTTTAAACAGAGCTCAATAACTTGGATCAATCTTTAATTGCATGTCCAGCTAAACTGATTGATGGCCATGAATTTCGAGGGCCTTCTTCATCTTTGCTTGCTATTCACACTCAGTGCTAAACGACATTTTCATTTTCATTCAAACTCAACGTTTTTATTATTTTGATACTTCACAGCTGCCTTGAAAGGAGTAAGGATAAAGGAGCTAAAGTTTCTCATACCATTTCCACAAAATGGAAAGAAGAAAAGAAACAGCCACACAGCATATGTTCAAGTGCATGCCTAATTAAAGTGCCTCAAGCAAAACATCAATTATATTATTCTTCAATTAAATGTTTCAGTTTGTGTTCAAGCAAGTACAGTATAAGAATTTTAACAATAACAAGTACACACTTGAGTGCCTTTATTTGGGTTCATTTAAAAACAGGTAACTTCCCCTAATGTTTAGTTATTCTCACTCTGAAAAACTGATTCTTAGGAAGGCAAAAACTGTAAAAGAGTGCCAGCTCAGCAAAATCTTAAGACGTTGGACAAATCCATGAAAAACCAAGCAAGTCAATTCTTAATTGAAATGTAACTCTACAGTACCCAGTCGCCAGACATGCTGTTATGTGGCAATGTTACACTTAGCAGCTCCGGACTCAAACAGAACTACAAAAGGAAAGTGAAGCACCAAACAGTTAAACCAAATGGACAAACAAACACCAAGCATTCCTGGGAAGTATGTGGATATGCCCTGACTTTTTCTTTTGCTTACACAGTATCGTAGATGAGGTTTTTACTGTCAGTTTCCCAGAGAACTCAGGGGACATGTTTCAGCCATCTGCAATAATTTGAAATACCAATCTGTATCCAACCTCGCCTCTGTGGCCAAGCGCAGTGCCAAATGCTTGGAATGTCAAATGGTTGTGGAAAAATGTGGACCTAGCATAAATTTAATCTAATTTTTGTACTTGAGGATTTAGTCAGTTGTTGCCTATCTGATTTGATTTCAAAACATTTTAAGCATTTGTAGTGTTTTGTTTTGGTGGAGGGAGATGATTTTCCAACATTTACCAAACTGGTTGTTTAAAAGGATGAGTAGGCCCTTTATTATTGGTAGTATTGGCCTAAGATAAAGGCTACTTATATAACAAAATTGCCATTTCAATTAAGAGTTTACATGATAAATATCTGGCAGACCATAAAAGGTACCTTTTAAAACGAGAACTAATGAAAACAAGAATGGATTGCTCTTAGGTATGAAAAGGTGGAGAAAACGGTAAACAACGAATGTGAAGCTTACTGATGCACCTCTTTTTACCACCTTTAATGAAGACAGTCCTTTTAAGATGGGAGGGTATATCTTGTGTGGATTGTGTAAAAACAGTGTGACGTTCGTAGATTTATTTTTAAAACGTGCATTCGGGAAGGGAATCTGTTCTTGGCGGTACATAAAAGGATGGTATTTACAGCGACACGCAGCCGTTATTACATATGATTTAACAGAAACTTGGAAATCCAGTTTGAGGACTGCAAAAAACAAAAACAAAAACCACAAAAACGTGTCCCAAGACGTGCACACAAAAACAATAAAAAACAAACAGATAGTAAGCTATAAAGGTTTGTTTTTAAAGAGCGGCATTATAAGTGCCATATAAAATGTTAAAGTAAAGGCGACAGGTACTTTTTACTGTGTTCGTCCCGCTACTGGCCAACAGCGAAACTCATACAATCTTTGTGTATCAAACCAGGTCATCAGTGGATTACAAGTCTTACAGCGCATATGCTCTCACATTTGCCTGCATTTCAGATTCATGGATGAAGGTCATAAATTATGCTTTTTCGCATCGGATATCAAACTTTCTTTTCAATGCAAAGAACAGCTTGATCTGACCATTTTTGGTTCTGTAGATGCCATTTCTCAATTCTTAAATGGGAGCCGAGGAAAGTAACAGATAGCCTGATTTATATTCTAGTAATAAAATATTATAACATGGTATTTACTTTAAGTCATAATGAAGGATGGGTAAAGCTTTTTAAAAACTGCATCTGTGAAGACTTCTTGTGACTGGCTTTTACATGCCTTCCAGGCAAAAAGGACAACAGTTTGATCTCAAAAAGCAGCACTGGTCTTTAAATAACCCAAAGAGAAGTATAAACCTATGAGTAAGCTAGTAAATTGTTGTTGTGGTGAGGCTTGCAAAGTACGGCCTCCTGCATCTTTAAAATTCCTTTAAAATATCCCAGAAACCCTCCAAGCATACATACGGCATTGTCCTAGGAAGAGTGCAGCTGGGGCGTTCCTGACTGCTGGCCTGCCTTAGGTATATGCGTCACGACAATATGTAATGACTTGTTTCATAATTAAACACTGATGAGACTGGTTTGGTCTCTTGACAATTTCCTAGGAACCTACAGCCTCCAGCCCAAGTAATAATCCACATAGGGGAAACAGGCAGTTTCATTCTGAATGCTGAAACTCGATGGTTTATCTTGGCTGGTTTCAAAAGGTTTTTAAACAAGGGATCTTCTACTCACCTTTGTGTCCCATCATTACAGCAAGGTGTAAGGGCGTGTTTCCTAAAACAAAGAGAAAGCATGGTCAGAACATCAAAAGGCAGCAAACACAATGTTAATTCCATTTGCTATAAAGGAACAATAAGCAAATGCTAATTTGAACACACTATAAGTTATAAATGCCAAACCACAAAAAGAGAAGTTGCATGAATGCAAGTATTAGATGACAAGAAAACACAGTCACTTCTGTATGCTGTTAAAGAATCTTTTGCATTTGCTAAATTTTACTAAATATAGCCTACTAAATGACATGTGAATGGTAAAAACTGTATTAAGGACAAGTGCACAAAGCTTAACCACAGAAGAGATACAAAAAACATCAGGTGTAAAATGCAAACTAGGAAGGCACGGACAGATATTATTGATTTAATATGTATAATAGCAGTAAACAGGCCTTCGGTTTAATACTCTCCATTAAAATATATATTTATAGCAGTGTTGTTATATGGTTGGTTTAATGATTTGGCATTTTAAAGATTTTTTTTTTAATGGTTGCTTGTCACTACAGTGATAGCATGAGGTCTTAATTCATATATAATTTAAAATAAATATATAAACAATGTAAATACAAATACAAACAATTAAAACAATTAACAAAAAACACTAAATGGATAGAAAATGAATAAGTGTGCTACTCATTGACAGGTTTGTAGGTATATTATCAGATTTCTAAATTAACAAAATAAATATGTAGGCTATTCTCCTAGACAAGGCAAACAAGACCTGAACCATGCAAAAACACGTATTGATAGACAACTTAACACCCTTGAATTATTCTCCACACCTGCTGCTTCTTGCATTTGTTTTCACACTTCAAAGCATGTGTAGTCACAAGTATTTGGCTAAGACCTGAAACAATCTTTAAATTGCAAAATACTATTTGAGCGAGCGCGGAGAGAATTTTTCAAGGGGCTTTGAAGAACCAAAGGTGAGTTTGACACAGGAAGTAAGCCAGAGCGAGGCAGTTAAAGCTCTAATGCTTCTTTCAAATAAACCTAAAGCCTCTCAGTTGATTCCTTTACTTTACAAAGTTATTGGAATAATGGTTAACAATGCAGACCGATTTAAAAAAAAATGTCAATTAAGTTAACTGCTTTTGTTTTCAAAGTCCAGCAATTGTATTTCATATTCTAGAATTGGTCTCATTTCTGAACACAAGAGGATTGTAGATACATAGATAAACATGGTAGTATAACATCACAACAAGAATGCCTGGATCTTGTAGTCACCCAGTCTTTTCTGATTTTCCTTTCAACTTCACATTGATTTAATTATTTCTGGCTACTTGAACCGTTTACTTAATTAGACCCTCCTCTAGGGTGCATTGTATATGACCAGGTATCTTCAATTAAAGCCGTCAAGTCCATGTAAAGCTAAGAAAGCTTTCCATGTGAGTTTTTGATAGTGTCATTCCCAATTGTGCCTTTACATCATTAATTAACCTATTGAGATTTGTTTAAATAGCTGCAAATTAATTCCTACAACAATCTGAACTGCGTTGTGTTTGCGAGAAGTACAACCAAAATACAAACCAAAGCTGGGTATTTCTGAAGCCAAGTCTCTAATTAATTGATATTCTTAAGTAGGCCTAATTAAGATTTTGCATTGAAAATTAAACTATAAGAGTAGCGGTACTGGTGCTAATAACTGGTTTGTCCTTTCTACCTTCCCATTACTGTGTTACTGGTGTGTGCGCACGCTTTGAAAAACAGACACTAATCCAATATTATTACACCACCAAGGCCAGCTCTTGAAACTCTGCAGTTGAAAGATCAAAGCACTTGAATCCCCTATCATTGTGTGGTTACTCTTGCTATGCACACATAATGTCTTTTCTAAGGTAGGGTCTCCTCTTGTTGGAGCTAAACCAGCTTCCGCCTGAAATCCAACCCAGGTGCATTTAGTCAGATCCGTCAGAGCCATTTTGAATCTTAAAGGTCTCAACTGGCTAATTCTATAGACTTCAATTTAAATATTTTTCAAGGACAAACATTCAATGCTCAGGTTTTCAAGTCTGTTTCAAACCAGAGTACAGGACTAACCTGGGCAAGGCTACAAATCAGTTATGTTCACTGTTGAACATTCAAGCGTGAATTTGGGCAGCAGGTCTTGCCTACCACTGTGAAAAAGGACTCCACACATCATATATCCCGGTTATTTGCTGCCACTGAGTCACAGCCTATTCTCACAATCCTAGCGTAGCGAAACGTATCTTTGGTCCACCTGCCCTGTTGTTTGTCTGAGGGGTTACAGCCATGTCAGACAGTCAGTACGAGTGAAAAGGATCATTTGATTTTTTCTGCTAGGAATGAAATGAAAAAAAGGTGCTAAAAATTAATGATAGTCTTTTACATGACAAAAATGTTAATGCATAGATAGGCGGATTGATTTATTCTGCGCAAATTGTTGTGTGGATGCATTACAATATTTGTTTGTGGGATCCTTTATGAGATTAAATTAATAAATACACTGCCTGATGAGCTATTGACTGAGGGCTTTCATAAATTCTGTCTACAGTAGAGTAAATTAAAACTGGTCTGTAATTGCAGTCAATTCCCTTTTTGTCACAATATTATTGCCTGACTTATATCCTGAGGTATTTTCATTTCCAGGGAACTCAAATCTGCTTGCTGTAATCCATCTTCAGCCCACCCTACCATAAACCAACGCAAGTGCATAAGCTTAGAAGACAAATCAAATCATTTTAATAGTACAAAACCCACACGCTTAAACAATCCATCCTCAGCACAGGGACATCAATAATGTGTAAAGGTTAAAACAGTGCATTTCATCAAAGTCTGACCTGTTGTTGTTCTTCCACCTGCACTAGCAGTTATCAACAGTTAAGTTTTTAGCAAGGCAAACCTATGAAGAGGTTATAACCTCTGATAGAAATCTGAAAATCACAGAAACTGAGAATGTAAAGTTGTGTAGTTTCTTTTTTGGGTGAAATCATACAAAACAAATCTACTATGGTTCAACTAAAACAACTGTCACTGCACAGACCGAGTTAATTAAGCAAGTCTGATCATCCTTTGGGTCCAAATATCCAATTTCGACGTGATTGGATAATTAACTCCAGACTCGGCTTTAGTAGTGTCCATATCTCCAGGGCTTCTACCCACCCAGAGCCTTTGGAGGCCAATGTAGGCACTTCCACAACGGCAAAAGTAAACACTGCTCATGCTACTACTACTACTTTGACAGACACACAAAGAAAAGAATTAGGCTGGTCTTCTGGGGTTTTGTTCTAGTTGAGCCCTGAATTACATTATTGGGTCAATGATTTGCTTAATTGGTGCAAGTTGACAGCTTTTCCAGGTCTGGGCTCATTCACCTGCAGGACTATGGGTCTCCATCGCTGCAGAGCCCTGGCCTTTGCACAAGACTGCTCTCCATGGAGACAAACCCATTGAAGTGAATCTCAAAGGGACTACCGTTGAAAGGCACTGTCCACTAGGGGAAAAGGAAAGAAGCTGGATTCAGAACAGGTTGCAGGCCATGTCTGGGGATCTAGCTGAAGACATTGAATCAGTAAATTCCCAAAGGCATTCCATTGATTTCACATAGCTCCGGTGAACCATGGTCAAAAGAGAAACTGGCTGAGAAAAGTTTAAATAAATTAAAAAAAAAAAAATAGTGCACATTCAACCCTAAAGCAGATGTTTATAGGGAGTTATAGGAATCATATTAGATCAATTTTCCATACAGGACAGACATTATTCTAGGGACTCTGGTGGACTGACTATAAAGTCTACATCAGATTATAAACCAAACCCCAGTGCAACTTATGCTAAGTAACACAAGCACCTGAGATGAAATACACTCAGTACCCAAAACCACCCCCCTCTATGATTATTTATTGACATGCAGCATCCGCTTTTTGTTTTCCTCATCTTGCGAGTGTGCATAACCGAAACGTCCCCAGGTATGTGAGCTCTGCAAACAAAATGCAATCTGTGCACTGGTTCCGTGAGAGACTTTGATATGTGTAAGGATACAGTATAAACAAAAAATAACCGCAAGATGATGCCAAATCTAAACTGATTGCGATAGCAGAACTAAAAAAAGCAATAAGAAAAAAGAACAGAAAAGCGGAAACGTCCCCATACTGCAGTGACATATTAAACCACCAATCAGAATACAGCTTTGATCAAAAGTAATGAGTCACTTGCAGTGGACTTATCCTTTAACCTTCTTTCTACTAAAACACTGAACTGGAAATGCAGGAAAATATTGCATTGACAACCACGCAAAACAAGTTTGAACTAACCTTTTCACATGCCTTTCCCACTGTGAGGGTGTAGGAACAAGCATTACAAAACCTGTGAGCTTTATGAGAGCATATAAAGTCCATAAGCTCCTCTCACATTGAAGCATGTCTCCAGACACCATGGTACGGGACACTACATTGCTACCATCTTATGTTCTCTTACTGTGCCACCGTTGACAGACAAGAGTTGTTGAACTTGGACACCTCAGCGCAGTTCATATTTGCAAAAGTCGGGGATGTAATAAGCTGCTCAAGTGTTGGACATTACAAGTTCAAATTACATACTCAGTTGTTCATTTAACGTGAAAGCAGGACTACCGTAGTCAATCTCCTCCAAGCAATTCACTTTTTAGATAATTGCTATTTGGTTTTAATCTCCTAATGAGTGCTTAAACATTTTATGCCGCGCTTCATGACGATAATTCCCTTAGTCGATTTTGTAGAAAAAATAAAAATACAGGATTTTATTATTAAGGTCAAACAGTGCATTTATTCATGTTCTGTCAATGTACTCCCCAAACATAGTCTTTAAATTGGGCATCTTTTATAAATTCATTCTGGAAAACAGGAGGACTGAGTGACCTTCCTTTCAAAAACTCGACAACAGTGATCAGAGGTTATAACGGACTCGAAGAGTGATGCAAACCACATTCAGTCCTCAATCAGAGGTGAAATCGTTAAGGGACACGTCTCGGCTAAACTAAATCTAACATGTATAAAACAATATAAAGCCAATATATCACAAGGTGACACTACTGTTGTGGAATCCTTTACAACGTGTTACAGTTCAACTAACGTTACAATAAAGACGACCCAACTAAGATAAATAGTAGTGTCCTGTTACAGATAAGTTATTTCTGAACAATCATCAAAAAATGTAATTAATAACCATCAAACGACCTCAGAATCGAATTGCATTGTACGGAAATAAAAGCTGAAATCCATCGGATTCCGTAATCCCTGATCATTGGTATTGATAGAGAAGTGCAATCTATTAACAAGTAAGAGGTCCGCTGCAGATGTGCTTAAGAGAGCTGTTGGAAAAGGTATTGGTATCTTTAATTATTTGCTTCTTTGGGGGGCAACAGGAAAATTATTATTTTTTTTTTACATGCATTTAAAATCAACGATTCCAGACTCTTGCAGACACTTTCAGACGTTTGCAGACTCGAAGCAGCACCACAGATAAATTACAATAAGTTTTTAAACACTCATATTTACCATTTACTGTAAATATGATCCAAGCCACCTCCCCCCCAAAGACTGCAAATGAATGCATGTATAAAACACTGGATACAGGACTGAAATCAAATGCAGTAGCAGGATTGTGCATTTCCTGACATTTCTCTCTAGTCCATGGGATTTGCCAACAGTACAGCTGGTAAACATACACCTACAATGCTGGTGACCAAGTCTTAGTAATAATATGCCTATATAAATGCAGTGCTGAATTTCAGAGATTATACCAGAGAGAAGTTGATGTGGTCAATCTTACCTGAAGATTGAAAGTACGATTTTTTTCCACCAACTCAAAACAAACATAAGACATTGTCTACCGCAAGTATTTTCTAGCAGATCAGCTAATTAGGACTTGCATTTTTTCATAGTTTTGTTTTGTAATTCTTTGGAATATTAAAGAAAATCCAAACATAGCCCTTAAGAAAGCAATTAATCTTAATTAATTATTTTTTTTCTTAGTGTGTAACTCTTCAGAGGAGCAATTTTAGTACTGTACCCTTTTTGATCACCCATTAGCCATAGAAAATAGATAAGCAGGTAAAAACACTGGGCCATATTAAAAGGATCAATGTTGCATTGTACCAGTTTAGTATCATACTACTTTTCTAAGACTGCAGAACTAACCAGTATAATCTTTTGTAAAAAAACAAAAAAACAAACAGCATACAGAATAAGTAATACCAATAAATGGGCTATATAACAATAAAAACTAAATGACAAAGATATTGTTGGGCAAAATGCAAATGTGTTTTTCCCCCACATTTGCCCCATGGTATTCTGGAATCTGGCACCAAGACTATGGCACCCATAACACAATCACCAGAAAGAACCAGTTTCAGGTCACATCCTTTCCCTTTGTTGACAGGACTTGCTTTCCGGAAGAATACATGCTCTTATCAAAGCTCAAAGCCCACTATAACTCTCCCCTTGGTTCCCTACAAGACTGAAGTGCATGCATCCTGAATGTAAAAAAGGCTGCAGTTTTCAAGTACCCCAGGGGGTACAAAAAGGGGGCACTTGTTAGAGTAAGCATTGCAACTCAACAAACAATGTTGATACATCCAGACTACAGAAGGAAAATTGTGTGGATTCCATTGGGTCTCTTCTCTCCATGTGAGGATGAATTTATTTGTCTGGCACTTTTCTCAAAACTGATATAGTTTATACACCTGAGCTTTTACAGGAGTAAAACGCATTAAGTGCCAGCTGGGATTTTAACCCTCAGACCTCCAGTTACAAGTCAAGAGCCTAACTGCTCCACAGTGCTACCTGAGAAGGATAGTTGTACTTTACCTGACAGCTGGTATTGACAAAAATTATGAATCTACCCAAAAACATAAAAGCACAAGCCTCAACAGAAATTTAGAAAGAAGTGCAGAATGAATAATAAAGCTTATATGTTCAGATGTGTGTCATTTGAGACCTAGACCATGGATTTATAAACCTAATATTTTATTGTATTAATTGTTTATGCTTTATTTATTCGTTTTTCGTCTGTTTTTCAATCTGTAAAATGCTCTGTGGCTACCCTGCGAAGGACGCTATACGAAGTCAAAATATTGAATGAAACATTATTTCCCATTCTATACTGAAAACATATCAAGCACAAAATAGCTCCACTTCAATTTAAGCAATGCATAAGAATGAGTTCGTTAGCAGGCACTTTCATCCACAGCGAATTAAACAAGACCTGGCGGTGAAGAAGGCCTCAGCAAATGCCACTACAATGTCCTCTGCTCTGTTTCATCTGTAGAAAAACCTCAATTAGGTTAAGTCAATTCCTCAGGCTAATGTAAACCAGTGGCATAGCCAGGATTTGAACCAATAATCCCTGCTAACAAGTCCTTCCACTTGGGAATCAATGGGAATCACAGTTTTACACTAAGGTAGCACACAAAGTGTAAATAATTAAACAAACTAGCAGTCCACAGTTGAAATCTAAAAATCCAAGCCACAAAATAGCAGAAAGTCACAAACATCTCTACTAACAAACGTCTTTTTGGGTGTTCTGACTTTCAAATTGTCTGCTAGTTGAATGACTATGACTGATAAAGGCTGGAAGTTTCTTTTTTGTAATTTAAACTAGAAACCAAAGATAAAATTAGATAACGTGGATATAAATTGTGTTAGCAATGGTGACATGGCAAGGACAGGAAGAAGGAAATGTAAAAGAAAGAGAGGGGAAAAAACTAAAGAAACTGAGCCGTGCCGAGATGGGACTCAAGTTACGCACAAGAGCAAACTGTTTCATGAGCAGAATGTCACACAAACCTGACATGACCGCAGTCCCACGTGGATGTTTCTTTCAACAAAACAGCACCGCACACATTGCAAGGGCCACACTTTAATGTCACCTGACTTATCAACCTCAAGATATCTCCAGTCCTCAAATGAAACCGGTTTTGGTCACCGGCAGGCCGTATGAATGATCCCTTCACAGCAACATGAAGCCCTCTGTTCAAACCCAACCAGTGTGGCCAGGCAGCTGACAGCAATCTAAAAATTACACCTCATTTCATAGCAGGATATCATACACCATGTGTGTCTTTAAAAACACGTTGATCCAGGGAGTCTGAAATTAATTATCACAATCACTTCAGATAATAGCTTGGGGTGGAAGCCAAGAATTTCAGCAGGAGACTTCAACTAAGCCCAGGTTCGTCCTATATTTCAAACCACAGAAAGAGAAAGGATTGCAAGTGCATAGAAGCTTTATATCAGTCTATAATAAAGCCAGAGGAAACAAAACTGCCTGCTCCTGCTCAATACCCGTCCTGATCAAACCAGCTGCATAAAGCAAGTCGTGGGAGAACAGTAACAGTGAAATAGTTCTGGTTTTAGCATTTTGCCTCTTTTTTTTTTTTTTTTTTTAAGAAAAATATCCTCTTCTTCGGCTAGTCTTCTTTTAACGCAATGGAAAGACAAACCTAAATGTTAACTCTTAGATTGTGTTTGCTCAAATGATTCAAATGTATGCTTCCAGGATTAGGACAAAATATACATACACACAAGAGAATAATCTGAATAAATGGAGATTGATTGTGTGTGTGTGTATGATACTCCAGCATCTTTCAACAAAACAAGGGTTCAAATGGTTAAAACTGGTTATTTGTCCGTAATTGTCTAAAAAGCAAGATATTACAGTCCACCTATTAGCATAGATTTATATGAACATGAGTGATATAAAGTTGTTCTTGTACTGAACTTCTTATCAATTATTGGCGGTTGCATATCTAGTGTAGAGGCAAAACCTACTGCCACTTGAATTGGCAGGAAATGTCCTATTGCATTGCAGACAAGTACTTTGAACAGTTTATGAATCGACATTAAAAAAAAAATCGCCTGTTCAAACGCATCACACCGCACTTGCACAGATAGAGATAATAATCCCTTTTATGTAAGAGCCTGCACATCTGGACATGCATTCATTACATAAGAAACAGGTTGCAATGCAGTCCGCCCCCCGGTAGCACCCGTTTCTTAGAGCAGGTCGTTTTTAGTAGTGCATGGAGAGAGAACAAGCTGTTTTGCACTGAATGCACTTCTGTCACCTACCTGTAGAAAAGCGTGTGTGTGTGTGTGAGAGAGAGAGAGAGAGAGAGAGAGAGTATACGTGTACGTAAGGATGGTGTGTGTGTGTGTGTGTGTGTGTGTGTGTGGGGGGGGGGGGTCCACACTGCCATCCCACACACAAATGTCCCCACAGCACCCTGGACACTACTCCTGTGGACTACGTGTGCCCCGATCTAGTGCCCAGACGGAGCACACACAGCATGGCACACAACCCAAAACACACACGTTACTCCCAATGAAAACGCTGCCTACCGTGCACATCTTTCTGCGCGATGTTCTGGGTCCTGATGAGCGACGACAGCCGGCGCACGTCCCCCCTGAACACGCACTCGTGGACCGGGAAGTCCTCCACGGGGCGGACGATGGGGTTCTTGTTGTTGTCGTCAATGGGCCCCGCCGTGGTGTTGGCATTGATCTGCGACTGCTGCTGCTGATGCTGCTGCACCGCCGGGGCTTTGAGCAGCTTGTGGTTGCTGAAGATCTTATTATTGGCTTTGCCCCGGCTGTGGGTCCGGGTGGTGGTGGACGAGGTGAACGTCCCGGCCGCGGCTTCCTCGTCGGGCTCCAGTAGATCCTCGTCCTTGCTGGGCTTGTGATCCTTGCGCAGGGAGCGGATCTTTTCCCCGGTCATTGCTTCAAATGGGCGAGACGGTGGCGGAGGGGGCGGCCGAGGCCGGCGCGGCGGAGCTGGGGGGAAGTTGTCGCTGGCTGCGCGGCGGCTGCCCGTCGGAGATGGGCTGGGGAGTGCGGAGACAGAAACAGCGGCGAGCACCACATGAAAACGCCGAGTCTGGGAGGTGGAACATACGGCGAGGGAGGCAGAGACAGTCCTGCGGCGCTCCTCGGCTCTCTATCCCGACGGCTCAGACGACAGCGTCCCGAAACTGGCTGCTCCTGCGGGGTAGATCCTCTGACTCCGAGGAAGACCCATCTGCCATCTTCCGCCTCTAATCTCGCGATAATTCCCAGCTATGATAGCGGGACTCAAGCGGGCGTTAGATGTTATCGCGAGGTTTCGCTGCCGGGATCGGCGTCTCTGTCCAGCGCCGGAGTCGAGTTACTGCAGTTAGTGTTTTTCTTTTCTTTTTTTTTTTAAAGGTTATTTTCTTCACCATTTTATATGAGCACCAATGAAACGAGCTGCTACTACTAACATGCTTTTCTTTTGCTATGGAAACGCCGACGGAAGGCACTGCTGACTGAAAATGAAACAACCCGGGGCTCAGGCTGAATGCTCGGCGTTTGTTTCTGGATGTGGGACAGGGTAGCTGTGCTTTAATACTGGGACTATTTAAATCCGTATCATTGTTGCATCCTACATTTATGTCGTGCAACTTTTTACATTGCACTGCAGTGCACAATGGTCGGATGCAGGTTTTTTTTTTAAAAGCCTATTGATTGTAAATGTTGCTACGGAATTGCAAATGGTATTTAGTGTATTTAGCACGGAGTTGTAATTTGCAATTAGCATGCTATGAGTAATACATATTATCTTTGCATGTTTTTGTTTATTTTGCAGATCTCAGATGACGTGCATAAGGTAGGCTTACGCATCATGTGTTATGCATTAAGTGCCCATCAATTGGTGCCCATTGTAAAGTGACCAAAACTGCTTTCAATCTCCTAGCTGCTGTCACATTTCTAATTACATTTCCCCATTCACTTACAAATGCCAGTTTACCCCAGGTCAAACAACAAGCACAGGGCACTTCCCACAAGGCTCCTATAATACACTCCAAATGTGGAAAAAAGGAAATAAGAAACATTTTCCCTCCAATCTAGTCAATCTTTGCTCCTCACATGATTTTCTGCTTCTTAGTCCTTTGTTTATTTTGGATTATTAAATATGTTCCTCTAAAAACTGAGGTAAGATTGACAGGACTCTATATAAACTCACATGAGTGTAAATGATGTATCACTACATTCAGTAATCTACAGTTAACTTCACTAAACCGTTTTTTATTTTTGTGAGAAAACTTCAAGCTCCCTCTAGTGGAGATATTTGTTTAGAAGGACACGTATTTCAGGAGCAATAGACATTTAAGAAAATCAGTTGAACGTTTTTAGAATACTGTATTTAAACTTTAATTTCATTTTATAGACATAGCTATATTATCTGCCTTGTAACAAATCTACTATAGTTTTACTTACTGCACCTGTTTAATTGACAAAATGCAAGGACAATCTAAAACTTCATTGTCTCTCTCTCTCTCTCTCTCTCTCTCTCTCATATATATATATATATATATATATATATATATATAATATACATATGAGAGAGAGAGAGAGAGTAAAACGTTTATTTTCATTAGTGGAGTATGGACAACAATGTGTATATTGTCGGATTAATATGCTTGGGAAGATTGGGGTTGTCCTTCTGATCTTCAGTTTTAAACTATTGAAATGACATAATTCTTAATCTTTTGTTTAAATAACTCACGTGAATGTGCACATTACTTGTTCCACTTCAGTTATGTACAGGCATTTTCATTTCAAAATTGCAACTGCACAAAATGATTAAAATAGATTATATACTAAACTGCTAATTTAACTTCTGATCTGCAACCTCATTTTAAATTTTTACAGTGCTTTCGTCATAGGATACACACACACACACATATATATATTTAAGGCCTTCCTAAATTGTTTGTATTTTTATTCAATGCTATGTAGTTTATCCAATAGTTGATATGACTGTAAGAATAGGGAGACTATGAAGTTCACATCCTTGTATTTGTGCTTTTATGCGTCACTGTATATTTTGTTCCATCTCTGATTGTGAGAATTCTCCTTTGATTTCCAGACCTAACTTTACAGACTGTGTGTTGTGTACTTTCAGGATGTCTGGCTTTCAGCTGAATTATAACCTAAAATCAAATTAATGTGGGATGTCCCTTACACAAAGTGGTGACAGATTATTATAATAGGTTATTTTTTGTGTTTTTTTAAATATGGAGCACCAAAAGAACACCACCATCTGGTCTAAACAAAACAACCACACACACAGATGCACACATTGGTTTCCCAAATGTGTTATGCTTGCATAACAGAGAGAGAGAACACTGAACATTATACAGCCAACTGAGTAAACACTTTCGTATAAACACTTATGCAATATAGTGTTACGGATAGGAGATATGTGGCCGCACCGGTCAAACATTTATCCCAAAACCAGAGGCCTGTTTTCAAACACAATTAGATACTTCAATACTTCCAAGTTAAAATTGAAACAAACATGAAAAGGGATAATATAAATGTCTGTCTTCGCTTGAAACCTCCCATATGGTCGTACAGTATAAGTGTCCCACGTAGATACCTTTTTTAAATCGCAATTATGCTTCAGAAATCTTTTTTTATAAACCAGAAACCAAACAAATAAGGATATAATTAACACACAGCTATTGCAGGTGTATTATTAAGGATAATCGTACGTTTTAAGGACAAAACAGTTGGTCACTAACTAAATGTTGAAAGTGAATGCATATATAAATATATACATTACCATTTCTTAAAGTTTGTGCCTGAAAGTAAATCTTAATTTGATTAACTCTTCCATATATTTAATTTGGGTACCACAAAATAAATGAAACCACTTTTTCTTCTCTACCATAATAAATGAAACAATAACCCCACACTTCATCCTCATTAGACAGTTTCATAGAGAATATTTAACTAAATTACAGATTTTCTTCAAAAACAAACTAGAATTTGATTAGTTAATTGAAGTTTTCATTCTCATTTTCCATCTTAATCTGTGAACCACCCAACTCTTCTCACCCCAGCCAGCTCTAGATGAATCACAGAAGACTGTTCATCAACACTAGCTTGTTGCATTGATGCAAATGTGTTTGTGAAGTCACGACTTGCATGAGCACAAAACTGTCAACAGGAGCCTCTCCTCCACAAAATGTCTCCTCTCCGATTGTCTTGGAAACATAAAATGGTAGAGGGGGGAAATAGATAATTGCGGCAACCAAAGCAAACCCATAAAGATCATTCAACATATTGAATTCAGGCTTAGAAACTTTTTATTCTCCAACTTTTAAACTGCAATAAAATAATTCAATCAAAATCTATAC